>NC_092874.1:371427046-372027046 GCF_028372415.1 Notamacropus eugenii
ATTATAATTGAATTTTTAAAAATCCAAGATAAGGAGTTATGGCTAGGTAACAGTTTGAAAACAATCTGAGTATCCTATTGGAGAACATCCAAAAAACCTAATGCCATCTAGGACTACATTAAGAGTGTTGTGGTATATGACAGAGGGGGTTATAGCTCCACTCTGCCCTGGCAAACTGTATGTAAACTATTGTATTCAATTCTGAATATCACATTTTAGGAGAGATTTCAGAAGGCACATCTCATTGTGCCTCAGTTGCCTCCTTTATAGGATAATTTAAAGGAATTGTGGTTATAGTTTCTTAACCATATCTGTACTTGACCATTATCATCATCTCCCTCTCTCCAGAACTTTGGCCTCTGTCCCTGCAGTCTGATAGGTGAACTTTCAATTGTTCATGACCAGAAGGAAACATATCACTACCCAGCCATTTCTAAACCATGCCATGATACATGTAGTCCCTCTGCATATATTATCCTTTCTCATTAGAATATATAAGCACTTTAAGGGCAGAAACTGCTTTGTTTACTTATATTTATATCCCCAGCACTTAGCACAATGCCTGCCACATATATAGCAAGAGTGTAATATCATTTATCATTTATTTATGTTAAGCTAAAAGAAAAAAAGACTTAGGGGAAATCTGGTAGCTTTATGTTTAAGTATTTGAGGGGCTATCTCTTGGAAGAGAATTATTTGACTGTTTTTGCTTATCTCAGAGACAAAACTTGGAAGTGGGAGTGGCATTTCAAATGCCATTCTTCTTAAATGGTTCATGTTGTAATATAATCCATTGAGGAAAATTTTGTATACTTTCTCATCTTCCTTTTTACTGCTCTAGAGAAGGAAAAATTTCATTACAATTAGAACAATCCAAGAGGGTAATAAGGAGCCTTATAAGATGGTGGGTTTTCCTCCTCACTAACAGTCTTCAAATGACTGATAGTGGATCATTTGTCATTTATGTTGTAAAGGGGATTCTTGTTCAGATAAATGATCATTGAGCATAGCCACCTAGTGTCCTTTCTGACTATGAGATTTTGTGACTGAGTTTATGACTCTCATTTTTCTCCATCCCATTTTATTTAGTCTGTTATGATACTAGAATTATGTCAACTAGTTTCAGCTGTAGTTTTGTATGCTGGGAGATACCCTCAGCCTCTCTTAAGTCACTCATAATGCTAAATTTAAAAAAAAATCATTTTTTCCTCTCTAGGATATGGTTTTTTAAAAACATTTTTGAACATTCCCTAAAGTAGCAGAATTGACTTTAATTTGATTGTTACCTTTTTTAAAAATTGCATCAAAAATCCACGCTATTTTAGTGAAAGGTCTTTTGAGTTATTGTGGCCCCATAATTTCATTACATGGCAACCTCTCCTAGTGATTAGCCTCTGAATGTAGATTAGTTGCTCAAATAACAAATATACATTCTGTTGCCAAGAGTCCCAAGATTATATTAGAAGCCTTTTCAATTTGAATAGGATGAGCCAGACCTTGTATTACCACTGACATGACTTGGAGCACCCAGTGTCACATTCATAGCTAGGGATATCCTTAAATTAGATACTGCAGTTTGTTCAGTCATTACCCAACTGTTGAACTTTCAGTTATATATAATCACAAATAATGAGTTGTTATAAATAAGAAATATGCCTTTATTTAAAATAATATGTGGCCAAGAATAAATACAAATATATTTGGATTTTACTCTTGTATTTTGCAAAGGGAACTAGGCTTGCTTATTACTTTCTTTTGCAAATCTAAATAATAAAACCATAAAGTTTTTCTTAAATTGATACTTGACTGTGTTCTCATACATACATACATACATACATACATAGAGAGAGAGATATACATAAATTGCTAACATAGATATAGATACATATATGTCACACCAGTTTACAAATTTGTTGACTGTTCTTACCTCATTTCATTATTGTTTGTTCTTTAGCATAAAAATTTGTACACTAATGACTTAAAAAAAATTTTTTTCTGTCCTTCTTTACTTTGCTACCAATCCCAGTTCTCTTTGCAAACAGATATGACTAGGAGGCAGTTGGAGTATGAAGCAAGACAGATCAGAGCTGCAATGGAAGAGCAGCTAGGTACTTGCCAGGATATGGAAAAACGAGCACAGGTGATTTAAAATACTAAATTTTATTTTTTGAAACATTTATGACTATGCAGATACTACCTATTTAATTTAGAAACTCATTGAAATTTTACCAGAATATTGGGGATTTTTTAATTGATAGGTAATTTAGCTTTTTAATATTATAAACAATGTTATATTTTTAAAATCACAACATTTTTGAAGTTTTTGAAATTCAGAAGTAGACATTTCTGCATATATATACACCTTTAACATACCTCAAAAGTGTCAAACTTCTTTACAAATAGATAAAGAATCTACCAAAGTTTATTTTAGTTAGTTTAGTAAACAAATCAAAATTTTTGTGGAAAAATATTGAGTTTCTCTTCTTTTCACAATTAGATATGGAATTCTCCATGTCTTTTCAGATGTGATAGATGTTTGTTTTACTCAAGTGTTTGTCAAGTGTTTCTGTTATAAGAGGTTGAATGGTAGTATTGGAAAGTGACATTGATGCTAAAAAAAAGTAAATCTGAGAAGAAAAATAATCATGTTAAGACATTCATTCTTTTATTTTTTTAACACTGAACTCAGGAAAGGTATTTTGGGTTTTTTTAACTTTTAATTCCCAAATCTAGCAGTACTTCACAAAGATCACTTTGATAATTGAATGGAGAGAGATTGGAGAAATGGAGATAAACTAGAAAGCTTTATAATAGTCCAGGAATGAGGTGACAAGGACCTGTATCAGGATTGTAGTAGTGTCATAGCAGAGAAGAAGGCATATGCAAGTGATGTTGAAAATGTTGAATCAGTAGGACTTTGTACCAGATTGGATATGGGAGGTGATAGAATAAGAAGTCCGGGGTGACATTGATGTTGCCAGCTGAGGTGACTGGGAAAATGGTGGATGGCCTTGATAGAAATCAGGACTTTTGGAGTGATCGGTTTGGTGAGGAAAGATAATGAGTTCAGTTTTGGATATTTTGAGTTTAAGACACCCAATTGGCAATTAGAGATATGAGATAAAGTCAGGAGAGAAGTTATGTCTGGATAAGTAAATCTGAGAATCATCTGTATAGAGATGATAATTGAATCTATAGGAATTGATGGGATCGCTGAGCAAAATAATATATAGAGAGAAGAAAAGTGTCCGGGACAAAGCATTGAAGTATAGTCATAGTTAGTGGATATGTCCTGAATGGAGATCTAACAAAGAAGACTGAGAAGGAGAGATCAGACTGGTAGGAGGAGAACAAGGAGGGAACAGTGTCATGTTAAGGTTTCTAGATCAAAAATAGTATCAAGGAGAACAGTGTCCAAAACATACACCAACGGATGGTTGGTAAACCTAGGAACAGAGAAACACTAGTAGCTAAGGAAATCAGGAGAGGCCCTAAACCTCAAAAGGCCTCTTGAGCTGAGTCTTGAAGTGTTGATCATAGGAATCCTACATTGAAAGCTGGAATTCCCCACAACAGCCATTTCAATTGGATGTTCTTATGCCTCACTATCCCTCTCGACAATGGATCTTGCTATCTGTTATGAGGTCTGTCTTTTCCTACCAGTTTTCCCCATCCTTAAAAGCCTCTGGTCTCCTTTCATAGCCATATTCCTTAGAAAAAGTAATGTACTTATTGCCTCCATTTCTTTGCCTTTACCCTCACTTATTGATCACTCCTAATTTTACTTCTGACCTAATAGTCAAGTGAAGCTATTCTCATCAGTGGTGGTTGTTAAAGACTTTTGGTGACTCACTGCACCACTTGGCTTCCCCAAAGGGATGTTTATACTAGACCTGAAATCATCCCTTATTGTTGTTGTGGGGTCATTTTTAGCCTTGTCTCACTCTTTATGATCCCATTTGGGGTTTTCTTGGCAAAAATGAACTGGAGTGGTTTTGCCATTTCCTTCTCCAGCTCATTTTACAGATGAGGAAACCGAGGTAAACAGGATTAAGTACCCAGGGTTGTCACTCAGCCACTAAGTGTCTGAAGCCAGATTTGAATTTGGGAAGATGAATCTGTCATCTCTATCCACTGTGCCACCTGAGGCGCCTGGCCCTCAGAAAACTCTTAATTGTTAAATACAAATATTAGATTAGCTTCTTTCACAATGTGCTCTTGTAGTTCTAACATTCTATTCCTTCTTAGTTTAGCTCCTTTTTAATTACCTTTTTTATCCAATATTTAAAACCCCATTTTTAATGCTAGTTCTGGAGATGAAAATAACATCAAGTACAGTTATAATCTAGAAGGAAAAAATTAGTATATGTCAATGATTTTATATTGAGAGAAAAGAAGCTGCTAAATTTGATTTTCTAAGTTTGGTATAATTAATACAAACTAAAATTCCAAATCCTTTTATTAATAAAAATCTTCCCTGTTTTAAGTAAACTGAAAAGTGAAGTCCAGTTGAAGTAAAAGATAAACCTGCTTCTCTGATGACTTATTTTCCAGTGAATTTATTTATCAAAAGCTACCTTTAAATGTTTGACCCCTACTTTAGAACAAAGTTTAACTTCTAAAAACTCACTTTAAAGTTTTAGGAGAATGTCTCTAATGGAGAAAGTATGTGATAATAAAAATTGAGCTGACATTTGTCTCTGCTCATCAGTGTGTGGATATTTATGTTTTATTTCATGCCATAGGTATGAAAGAATTCATTGATCTGCTGTAACTTGTCAGAACAACCATGATATAGGTTATACAATTATATTTTTACCATATGAATGTGTGTATGTACATAATTTTTTCCCTTATTTTATTTTAGCTAAGAGTGGCTAGAATTCAACAAATTGAGAAAGACATACTTCGTATACGACAGTTATTACAGTCCCAACCTGCAGAAGCAGAGGTTAGTAAGCTGTTTTTTTGTACTATGTAAATTTATATGAATGTAAATAAATATGGATGGGCTTTTGTTTTTTAAATGATAGAATCAATAATAAAACATGATTATCCAGACTGACAACTATGGGATACAATAATTGTGATGGTATCTCAGTATTTATGCTGTTTTGGACCTAGTTGTGGAAATAATAGAAATAGTTGCTGCTTACTCTGTTAAGCTTACTTTGATGTAGCTAATATACTACTATAAGCTATATCTAATTTATTTGTAATCAGAGATAGAACTCTGGATGCCTCTGGTCAGTGAATGAATTGTTTCTCGAGTAGACATTACCCCAGATTCCTAAATTGTGTTGTACTATAGTTATATTCCTGAAAGGTTGGGTGTAAACTGAATCATATTTTAAATAATGTAAGACAGAGGTTCTTAACCGTTTTTGTGTCCTTTGGCAGTATGGTAAAGCTGTGGACTACTTAAAATAATAATCTCAAATGCATAAAATAAAATACATGGCATAAAAAAGAAAACTAATTAGATTGAAATATAGTTATCACAATGGTTTTTAAAAACAAGTTCACGGATTCTATATACCCTTCTGAAGTCCCTTAGTCAAAGAAATACTGTAGAGTATTGTAAAATTAATAATTTTCTCCTAGGAATGTGAATGTTGCCAAATTGGATTTTATCTAGGAATTGTCTAGCAGAGTATTCTAGTGCCAGCTAGAAACCTAAGGGATATGTCAGGATTAAAAAAACAGCACGTAGGGAGAAGTACCATTCAGGAATATAGTGACTGAGTCCAGGAATGAGGAATTGTGTTTTGAGGCCTTTCCCCAAAAATGGAACTCCTAGAAGAATTCACTAGTGTGAGAAGGTGCTCATAGTAGAGTTAGGTGGCAACTGGGATCTAGAGCTAAGTTTGGAGTAGGATAGCCCTTCCCTGAAATGGAGCATCTTAATGGTCTTCCCTTTATGGCTTATCTTGAATGATTCATATGGATCAGAGGGCCTTTAAAGGATTCCCTAGCTTTGATTGAGCTGAAGAGTCTCTGGTACCTTTGTGCTGAAGAGTCAGATCCAAAGTTGCCAGCAGGTGAGGGTGTCATTGCCTTCTCCTTGCTAGGCAGCTTTTGTGAACCCTTCCTCCATCCCCAGAGCCCTTATTTACCCTCTCCATAATAATTTGTTCACATCACAACTGTCTAGACTTGCTCCAAAATAACTAATTTCTGAAGCCATTCTGATAGGTGTTGCTGTTTAGTCATGACCTCATTTGGGGTTTTCTTGGCAAAGATATTGGAGTAGTTTGCCATTTCCTTCTCCAGCTAATTTTACAGATGAGGAAACAGAGGCAAACAAGATGAAGTGATTTGCCCAGAGTCACGCACCTAGTAAGTGTCTGAAGTTGCATTTGAACTCAAGTCTTCCTGCTAACTCCAGGCCCAGTCCTCTATCCGCTGTGCTACCTAGCTGCGCTAATTCTGATTGGGTCCTACCCAAAAGATGAAATCTGCAATCGGCTTGATCCTGAGGCAGTTTTGCCATATAATGTGGCAGTTGATTTCCCCTTCCCCTATCCCCAGCCCCACCTCTCATTCCATATCCCCCCATTCTGCACAAATCCCATCTATCAAACCATTTCCTTTAGGAACTTCATCCCCCTTCCTTGAAGATCTTCAGGAGAGATGACATCAAAAGGAGTTCATCTTTACGGTGTCAGGTGTGAGCAACTTTCCCTCTCAGCAACCAAAAAGGACAAAGATCATTCCTGTCTGGAGGCTCTAATAAATCTAGTTAATTAGATTTATTAAAAGAGGCCTTCAAAAACCTCCCTTAGCCTATGGAAGTCACGTGGAGAAATCAGCTCAACATTGACTATTAAACTACATCCTCAGGAGACATTGTTCTTCATCAGTTTTTTTGTTTGAACCCTGTGCAACCCTCCCCCATGCTCCTGGTTGGAGAAAGCCCATTTAACCCTTGTTCCCTTATGCAGGGTATCTTCCTCACTTTAGATCTTGTTCTGCTATCTCATGGATCCTATTGACAAGGAAACAGAGACCATAGAGTAGTTTGCTGGCTGAGGCATGTCAGTCCCCACCCCCATCAGGAGATATCCTTTTACTGGCCACCAGCTCCACTTGTTACTTCTGGGGTTTCATTTCATGGTCCTTGAAGGCCAGGATCTCTGTCTCTAGTTGCTAACTGTGCTTAACCATTTCAGTTCCTGTCTTATGCTACCATTCTAATTTCTATAGGATGGTGAACATCAAATAGGGAATGCTGAACTTGGCACTTTATTTACTGTCTGGGCAGTGTGCTCAAACACCTATAAAGTTAATCACTTTAAGTGGGAACCTGCTCCCTACCCTACAGAGAGGACTCAAGCATGTATAATCAGAGGGATTGGGGACCATGCAGTGCTGTCATCTAATCACCCTACCCATCCCCTCAACTACAGTGTGATCCAATAGATCATGTTATCTTATCCCAGTTATACATTATGCCAAATATTAGGGGCAGGCCAAATACCAGGGTCCTGTTTTATATTGGGATGAAATGAGTCACTGGCTGGTCACTGAATAGTAAACAAAGGGAAGTTTACATCGCCTTAACACAGCACAGATATGACTAAAGATACAGTGACACTTATCCTTTATGGATGTACCAACCACTTCCCCCCTCCCCCATCTACATATGGAAACGTATCATTGTCTTCAGGAATGCACTAAATCAGAGAGGTTCTTGCTCCTCGGGTGGGAATTTTTATGCCCTTAATTGACAGGAATCTTCATCAAGGAAGGCAGGAGCCAGTCAGTTCCCAGTGACAGCTTTGTTGCCTTTTAGGGAAAATTAATCTTTGTTGAGGGGAAACAACTACAAAAGTGTTTTCCTGTGTATCATATTTTTGCAATGATATTAACTGAACATAGTGCATAGGAGAGCCTTCTTTCTGATTATTAGAATTACAGATTTAGAGCTAGAAGTCATCTAATTCAATCCCATCATTTTATAGATGAGAAAACGAGGACCAGGGAGAAGTTAAGTAACTTGTCCAAGATCCCATTGATATAAATAGCAAACCTGTGATTTTAGCCTAGGTTAGGCATAGAGAACCCATGGCCTCAAGGCCACAAGTGGCCTTCTAGGTCCTTGGGTGTGACCTTTTGACTGAGTCTAGATTTTACAGAACATATCCTTTTATTAAAGGGATTTGTTCATTGAAGTTTGGATTCATTCAAAGGGCGGCACTTGAGGGCCTAGAGGGCCACATGTGACCTTGAGGCTGCAGGTGCAGGTTCTCCAGCCCTGGCGTAGGCCCTCTGATTCTACATCCATTGTTGTTCCTATTACATCAGTGAGGAATTAGAGGTCATGATGTAAATAAAAAAAATTCTGTAGTTTGGAGTTTTAAGGCAGAAGAAAGATGGATTGATAGTACATTGTGATAGGAGAAGTAGTAGATGAGGGAATTCCAAAGTTCACAAATATAGAAGTGGTGTATTTGTGTGTGGTAACAAGATCAATAGTATGAAAATCTTTGTGACTGAAGTGAGCTGGAGGAGTAGAGTAAGTGAAGTAAACTGAAGAACTATGATACTAGGGTGTTTGAGGGATTATCAAATATATGTGTGTTAAGTCTCGTAGTAGGAGGGCAAAAGTTGAGGAGAGAAAGACTCTGAGCCAAACACTGAACTCATAAAGAAAAAGAGAACATCCTGGAGGTCAGTAGACAACAACTACCAAAATTTTGATTGGGTGGTAGATAAGGATAAGAACCTCGAAGGAGAAAAGGTTACTGAGTGATGGGAGAGGAAGAGCCTTAGAAGTAGCAGTGGGAAGCAAAAAGTATTTTAGTTCCCCCATCTTAACCAGTGAATTGGAAGAAATAAGTCAAAATATAGCCAGGGCAAGAAAAGGTTGTTGTGACATCAGGAGGGAGCTAAATCTCAGAACCAGAAGATGGAAGCGTGAGAAAAATTAAAGGTGAAGGATTGGGGGGAGGGGAGATTAAAAATGAAATCAAGTTTGTTACATATAAAGTAAATATTCCAGATAGCACAGTAGAAGGAGAATATATTACTTTAGAGTGGGGCATTAGTAGGATAGGGATGGATTGAAGGAAATTGTCATAAAGGATTGATCAGTGGGGAGTGACTAACTTGGTTGGGGTTGAATAAAAATTTCAGAGTATTCAGAATCACTGGAATGGGAAGGCTAGGAGGGGAAAGGGTGTTATTAATCACTGAGGAATGATTTTTAGTAGGTTCTATTTTTATCCATAAGAGTTTCACCTGAAAGTGGAGTCCTCTCAGGACTAAGACAATTCAGAGGAGGGGCCAGGTGCTTGGAGCTGAACCCCTACCCTAAGGCAAGAGAACAGGCTTGATATAATGACGTTTCTCCACTCCCTTAAAAGGAAGGAGTCTATTGATGGATGAAATGGTATTTCTTCTTTTTCCCAAGGGAAGCTGGAGACTAAGCAGGAGACTGGCACAGTGGAATGGTATTTTTCCTCTTCCCCCTGGAGGCTGGGAGATCTAACAGTAAATCCAGGGCAGTGGAGTAGTGTCTTCTCCCCTTACCTCAGAGGCAGGAGACTTGCATAATGGAATAGCATTTTTCTGGAGATTACTAGAGATGAGGCAGAAGATTCAAGGCTGTAGAATAGCATTTTCTCCTCTTACTCAAAGGAAAGAGGAGAACAGTGTTCAGTGGAATGGCATTTCTCCTCTTCCCTTTGAAAGAAGAAAGGAAGACCTAGGACAAAGTTCAGGATACACTCACACACAAGGGATAAGACACGGATGATTATGCTGCACAGGAAACTGAGAAGGATCAGTGAGACAGATAGGAAAAGAACCATGTCAGAGCAGTCCCACAAAAATCCAGGGAAGAACATATATCTGTCAGAAGGTATGATCTACAACATAAAATGCTATAGAAAGATCAAGAAGGATGGGAATTAATAAAAGGCCATTGGACTTAGCTTTAAGGAGTAATTTCAGTCATGCAGTGGAATCTGATGCTATATGTTGAGAGGTTGAAATTTAGAGATGACAGGTAGGAGAGCTGGGTGTGAAAAGCTTTATCTGAAAATATAGCTGTGAAAGCAAGGAAAGATTTGATTTAACTTTAAAGAAGATTTAACTTGAGGGGGTAGTAGCTAAAGGTGGAAGGGTCATTGAATCAGTGTCAGGATAGAATGAAAAGGCAAATTAATACTACAGAGGAGGGCATTCTCGATTTCATCAAAATAGATGAGGGAATGTTTAAAAAAAGTGATAAAAATGCTGCACCTGAAAACTGTCACTTGGTGAGAATGTCTCAGTCATTTGCTTTAAGTGAGAAAGGAGGGAGGAGAGCACCTTAACCTTGATCTCCATTTTGTTCTATGACATATGAACCAGTTTGGAACTAAAAGATTTGAGTGAATTTTGCCAAGTCAAGCCAAGGCCGTTGAGTGGGGCAGGGGGAAGAGGAGTACCTTGCCCTCCACCTTGGTCTCTCTGTGCCCCACTCAACTAGAGGGGGACTCCATGAACCCCAGAAGATGAGAGAATTTGGACATTTTCCTTGGCATCCTAACAGTGCCCCAGGAAAATTATGGCCAGCAGCAGTTTCTGCATTAGGAATCATGGACAAACTGTATATGATGAGGAAAACAGATCCAGGGTTCTAAAAAGATCCCAGAAGAGAAACTGTACCATATGTAAGGGAAATTTCATAAGAACTCCAGTGAAAAGATTTCCTGGATCTGTGAATTACCCCATTTGCCACATGTACTCCCTAAACTTGGTCCCACTTCACCTGGGACTCTTTATGCACTTGTGTGGCAGCGTGTCACATACTTTTGGGGGGGTCGGGGTGTTCTGGACTGATGGTAGCACCCAGTGTAATAAATAACACATTTCTAAGAGCTAATTAAATCTACTGACTAATTAGTATCAACTGATAATTAAAAGGCTGGGGGTTAGTGTACAGGTTTGAGCTCCAGTAAAAAAAAAAAAAGCCACAATTCCTCAGTGCATAGGCAAAACAAGAAGCCATGACCACCTCGCAAATAATCTCACATGTCTCTTGCTCTTCTTTCCCGTTTCTACCTTCACATAGCTACCATCTAATTTAGGCCTTTTTGTCTGAACTATTAAAATCGCCTCCTAATGGTGTCTCTGCCTCAAGTCTCTTGTTGTTCCAGTTGGTTTTCTGATTAGCTGCCAAATGGACCATGTCACACCCCTCCTTAGTAAATGGAAGTATCTTCTTGTTACCTTCAGGATCGTGTGTGTGTGTGTGTGTGTGTGTGTGTGTGTGTGTGTGTGTGTGTGTGTGTGTGTGTGTGTGTGTGTGTGTGTGTGTGTATAGCGCTTTGATTAGTATTGAAAACTTCACAGCTGTCATGACCTCTTCCCAACTTTCCAGGCTTTACGGCACAGCTATACCTGACTACTTCCTGTTCCTCAATCACAGCACTCTGTCTTTTGGGGAGTCTCTTCTTTTGCATTAGCTGTTCTATATTGTTTTTCCTTCTCACCTGTCTCTTTAAGTTTCCCAGGCTCTGGAAATTTAGTCTCTTGATGGGAATGGGAATTGAAAGAGTAAAGTCTAAAGCCTATGCCATATTAAGACTAGACAGGACCTTGAAGAGTTATTCATATGTACCCAATATATAGTTTCTTGATGAATGATATTTTTTTTAATAGGTTGTCTAGATTTGTTGTTTTGTTTGCAGGAAATTCTGATATTCTTAAATTTTCAGGTGATTTTTAAAAAAATCATAGGAAACTTTTAAAAATTATGTCTTCATTTCTTTTACTCACTCTTGTTATTCTCCTCAGTAACCTGTTTTTTGTTTTTTTCCATGAAGCTTTATTTGAACTCCTGTAGTTATTCTTTTCCAGGTTTACCCTTTTGGGCTTCTCTTAAACCCATAACATTTCTTTATTGTGTTTGGACTTTTCTTCTATTTAGTAATCTATAACCCCAGTTTTCGGATTGAGATATAGTGCCACATCAAGGCACTACCCGAAACCCCACTTTTGGATGGGGTAATCTGGCTCTTTTTAGTTCTGTCTCCTTTCTGGTCTGAGTGATGCTATCACTCTTTGGAGGGTGGCTGTTAATGAAGCCCTACCCTCTTCATCAGTCCCTGGCTTTTGTAGTCTCCTTCCCAGTGGCCCATTGTAGGAACTAGCTTTAGGTCATCTCTTTCTCCTTCTTGTATGATCCCCATTCAAGAGTTTGTGCTTTTGATGTGACCCAAACAGGCCCCCAGTAAGGTGTTAGAGAACACAATACTTTCTGGCCTCTTTCAAGGCTCACAGTACAGGTGGCCAGGCAGTGAATTGACCCTTCTCCTTTTTTTGTTACCCAGTGCTCTGAGGAATGCACACTTAGGCCCTGTTTCCCTGTGCAGTGCAGTAACATAGGAACTAGCTCTGTACTCTGCTTCCCGTCTGACAAGCTGGGACTTCAGGCCTCAATTATTAAAGCTGATTTTGGAAAATCCTTGTTCAGCACAATAGACTTAATTTCCTGCAACTCCGTCTGACTTTCTTGTATAAGAAGAAAGCATCTTCTAGGCATCTGTAGCCTTCTGGTTTTTGTATAGTTTTGGACTTTGATAGAAGAGTTTTCTTGTGTTTCTCTTTGGCTTTTTCAGGAGCTCTTTTCATGTTTTTGATGGAGTATTTGTGAGAAGCCTGACTCATCTACATCCTTTCCTGTAACCACCTTAACCAGAAATCTCTTCCTCTTTATCTTTGTTTTGGTAGTTGCCTTGCCCAAATAATTCATTACCTAATAATTGGTAGCCTGTGTAAGTTTACTTACAAATAATTATAATACAAACTAGAATATAAATAAAGGAAAAATACAACATACTATGAGAATTACAAAGAGACAAATGCTGAATGAAGACAGGGACAGCTTGTTCCTTGAATTAAGCAATTTAGACAAAGCAAACCCTCTCTCAGTGTAGGATTTAAAAACCAAAAACCAAAACCGTCTCCTGAGAAGAGTGAAGAAGAACCTAAGAGAGGAGCCCTGACAAAAGAAAGTTCCAATGACACGAAGAAAATCCATGAAGGACGCTGTACTTTAAAGAAAGAAACTGGTAGCTTTCTTGTCCTGGCCAGGAAATGAGAAGATATACAAAAGAGGCCCTGAAGGATTTGTTCAAACCTTAGATTTCAGCAACTTCTTTACCTCACTTTAAGTGAGCACTTGAAAAGGCTGTAACCTAAAAGGCCAAGGTCTCCCATTGCATCCTGGGCCATCTCTAGTCATCCTGATGAATATCTGGTCACTGGATCCAGATGGCTCAGGAGGAGAAAGTAAGGCTGGTGACCTTGCACAGCCCTCCCTCACTCAAAACACAGTCAAGTGCAAGTCATGTCTTCATTTCTCTGATGTCTGAAGGATGAACACAACAACAATTCTAAGTGCTGCTAACAAAGCTGAGCAGCTAGTGGACAATTGCCATTGATATGCCTAAAGAATGTGTAGGGGGAACATTTTTGAAAATGAACAGGGTGAAAGGAGAGAAAGAGGGAGTAGGATGAACAGGGAAAATAGGATACATAGTAATCATAATTGTGAAAAAAATTTACAGCAAGTTTCTCTGATAAAGACCATTTCTCAAATACGTAGAAAACTGAGTCAGATTTATAGAAATAAGAACCATTCCTCATTTGATAAATGATTAAAAGTCATGATTGGGCAGTTTTCAAACAAAGTAATCAAAGCTCTCTATAGCCATGTGAAAATATGCTCTAAATCACTATTGATTAGAGAAATGCACATTAAAATTACTCTGAGCTATTACCTCTCACACATCAGATTGACTAATATGACAGAAAAGGTAAGTGATAAATATTAGAGGAAATGCAGTAAAGTTGAAATACTAAAGCACTGTTGGTGAAGTTGTATACTGATTCAACCATTCTCTAGAGTAATTTAGAACTATTCTCAAAAGTCTATAAAACCATATATATCTTGTGACCAAGCAATACCACTACTGGATCTGTATCCAAAGGAGATAAAAAGCAAAAAGGAAAAGGACCTATAGATACAAAATATATTTATAGCAACTCTTGTAGTGGTGGCAAAGAATTGGAAATGGAGGGGATATCCACCAATTAGGGAATGGCTGAACAGGTTATTGTATACGATTTTGACGGAGTATGATTGTGCTATGAGAAATAATGAGCTGGATACTCTCAGAAAAATCTGGAAAGACTTAAATGAATGCAAAGTGAAATGAGCAGAATTAAGAGAATATTATATATAGTAACAGTAATATTGTGTGATGATTTAGCTATTCTCAGCATTACAGTGATCCAATACAGTTCTGACGGCCTTACGATGACAAGTACTATCCATCTCCAGAGAAAGAAGTGATGGAATCTAAATGTTGATCAAAGCATACTTTTTCTTTATTTTTCTTTTTTAAATCTTTGTTTTCTTTTATAATATATCTAACATGGAAATATGTTTTGCATAACTGCACATGTATAACTTATATTAATTGCTCACCTTTACATTTTGGGGAAAGTGAAGGAAGGAGGGAGAGAATTTGGAACCCGCAAATTTTAAAAAAAGGATGTTAAAAATTTTTACATGTAATTGGGGAAAAATAAAATAATAAATAATAAAAAGAATAAGTGGAGAACAAAAAAGAAAAATGAACCAAAAAGGAAATGAGAGTATAAAGGAAAAGAGAAGACTGAAACTGTCACCTCCAGTGTTACTTACTTAGTAAGTAACCTTAGGCTGCTTCATCTCCTGTTCTCCTAGGGAGTAAGAAACAGCTTCACTATTACACAAATTCAAGAATCCAAGTGAGCACAACCAGCTTTTTGATGGCTTTACTCTAAGATATTATTTATTTATTCTAAGATTTTTAAAAGCTTCTGTCCTTAGAACATGTGTGTGGTTAATCTAACCTTCCATTCATTTCCAACCATAGCCATATATCTATTGTTTTTATTTATGACATATATTAAGTCCCTTCTGTAGTATGGACATACTATAATGGTTGTGTGAAAATTGACTTGCCGGAATTTTTGTCCAAACCTTCGATTTTTGTTGGGGTAGAAAATTCCCAAGAGAAGACTCACTCCACCAGTATGTATATTCCATTGTTTACTAGGTAGAAGTAGAGCTGCCAGGGGCCCTGAGAGGTTGCACAACCAAGAAATCAGGGACTGAGCTACTACACTGCCTCCTATAAGCTGTATATGCATTTATTAGAGCAAGGTGGTTCAGTGGAATGAGCATAGAGAAAGCAATTATGAGGTTGAGGTCAAGCCAGTAATTAGCTCTGGAATCCTTTGGTAAGTCATTTTATTTCTCTAGTTTCCTCATCTCTAGGAACAATTGACAAGATCCTCTTTGTGCTTCTTTCCAGTTCAACATTGTGTGATTCTGTGAATCTGACGCTGAAAGTACTAATCATTTATGAGTATACTGACCTTCTGCAATATAGTCTTGCTGAAAAAGTTAATTAAAAAATAAGATTTCGACCAGTTCTATGTATATTAGGAAGTTTGGTATTTAAGAGGACTCTTCAGTGAAATTTTTATAAAAACCAGAAAATGCTTTTACAGTGTGAATGTATTTCATTAGTTTATCTTTTGCAAATTTCATTTTTTATGTTAGATTAGTTTAGTATTGGGTCTTCTTAGAGTGAAGCATATGTCATTATTCCTATACAATAAACTATACTTTCAAATGTACAGAAAAGGTATTAGAGCATCAGGCATCGAGTCAGGAAGAGCTGAGTTTGAATTCTGCCTCAGGCACTTACTAGCTGAGTGACCTTGGACAAGGCACCCTTTCACAAACCTCTATTTCCTCATCTGTAAAATGAGAATAATAACACCTGCCTCACACTGTTGCAAGGATGAAACAAAGTATTATGTATAAACCACTTTGCCAGACTTCAGTTGCTATATAAATTCTAGTATTATTACTATATAGAAAGTGATGTTTTTGATTTCATTGAATGCTAACTCATTTCTATTTCATGTGACATATAATAAAATTTTTCTATTTTAGCTCTTATTCATATCAGAATTGAAATTTCTCATGGTCTTTAGTCTTTAAAGTTCTTTAAAGATTTTCTAGGAATTTTTCTTGGTGAAAGTATGTACTGTATAAATTAATATATTAATTAAGCTCTCTGCCTGTGAGGTACAAATTATTCTAAAGCAGCTCCACTAAATGCATGGATCATATGACTTTAAAGGGAAGACAGTTATTTATCCAGTTCAGTTATATTCCTGATAATGTTGTGTACACAGCTGGTGGAGAATGGTATTTCTGAGGGTCTCAGAAAATCCTTTCTCTTCTAAGTAATACTTAGAAGGCATGTTTTACTTTCATTTTGCAGTTTTGTGGAGACAGTCAATAGTTAATTATCAAAAATAAAGCATAGTTTGGTGTTTTTCTAAATACATGTAACTAACTCACTCAGCACCTTAAAGCAGTAGAATGATGAAGTATAGATTCTATTTCTGTGTATAGTGACATAAGCTCTTGTTATTAGAGGACATCTCAGAACAAGCCTGATGCCATCTCCCATGAAGCAGAGAGGCAGAATGAAGGCCCAGGAGCAGCAGAAATCAGCATGGCGCCTTCTGGTAGTAGTCAGGTAAATGAATGATTTTGTTTAATGAAATGAGATATTGAAAATGGTAGCATGGTTAATTTGGATTTTATTATAGCATGGATACTTTAAGTTACTGGGTTTTGGGGATTGTTTATTTCTTCAAAAGTTAAAAAATTGATTTTGGGGGGGCACTGACAATATTCTCACAACTATTAGGGATATTTTAATCATCGTCAGTATTTTTTTAAATGCTGAAATTGTATCCAGAGTTTAGTTTGAAGATATAAGCGTGTTGTATAATAGATATTAAATATAAATTGTTTAAATCCTATTGTTTGAACTACTTATTTTGCGTTGCTTAGAACAATTTCATCCCCATCTATCAAAAATTTGGCACAAAAATACTTCAATTACAATGAGGCGTTTACATCATCATTCTTGTTTTCCATTCGGCTTCTCAACTTTGTAAGCCTGGAAATGGAAATAAAATCACTTTTACGATAATTTTCAAGTTTATGAAAAATTTTTTTCCTGTCAGCTTTTTATCTTTAACGTAAGGAAGTAATTAACCTTTTTCATATTAAATCTTTTAACATCCTGATGTCTTAAATTTTTAGTTTTCTAATAAGATTCTATTCAGAAAGTTTAAAAGTCTCAAGGTAATTTTTGTCATCAAAATTTAAATCTGCTGTTACTTAAGAAAATATTCTTGAATTTGTTAATTGTACTTCCAGTATTTCATAAATTACTGAAATTACTGAAAATTTAAATTACTTAAAGTTTTACTTTAAATTAGTTAAAGTTTTAATACTGAAATCAGCATTCATAGTAATTCCCTAGCATACATTAAAAATTAATCTCTGTTATGCTAGACTGGCTTTTTTAGTTAGCAGAGCTTCAAATATCTGTATGTTATAATGCTTTAGGTTTAATAAATATATTTTTAAATGCCTTTTAGTTCAATTTTCTTTAGTAAACATAGAAAAAATATGTTATGGAAGGCAAAATTTAGTCATATTGGTAATAGAAAAACCGTTTTTTGTTTATGCTTAAACTTTTTTCAGTGTGCTAGTTCCCCACCCTATCCATATCTCAGTTAAGTATTTTAAAGATACCATTTTCATAACTTTCTTCCTTGATAGTGTAGGGTGTTCTTGCACTATTCCTTCTGTGAATCATTTTGAGATTATTTGTTTCAGGGGATTATATTACACTTATATATACAGAAGCAATGTTGAGTATATACATACGTTTTAAAAAATTATTTCATTATGTAAACTGGAATGGTATAGTAAAAAGAGTGCTGAATTTGGAATCAGAGGGTCTGGATTTCAAATCCTGACTATGCTGTTTACTACATGGAGGACAGGGAGTAAATCACCTTTCCTCTCTGGGCCTTAGTTCTTTGTATGTAAAATGAAGGGATTGAACTGCATGACTTCTAAAGCCTTTCATTTCTTAATCTAAGAATCATTATAATCCCACTTGTTTTGTGCATTTGCAGTTTTTAAACAAGAATCTATTGGCTGTTCGAATGTTACTGAGCTTGATTATTCCATAGTTCTTAGTAACATAATATAAACTATATTTTTTATTCCAATGTGCAAAATTAATGGCATTGAACTTGATGGTTAATCTCTAGCTGGACAAGAGCCTTTACAGTAGAGTTCATTGTTCTACTTCTCTATTTCACTGCCTTTCTAAGTCAGAAAAGGTTATGGGAATGCAGCCATTTGAGGAACTAGAAATTAGGATATTTGTGGAAATATCAGTCAGTAAATTGAAGTTCTTTAATATGAGAGCAGGAATTGTGTGTGGTAAAGAGAAAGACTCCGAGTCAGGAATTGAAGTTGTTGAGGTAGAAAGGTATTCTGGGATGAGCCTAACGCAAACCAGTCCTCTGATAGTTTAGGTTTGAAATTACAAAACAAGATGCTTGTATAGGTCATTTTTATTTTATGATTTATTCAGCCATAGCAGGAGAATGATATTCAACAAGAATAATAGACATAGAGTTGATTTTTCTGAGTGAAACTTCCTTGCCTGCGGTACCCATCATGTGCTACCAGCGAAGCACCAAATCATGCCTGTAACTCTTCGTCACTGTTTTTGTACTCAGGTGATCAGAAAATGTCAAAAGCCTGACCTTTTAATCTCCTAAGTCAGTCAAGTCTCAAGAATGTGTTTGGTGCCTTTAAAGAAAAACCTAGCCTAACTTGTATGGGGAAGGAATTAGGACAGAAGTTTTCAAAGTTTCACTGTTCACAGCATCCTTAGCGTCTCAGTAATTTTTTTTTTTTTTTGCTGTGCGCCTAAAGGCCAAAAGAAATTCTTAACAATTACATGTATTAAGTAGTTAGATCGAAACAGCTTAGTGTGTCCTAAAACTTGAACAGTTTGGAATAAAACAACACACATAAATTGAAAGAGAAAATATTCTTAAATAACCATAATCAGGCAGGTAAGTGACATAGTGGATAGAACACAGGGCCTACAGTTAAGAAGACCTGAGTTCAAATCTAGCCTCAAACACTTGCTAGCTGTGACACAGCAAATCACTTAACTCTGCCTCTATTTCCTCATCTGTAAAATTAGCTAGAAAAGAAAATGGCAGGCTCCTCCAGTATCTTTGCCAAGAAAACCACAATTGGTGTCACCAAGTATAGGACTACACTGAAAGCACTGAATAGTTACAATTATTTACTAATGGGATGTGTGTGTCTCTCAGGCGATGCACAGTTTCTCAAACCTTAGGATCAGATTGGACACTGGCACTCTTGTTTCCTGTTCTATGTTGATTTTCACTCTGTACTTGATTTTTATCACAGCAACTGTTGAAAATCCAGCTTTGCAAAAAATAGTGCATTACGAATGAGACAGTTCAAGAAGTTACTGGCATAGTCAAAGGTACAAGTAAGCAAAAACATATTTGGAACACTAGAGAATGACATCAAAAAGAATTTAGGGTGATTTAATATAGAAACTTTGAAATACCTTGAACTAATCATCTGAGCGGTATCCAAGAGTGCATTGTTTCCCTGGAAAATTTAAAATATCTCCTTGCACAGTGGAGTACTGTGGCACAGAGTTTGGAAACCTCAGAGTAAGGATACTGTTCTACCATTTCTCCCTCCCATGAAGTTCAGGTTCTTAAGGTCTTTTAGAGCAGTGGTATCACACTTAAATAGAAAGAATCCTTGCTGCCACGTAATGACTTAGAAAACCACAAATTGACCTTATTTATATTGTATTTTTATTTATTTTGTTAAACATTTCCCAGTTATGTTTTTATTTGATTCCTCACCATATTGGAGTTTTGCTTTAGTAGAATTTAACACTTCAGTTCTAGGGGACCATGGTTCCACCTCTTAAATAACTTTGTGGTTCTTATTAGTCAGCTGTGACTTATGGAATTCTTGAAGTCCAATATAGGCAACACTAAAGAAAAAAAAAGAAAATATAAAAAGTATTGCAAAAACAAAACAAATGAGTGACCGAATACAGGAAAACAAATCCAGAACTTCCAGGCTTCACTTCCATCTATAGTCTAAACAAATTCATGTGATAGATGGATGGTACTACATTTTTGCAGCTTTCCATGGGTGTCTTGATGTAAAGATGTGACCACAAATAGGAGCAACACCAGGGACATCAGGGCTACAGTGAAGATGATAATACTTACTGGTTAGAAACTAATCCCACAGGTCAGGGAGAATTACCCTGTGTCATCACCCACTTTTGTGTTCCCTGGCCTTGCCTTCCATGAGGGCCCCGTGGTTGTGATGGGGGTCAGGTTGGGGAACAGTGATACAAAATAATCACTTTATGAAAGGACACTAAAAGGATTGACTTTCTTCTGTGGGGGCTGAGTCACTTTCAGGGATGCAGGCCCCCTCACAACATTGCCCTTTTTCCTCTAAGCCCTCTTTGGGGAGGAGTTGCAGTGTGACCAAAATGTATTATGCTGATAGCAATGTGGAAAGTCCATTATCTAGATTACTATATGTAATGAGCTATAGTAGACCTGACTTTTGCAACTACTGATGCCAGGATAGAGTTGAAGCAGATGAAAGTAAAGAGAGCAGCCAGTTAGGGTAGGGAAACAAGGCAGTGGGGAATTCAAATTCACTAGAATAGGAGTATTGAAGGAGTAAAAGTATGTTAGCCATTGAGGTGTCAGTGATTTGGTGGAGATATGTCCTGGGATATATAGTAGAAAGTAACAGAACAGTCAAAGTTAAGTCCCAAGCAGGAGGTAGGTAGTATGCTGATCACCAAAGAATACTGCTGTTTAAGGATGACTGGTTGAGGGTGCAGGCTATCAAGAAAAGGGCTTTCTGGTGTGCCCATTAAAATTAAGCTCTGAGTTTTTACCCTGCCCATATAATGTGTCCTTGTGACTGATCAGGACTGGAAAACAGTAGCATAATCTAGTTGTGTTGAGTAATTTCTTCGGTTAACTTTTGCATCTCCTTTTCCATCTGAACAATTTTTCCCTTTAAGGAGCTATTTTCTCCATTTAATTTTTATACTTCTTTTTCCATTCGACCAATTTTCCCAGTTAGGTTTTGTGTTTCCTTTTCCATTTGATCAATTTTCCCAATTAGGTTTTGGGTTTCCTTTTCCGTTTGATTAACTCTTCCTTTTAGGGAATTATTCTCTCCAGTTAATTTTTGAACTTCCTTTTCCATTTGTTCAATTTTCCTTTTCAAAGTGATGTTCTCATCAGTGAATTCTTTTTTTTATAATTTTGAAATCATTGGCCAGTTTTTCTTTTATTTCCTTCTTCAGCTGTTCCAGGTAATCTAGTTGTGCTTGCAAGAAATTCATAGTCCCTTCTGAGGTTTCAGATGGAAGTACAGTCTCAGCTCTGACCTCTTTGGTGTTTGTGTTTTGGTCCTTATCCCCGTAGAAAGATTCTATGGTTATTTCACTTTTCGTCTGCTTTTTCCGATTCATGATGTTGGCTGAGTGTTGTAGCTTCTGGTTCTTTCAGTCAGAAGGTACAGATCTCTCTGTTGAGCTGATGTGTGTAGAGGCTAAAAGCAGGTTTTTGTTTTTTGTTTCCCAGATCAGCCCTGGGGTTAGCTTGTTAGGTGTGTGGGAGGGGTGGTCTGGTCACAGGAGATCTCCTCAGCTGACCTGAGGCAAAGGCAAGGTCAGGGGATGGTGATCCCAGCTTCCCTATTGTCTTCCCTTTTCCCCTGGAGGGCTGGGGCATGCCTAGATGCTAATGCGTGTTCCTGCCCCTCCTGGGGCTCGTCTCCCGGCGCTGAGGCTTGCCTGGGTCTCAGTGTGAATTTTCTTTGCCCTGGGTCTTCTGTCCTTCCAGATTGCCTCTGCCACAGTAGGAAGAATCCCCCTTTGCTATTTTCCTGGCCTCTGGTGTTATGAGACTATTTGCCCCCTTCTGCTGTTCCCGCTGATCCAGGATTTATCTGGGGAAATATTTTATGGTTCTTTCACGGTCATCACGGGGGAGAAGAGAGCATTTACTGATCACTCTGCCATCCTGGCTCCCGGAAGTTCAAGTAGGTGACTTACCGAAGTTTAGTCTTCAGGCTGAAGGTTTCAAGGGCTGCTGCGCTGATATCTGGCGCTCAGCGGCTCTCACCGGCTCGGTTTGGCTTGTCTCCTGCTCCGCTGGTTTCGCCCGCCACTCTCGGGCTTCTCAGGTCCCTTCCGCCCTGCTGCGCTGACCGCGCTGCACTGTGCGCTGGGGGCTTACCCCCGTGGAACAGATCCTTCCCGTGGACCTTCCAGTCTAACCTGGGCTCCGAATCTGTCAATGTCTGTCACCCACTGGATTCCACACCTCCAAAGTTTGGTCAGATTCTCCTTTCAGAGATATCCAGAGGAGTTTGTCCAGGAGCTTAGGTGAGTCGTTGCTTTCACTCCACCATCTTGGCTCCGCCTCCGTGTTGAGTAATTTCTTAAGCACTTTTTGGGTCTCCTTAAGCAAGCTGTTGACTCACTTTTCATGATTTTCTTGCATCTCTCTCATTTCTCTTCCAATTTTTCCTCCACCTCTCTTACTTGATTTTCAAAATCCTTTTTGAGCTCTTCCATGGCCTGAGACCATTGCATATTTATTTTGGAGGTTTTGGATGGAGAAGCCTTGACTTTTATGTCTTCATCTGATGGTATGCATTGTTCTTCCTCATCCTAAAGGATGGAAGAATATACCTGTTCACCAAGAAGGTAACCTTCTGTAGTCATATTTTTTCCTTTATTGGACATTTTCCCAGCCAGTTACTTGACTTTTGAGTCCTTTGTCAAGAGGAGGATATACTCCAGGGACCTGTAAGTTCTCAGTTCCTCCAAGGTGGCACAATCAAGGGAGAGGAGTTTACTCCTCTCCTGGCCTGTGCTCTGGTTTGGGAGCTACTGCAAGCTTTTCTGCCCTGGATCTACAAGTAGAATTCCCTCTCCCAGAGCCTCCACCAGCCAGTATTCTTCCTCACCCCAGGGCTGAGACTCAGATCAGCTGCTCTATTCCCCCAGGGTCTTTAGCTCTCACTCTGTCGTTTTGTGGCTTCTGCTGTTCTAGTATTTGTGTAGAGTCATTTTTACAGATGTGTGTTTGTCCTTCGTTGCCAAGGAAGACCTTATCATCAGAGATATGTGTGTGTGTATATTCACTTATTTAGAAATGATGCACATGTATTACCATGCAACTCATTTTCTTCAAACCAAAACAACACTAGGATGAAGGATCTTCCTCACTGATCATTTCTCTGAACACAATGGCCATCCTCCAAGGAGCTAAAATTGCAAGAGTGAAATTTCACCACAGTTTTTGCTGTAGGCACCAGTTACCAATTAGGTTGTAACAAAGGGCCAGTGAACTAGAGTATCAGGAATTGTTGGGAGTGTGTAGAACATTGGAAGTTGAGATGAAGGGGGATGTTATGGGATAATAAACACAGGCTAAGTGTGACTATTAGAGAAAAACCCTGTATTTGGCTTTTATTTGCATAGTAGGATTCTATCCCATCTACCCACTCTTGAATTAGTTGATCATATACTCCTTGGGGAATACAACCCTACACACCAGTTACTAGTATGCCAGTTTGCCTAGAAGCTATAAGGTAATTTAATGTCATATACAGAGATTGTAATATCTGACAGCTTCAGAAATGCATAAATTTTCTTGAAATGAGATCTATTTGATTGTTTTAAAGAAAGTTTAATCAGTATTTTGAATAGTAACAAAAATGATATTTTATCATATTCAGTAGCTCAAGAAAAGCATAGAAAGCTATCTCAGGGCCAGAAGGACCTGGGTTCAAATCCTGCCTCTGACATATTCTGGCTCTAGCATAACTACACAGTGCTCTGGATCTCTAAAATTAAGTGGCAAAGACAGTGTATACTTGCATTGCTAGAGAGTAAATACCTGTACCAATGAAGTCATAGATTCATCATACAGTTACTTCATTACTAAGCAAATAAATTATTGAACTAAAAGCTCTTCTCTATTACATTAAAAGGTAAAATGATAAAAGACAGGATAGCTCATTGTACCTTCGTGTATCTTCTACTCAGGCTACTAACCCCACATCTCCAGTTCTTGCACTCTCAATAGATAACTTTGCCTCTACCTTACAGTGAAGATTGAGGCCACCCTTTGTCCTCTCTGAGTTTTTTCACGCTACTCTCTTCTAGTTCTCCTCCTAACTTCTTTCACTGCTCCTTTTCAGTCTCCTTTGCTGGTTCATCATCAAGTTCATGCTCTGTAACCTCAGGAGTATTGATCTAGAGTAAGGTTCTATCCTAGGTCCCCTACTTTCCCTCTCTATACTTGCTCTTTTGGTAACCTCGTCATTTCCTCTGGGTTTAATTATCATCCCTTTATCAATGACATCTAGAATTAGTCATAGTCTGTCCCCTGAGCTTTAATCCTTTACCAGTTGCCTGTTGAGTATTTTAAACAGTGACCCATGGATATCCCATACTCACCATATCCAAAACAGTTCATTGCATTTTTCCCCAAACCAACATTTCTTCAAATTTCCCTGTTTTTGTTAAACACGTTCTGTTTTTTCAGTAGCCCAGATTCATAACCCTTAGTATTATTTGATTTCTCACTATCCCTCCATAATGGTATATCTAGCCCATTGCCCAATCTTCCAAACTATTGTCATTTTTATATCTTTTACATCCACCCCCTTCTTGTAGAGCTGCCACTTATCACCTCTCACCTAGATTATTGCAACAACCTCCTAATTTGTCTCCATATATCATCTCTTCCTATATTAGACCATGCTATACACCATTGTCAAAATTACTCTCCTTAAGCACAAATATGACCATGTAGCATCCTAATTAGATGACCCTTAAAAGAGGTAGCATTTTTCCTTAATTCCTACACAATGTCCTAGAAAGTGCATGAGACTGAATTCTAATGGGAAAAGCCAAGGAAAATTCACAGTGAGCTATTTTTCCAGCCCCCACAGGGCAGTTTAGAAAGATAGAGAAGTTTAGAGCATAGCAACACCTGGACAGAAAAAAAATGCAGGGGAATCTCTGTACTAACCAACCTTGACAGACCTCTCTTGAGCTTTCAGGAGGTCCTACCAAGCCAATGATTGCACCCATGGACTAGTAGAGAAGGCAGGCCACAGGCTGACAGCTCATTGGCTATGTGCTCATGATCCTCCCAATGTTAGGCAATAGAGGGGACTTTCCATGTAAGTGAGTCATCTCTGCCATGTGGGCCTAGTTACCATAATAAGGGAAAAAAAGGATGGAGGTCCTCATGAGCTTTCTACGATTAAGCAAGTTAACTTTCAATCTGAAGTTCACAGTTCCAAGGCATAATATCAGAACTTAAAATCATTACCCCTGTGGAATCATATCAAACTAATTGTTACTGATTAGAATAAGATAGGAGTCTAGTTAATCATCCATCACATTGTCCAGTCTACGCAGGCTGGAAGTAGCCTACTTATATAATAACTTCAGAAGCATCTATTTCAGCATCCAGCCATAAGAATCTGGTTACTTTAGCTCAGTCTGGACCACACTCCACAAGACATTGAATCTACCTAGCTACATAAGGAAGAAGGAATGTGTCAAGGGTGGAGAAGTGGACAGAAGATTCAGTAATGGTACTGTAGCACACTGACTCACATGAATTTTATAACCTAAATACCACACTATAGAAAAATATTGTAGGAAACTGCTCAGAATTTTTGAATGTGGAAAGCACAATATTGATTTACTAAATCCAGAGATCACTGTCAGAGGAAAAATCTCATTCTTTAAAAGCCAAGGCATGAAATGGTTAACTTTTAAAATATCAGTGTCAAATAAATTTTGCAAGCAACCAGAAGAAAGTCCTTCAGCTCTGGAGGAACCCCAATTTAAATAGTTGAGTTTTATTCTGCAGTCACAAGAAACTAGAGATAAGAATGGAATAGGAAATTACAAAAGAGCTTAAGATGCACCCCAAAATAACATCCTGCAAAGCTGATTCTAATCATCAATGAAAAAGATGAGCCATCAACAAAAAAAAGAAGCATGAGTCATGTCTACCCCCACCACTCCAAAAAAGGTGAGCACAGTATTAAGAAAATAATAAGCAAAGAAATAAACTCTCGCTTCCAAGCTATTGAAAATTAAGAGACAAAGTATGTCACTGAAGAACAGAAAGGCTCTAAGAAGATAAATGTATAAGTTAATTCTAAGAATTTAGGGGTACGATTAGGGAAAGAGGAAAGACTATTAACATATAGTGAACTTAATCCCCACAGTCTACTTGTGTAAACTAATGTCTTTTATGGGAGGATAAAATAGCAGGAAGTTGCTTTAGAAGGAAAAGATAGATAAACTGAAGGTGAACCCATACTCCTCTCACTGTGGGGGTGAATAAATGCCTTTAGTCTCTGGACTTAGGTTGGACCATGGGAGAATAGGGTAAGACTAATGGAGGAGAAGTACTGGGATAGAAAGAATAGAATTAATGAATGAACTCTTATTAAGCTCTTAATATGTGACAGGCATAGGGATAAAAAAAGTAAAGCAATACTGTTCCTGCTCTTAAGGAGCTCAGACTTCTTTTGCTGGAGGCAAAAGATAAAAGGTGAATGGTAAGACCCAGGAATCCTTAGAATATTGAAGCAAAGAAAGCACTAAGGCCCAGTGGTCCTTATGTCTCAGTACTCTGTCATACTAAAAAGATCACATTGAAGTTGTACAAGTAGCCTTTTATTCATCCTCTAAACAGTGACCTGAAGAGTCCTAGGCCCATAAACATCGGAAGAAAGATCTTTTGGGAAGGGTGTGGGCTGGGACATTGGAGAAAGGCTCCCATGTACCCCTTTCTAGCATCCAATGAATTTTACCTATGAAGAGGTGCTATTAACATGTTCCAGGCAATGAGGGTAGAGTATATGTAGCTATATATATATATTTATTTATATATACACATATATATATTTATATATATTTGTATCTGTAGCTATATAAATTGGGAGACACATAATGAGTTTCACCTGAGGGGAATGGATTCACTAGGAAAATATCTTCTCTTAACAGAGGTTGTACTGTTCAAGTGGCAGTGGTTGGTTCTTGTCCTCTCGAGACCAATATGAGCTCAGAAGCCTCTACCATGAGCTCAGCACAGATAGTCCATATGAACAGTTGGAGTGGACTTACCTCAAAATTTCTTTTGAGCTACTGCAGTTCTGCTTTGCTCGTAGAACATAGCACCACCTTTGATTCAGGCAAACCATGCTGGGTAGTCCTGTGTCAGTGAATCTAGTGTCTCACACTCAATTCCAAGAGACTGCAAGCCAAGGTTAAAATGGAAGGAGAGTTGGTGCATAACATTTTGTTTACAGATGATTGTTTGTTTGTTTATTCATTCATTTATTTTTTATTTTTAGTTTTCAGCATTCATTTCCACAAGATTTTGAGTTCCACATTTTCTCCCCATCTCTCCCCTCACCCCGAGATGGCATGCATTCTGATTACCCCTTCCCCCGGTCTGCCCTCCCTTTTATTATCTCCCCCCCCCCCATATCCTTTCCCTTTACTTTCTTGAAGGGCAAGATAGATTTCTATACCCCATTACCTGTATATCTTATTTCCCAGTTGCATGTAAAAACAATTTGTTTTTAAAACTTTGAGTTCCAAATTCTCTCCTTCTTCCCTCTCTACCCACCCTCATTGAGAAGGCAAGTATTTCAATATAGATTATACCTGTGTAGTTATGCAAAATACTTCCATAGTAGTCATGTTGTGAAACACTAACTATATTTCCCTCCATCCCATCCTGCTCCCTACTTATTCTATTTTCTCCTTTGACCCTGTCCCTTTTCAAAAGTTTGCTTCTGACCCTCCCCCATTCTCCCTTCCCTTCTCTTATGCCCCACTTTATTCCCCTTCCCTCTTACTTTCCTGTAGGGTAAGATACCCAATTGAGTGTGTATGTTATTTCCTCCTTAAGCCACATCCAATGAGAGTAATGTTCACTCATTCCTTTTCACATCCCTTCTCTGCCCTACATTGTGAAACATTTTTCTTGCCTCTTTAAGTGAGATAATTTACCCCATTCTGTCTCTCCCTTTCTCCTCCCAATATATTCCTCTCTCCTTAATTTTATTTTTAGATAGCATCCCTTCATATTCAACTCACTCTGTGCCTTCTATCTGTCTGTCTGTCTATTTATCTATCCATCTCTTCCAGCTACCCTAGTACAGAGAAAGGTCTCATGAGTTACAAATATCATCTTTCCGTGTAGGAATGTTAACCGTTCAACTCTTATGATTTCTGTTTCCTGTTTACCTTTTTCATGCTTCTCTTGATTCTTGTATTTGAAAGTCAGATTTTCTGTTCAGCTCTGGTTTTTTCAGCAAGAATGCTTGGAAGTCCTCTGTTTCATTGAAAGTCCACTTTTTTTCCCCTGAAGGATTTATATTCAGTTTTGCTGAGTAGGTGATTCTTGGTTTTAATCCTAGCTCTTCTGACCTCCAGAATATCATATTCCAAGCCCTTTGATCCCTTAATGTAGAAGCTGCTAGATCTTGTGTTATCCTTATTGTATTTCCACACAACTTTAATTGTTTCTGCTTATAGTATTTTCTCCTTGACCTGGGAACTCTGGAATTGGCTACAATGTTCCTAGAAGTTTTCTTTTTAGGATCTCTTCAGAGGTGATCAATGGATTTTTCAATTTTCTATTTTACCCTCTAGTTCTAGAATATCGGGGCAGTTTTCTTTGGTAATTTCTTGAAAGATGATGTCTAGGCTCTTTTTTTTGATCATGGCTTTCAGGTAGTCCAAAAATTCTCTCTCCTGGATCTGTTTTCCAGGTCAGTTGTTTTTCCAGTGAGATATTATTGCCTGCTGTTTTTTCATTCTTTTGATTTTGTTTTATAATTTCTTGATTTTTCATAAAGTCATTAGCTTCCATCTGCTCCATTCTAATCTTTTAGAAATTATTTTCTTTAGTGAGCTTTTGGACCTCCTTTTCCATCTGGCCAATTCTGCTTTTTAAGGCATTCTTCTCCTCATTGGCTTTTTGAACTTATTTTGCCATTTGGGTTAGTCTGTTTTTTAAGGTGTTATTTTTTTCGGTATTTTGGGGATCTCCCATAGCAAGCTGTTGACTCGTTTTTCATGATTTTCTGGCATCACTCTCATTTCTCTTCCCATTTTGCTCTATTTCTCTTACTTGATTTTCAAAATCCTTTTTGAGCTCTTCCATGGCCTGTGACCAATTCATATTTTTCTTGGAGGCTTTTGATGTAGGAGCTTTGACTTTGTTGTCTTCCTCTGGTTGTATGTTTTGATCTTCTTTGTCACCAAAATAAGATTCTATAGTCTGAGTTTTTTTTTTTTTTTTTACAATGTTTACTCATCTTTCCAGCCAAATACTTGACTTTCTAACTCTTTGTCAAGATAGTACTCTGCTTCCAGTGGGGGTAGGGATGGGTATAGTGTCCCAGGCTTCAGGGATTTTGTATCAGCCACTCAGTTCCCCACTGTCTGTGGACCCAGAGCTCCAGAAGCAGTCTCTGCTACTTCTGCTGCAGCTGCTGCTGCCGCCACTACCCCAAGGCTGGGGCCAGCCCTGGCGAGACTGCTGTCTTTCACCTAGGCCCCACAGAGTTTTCCCACTGACATTTTTGGCATTAGTGGGTTGAGACGTCAGGAGACTGCCACAGCTGCCAACGATTTTACTGAGGCCTGTCTATGCCAGCGCATGCAGACTGTGCTCCACTCCCTGCCTGGTGCTATAAAACCTTTCTGTCAGTTTTCCAGGTTGTCTTGGGCTGTTTCACTCTGTCATTTTGTGAGTTCTGTAGCTCTAGAATTTGTTTAGAATAATTTTTTACAGATATCTGGAGGGTTTGGGGGGAGAGCTCAAGAAAGTCCCTGCTTTTACTCCACCATCTTGGCTCTACCCTTTCACAGATAATTGTGCACTCAGTGCAGCCTCTGAGGTTGAGATGCAACATAGTATGGATCAATTCTCTGCTGCTTGTGCTAATTTTGGCCTGACAGTTAACACCAATAAAACAGGTTCTCCACCAGCCAACACTACACTTTCAAAGAAACATCTGGGATAGTCATTTCCCAGGGTGATAGTGTTAGACATAAAACAAAATAACCTGGACTTGAATTGTAAATAATTATGATGTGAACAGATACCTACCACACACCACTATTTCCCTCATTAGAATTGATATTTCTAGTAGGGAAATGTGGCAGAGGGGCTACCAAAAGCAAATAAAACATAATAAATACACAAGGAGAGCAAAGATGGAATGAACTCTGCAAATATACTAACATTGAAATAAAAAAGCATTGACCTTGGGCAAGTCACAGCACTGAGTGCCTCAGAAGAAAGAAATAAAATAACATTTAGTACTATAAAAACTTTGTCTTTAAGGGACATAGAATAAAGAAGCATGTAAGAATTTCTTCCTTGACTAGGAGCGTAGAATTCGGAATAAATGAAAAGAGAATAGCAATTAGGAGGAAGACAGTGGATGAAAATTTATTTTTAAAAAGTTCATTATCTTATTTTTCCACAATTACATGGAAAAACAGTTTTTAACATTTGTTTTAAAACTTTTGAGTTCCATATTCTTTCCCTCACTGCTCACTCCCCTCATTAAGAAGGCAAACAGTTCAGTATAGCTTATTAATGTGTAGTCATGCAAAACATATTTCCATATTAGTCATGTTGTAAAAGAAGACATAGACAAAAATAACTATATTTCAGTCTGTATTCAGGCACCATCAATTCTTTCTCTGGATATGGATAGCATTTTTCATCATAAATCCTTCAGAGTTGTCTTAGATTCTTGTATTGCTGAAAATAGCTAAGTCATTCACAGCTGACCATCGTACAGTATTGCTGCTACTTTGTACGTAGTACATTTCACTTTGCATCTGTTCATGTAAGTCTTTCCAGGTTTTTCTGAGAGCATCCTACTCATTTCTTTGAGCACAGTAGTATTCACATACCACAATTTGTTCAGCCGTTTATTCCCCAATTGATGGGTGTCTCCTCAATTTCCAATTCTTTGCCACCACAAAAGAGCTGCTACACATATTTTTGTACATGTAGGTCTTTTTCCTTTTTTTTAATCTCTTTGGATGTAGACCTAGCAGTGGTATAACTACATTAAGGGTATGAATGGTTTTATAGACCTTTGGGCATAGTTCCAAATTGTTCTGCAGAATGGTTCACAACTCCATCAACAATGCATTGTCTCATTTTTCCCACATCCTCTCCAACATTTGTCACTTACCTTTTTGGTCCTATCAGCCAGTCTAATAGGTATGAAGTAGTATACCTCAGAATTGTTTTCATTTGCATTTCTCTGATCAGTAGTGATTTATAACATTTTTTAATATGGCCATAGTAGATTAAAAACAAAATCAGTAATTTGCTATTTATAAGAAATGCACCTAAAAATAATGACCTTTCGGTGAGGCTGGAACAAAATCTATTTTGTATTAGATGACTTGAAAATGAGAATTTTAAGAATACACATTTCTTAGTATCATGTGATAGCTTTACAAAAATAGTACCAGAGGATAAAGAAAACTTAAAAGTTAAAAGGCGGAAATATTAAGTAGACATCTTATAGACCTAACACAATTAAAAATAATGAAGGGAACACAAAAGAAATATGCAAGCCTAATAGAGATTTAATAATGGTACTCTGAACAGTCATTTGATGCTACAACAACCTTGTCAGGTGGTAGTATTATCATCATTTTGCTGTGTATCTTCAAAGCATATAAAATGTTTTTATCTTTGAAAACAGAAAGAAGTTTGAAATAAGCATGCAGCTTAAAAAAGAGAATAAGTAAATTAAATCCAAAAGAAGCACAAAACTAAACAATGTATTAGAAAGATAAATTGGAAAACAAAAAGATTATGTGAATAATAAGCAAAACTAAATGTACATTCTTTTTAAAGAAACTAACAAAATAAATCTCTGGCTAATCTGATCATAGTTGCCAAAATTTTTTAAAATAAGAAGATGAATTTGTAACAAAAAATAAAGTGATTAGAATATATCACACAAATAGAAGAGTAGGAATTGAGTCAGTATAAAAATCATTCCCACCCTACTTAAAGTAACTTATATGTAGGTAACTGATAAGAATATGTAACTGATGCCATGCCCCGATAACTTAGTCAGACATAATGCCTCCATTGAGTTGATCCATCAGAGATGTCAACAAGGTGTGAACAAAGCCTATTCATCTCTGTGGAATTAGTGAATCAAAGGTTTAGGCTGAGTTTTAGGTAAGCCCTTAGTCTATTGAGTGAAATGGATTGGCTTTTGCAGGATATGTAGTCAAATTGGTTGAGGAAAATTCACCTGTAAATCAGTCCAGAGCAGATTTTCTTGTTTGGTAGTCTTATCTGAGATAAGGCTGCTTAAAACCTCTATTTTGTTATTTGGGATTTTTTTGTCTGTTTTCACAGAACTATTTATTTCCTTTAGGTTCTTAGTTTTGCCAACATACAACTGCTAAATACAGGCTCTGGGGCTACTCTCCCAAACCCAACCCACTGTGGGAGACTGGGTCCCCAAAGGTAGCTGCTATTTTTTTTAGGTTCTAGGGGATCCTGAGGGGTCTACTAAGCCTCCTCAGGTGTCAGACCCCTAAATTATTCATTGATAACAATTAGGGACAACATTCAGTGGATAGATTGCTGAGTATGGAGTCAGGAAGACTCGTCTTCCTGGATTCAAATCTGGCCTCAGATGGTTACTAGCTCTGTGACCCTGGGCAAGTCATTTAACTTCATTTTAATGCTTCAGTTTCCTTATGTGTAAGATGAACCAGAAAAGGAAGTGACCCCAAATGGAGTCACTAAGAGTCAGACATGACTGAAACAAGTGAACAACAATAGTAAGGGGTACATAGTAAGAACAGTTTAATGTAACTTACATATGATATTTATATATAATAATTTGAAAACAATATCCTAACAAAAAGATCACAACAATTTAGTTTTTAAAAATCACTTTGACTAATTTGAAATTATATGAGGGGTGCAAGGTTGGCTTAACATAGGAAAACAATAATCACAGAATCACATTAAAAAGAAAAACACACACATCAATGGCTGTAGTCATCTTAAGAAGTATAGTCATATGAGGGCCATATATATTCACACATACATACATACATATTAAAAGTCTGTATCTAAAGCCCAAAAGCTAGCATTATTTGCAGTGGAAGGACACTACAGGTCTTCCTAATATAAATAAAAAAATAAAGGAAAGAAGTTTTTCCCCACTATTATTCAATATAGGCCTAGAAATGCAATAATAGGAGAAAAAGAAACTGAAGGCATTTCACAAATTAAATGTTTTCTGGGTATCAGGATGGTGATTCCTAGTTTTTAGTATCTTTATCCACAATGGAATCAACCACCGTACTAGATAGAATTAGAAAGCAAAAAGAATAAGAGATTATAAAATAATCTTGTGATTAGGTGTGCAGAGTTTATAATCAGTTTTTAAATAACTAAGTGAATTAGGAAAATTAATCTCTAAGGTGGAGAAGGCAAAGCTAAAAGGATTTATCTGGAATTACCTATCAGAAATTCTAGTTTATTGAATCCTACTTGGATAAGTTACTGCATATGTGTTTGTTTTTTGATTTTAGAGTAGCTGTACTTTAAAAATGTCAGTAGACCTCAAAGATCCTTTTAACTCTTAACGAATTAGAAATTGATACTCTCATCTCTGTTAGGCTAAAGGTGATTTATGTTGGGGTTTTTTAAAGAGCTACTCAAACAGTAGCTTAAACATCAGTTCTAAATTTGTTTTGCAGATAGTTCAACAGTAATGTAAAGCAGTAGTATTGGATAATGTTAGAACTGTAACAGTTCTCAGAATCTGGTCACTGTATAGATCAAAAAGTGAGGCCCAAGAGAGATTGTGATTTTTCCAGGGTCACACAGATCTAATTGGTAGCCAAATACCTCTGTCTCTTGTTTTTTCCAAATCAGCCTGACTTTCTGAAATTCATCCAAGTATTTTCTTAGCTTTGACATTTCCTTTGTTTTCCTGTCTCTTTATAATTAAAGATTCAGAAAGGAAGACACATAGAAACAGGTTCCTGGGTTGCAGGTTTAAGGAACTAAAACTGTGTACAAGAGCATAATTGTGGGACTAAACTTTTAGAATGTCTGATTAACACCTAGTTTAAATTTCAACAAAGGTTTAAAAAGTCAGTAAATTTTCCTCCAGAGTATAGATACCACCATTTCAGTAGATTACATCAGTAGATCTCAAAACTTTATTAGTGGTACTTTCCATAGGCAATCACAGTTTCACAAAACTTATGTGGAAACTAGGCTTATTATAAAAAAGAGAAATGAACCTGGTTACAGGACCCAGAGAGTTCACAATTCCTATAGAAATGTGCATATTTTTGACAGCAGGACAGAGGGAGTAAGAGGTACCAGAAGTCTACCTAAAAGGGCATGGCATGCGAGGGGAAAGGTGCAGTAAAGGTGGGAAAAGGAAAAAATGCCACCCAAAGGGGAGGAGCAAGGCAGTGTCAAAAGCCACATTCTTTTACCATGAGAGAAAATATGGTGGTCTCCTTATCGGGCTAGAGGGTGGGGCGTGGGGGGGTGTTGGCTTCATCCTTGACACGTTCAGAGCCTCCTGCATGCTCCGGGTCCAGGGTTTCTGGAAAATAGGGCAACTCAAAAAGACAAGTTTAGAGGAAACTTAACAGCCCTTAATAGTACCCAGAATTTTACTATAAATAGTAAGTAGCAGGGCTTGTATTTCTTAATGATACTAAGATTTAAGGGAAAATTTTTTTAAATTTTTATTTGTAATTAACATGAGAATACAAATCTCTGTTATGTGTAACTTGATTTTCTTTTAAAATATATGTTAAATTCAACATATAACTTTCAAAACTGATCCGTTATTCTTTTTAACCTTACTCTGTTCTCTTCTGTTTTTTTTTTTTAAAATGATCTTTTCTCTTTTGACTACCCTTTCCCTAGCTTCCTTCTCCCTTCGAGCTACCTTCCCACTTGAAGAGAGGAAAAAAGACACTCCTCCAAAAAGAAAGAAGAAACAGGAAAAAAAAATCTTGTAACTTTTATGCATAGTCAAGCAAAATAAATTCCCATATTGGCCATGTCAAAAATGTATGGCTTATTATGCATTTTGAGTCCATCACTTTTCTCTGAGGAACTGGATAACATGCTTCCTCCTCTGTCCTCTGGAATCATGGTGGTCTTGCATTGAATAGAGTTCTTAAGTCTTTCAAAGTTGTTTAGAAAGTTGTTTTTAAGTATTTTTTCCATACAAAAGATAATGTACCTTTGTTGTCCGTCTTATTTGCCAGAAATCTTCAAGTTAAGGGTCATTCATCCTAAAAGTTGGATCATAATTAATGCCCTTACGGCAGTATTGGACATCAAACAGTCCATACTGTAATTATGCTTCAGTGTCAGTATAATCAAGACCACCCAAATATTAGAAAATGGTAGACTTTTTAAAGATATCCTTTCAGAGAGAATTGAAAAAAAAACAAATTGCTACATTTTGAGCACTCTTTGAGAGTATTCTTTTCTTGTATTTGACCTTTCTTACTAGTTATGTTAAAATTTCATAACATATTTTTTGCTACTCAGAGTGAGTATTTTTCCCTTACTCCCTCTGTAAAAAGGGGAGTATTTCCTATCATGTGTATGTATGTGGGTAGATAGATATATACATATATACGCACATATATCATCTATCAAAAACATTGGATGTTATCAAGGCTCTTTGGCAAAAGCAATCTCAAAAGGTGTTGGAGATTTTTATTTCATATTTTCCTGTCACTCTTGGCTCATAACTAGCTACTTCTGTTTTATTTCTCTACCATAAGTGCTAATATAGATAGATGGACTGCTGTCATAGATCTGACAAAAACTGTACACTGGATTGGTTTTTTTTTTTTAAGATTTAAAATCTTAGTTACATTTAGAGCAAAGGTGTTAAGAAAATTTAATTGTGTCCCTTCTGGAAATATGAATGCTAAGAAAGTGTCAAAATTGTTCAAAGATTTACTAGTTCTTATTTTTTTTCTGATAGCTTACATTTCAGAATCTGGCCATTTTCTTCATTGCATTCTGTAAATCTACTCGCACTTAATTTAAATTTGTTTTATGTCTTGTGATTTTAAAAATAATTTCTTTTGGAATTTTGCAGTATTAGATTCTAGAAAGTAACTATATGGATAGCATTTTCACTGACACAATTTTCTTTTGAATACCTCAAGAAATGGACCTAAAATTAGCTTTACAGTGAATGGCTATACTTTTACTACCTCCTCATGGGTTTTAACTGTCCTTTGCATTCTTTACTATGTTTTAGTTATTGAATGGAATTTATGTTGGATCAAATCTTGCCTTGTTTTGAGCATCTACGTACAAATATATCATAGAGATACTTAAGATTACAAATGGTGTGATCGATTCTTAGGGCTTAAGTGTATGCATAATTTTTGTGTCTTTTGGTTTGGGATACTATCTAATAACTTTTTTAATTTGTAGGGGTCTATTGCACAAGTGGATCATGAAACAGCCAGTGTTATGAGTGCTAATAGTACTTATTCTGTTCCTCGAAGGCTGACAAGTCATCTGGGTACCAAGGTAACCAAAGATTGCAAACCACAGGTCTCTGACACTCCATTCTTACTAATACAATAATTTCACTTCTTCTACTAGCACAGGCATACCACACCTAACATTCATTATTCTTCAGAAGCATGACTGAAGCAAAATAATAACAGGAATGGGGCAGTGGTATGAATAGTGAATATATTCCTGGAAGGCAAAATTTGAACTATAAAATATTAAAATAAGAGAGAAATGAGATTCTATCCAACTGGAAATTCTCTTTTTGCTCTCTTTTTCTTTTCTTGCAGAACACTAGCTTTGTAAGAGTGGTTGTTTTTTGATTGCCTGAACTTACCACCTCTACCAGCCAGAAGATACTGGGCTTTTCTGGGGAGATGGTTGGGGGATAGCTACCAACAACATAATTTTGCATGATGTTATAGTAGGATTTATTTAAAATATATTAGCAACATTATTACTTGTAAGCAACATTACACATGGCAGTGTTATTCTGAATATGTTTACAGTATTAATATTATTAGAATGGTCTTTGTACACATAAAAATACTCTATATAATATTCTGGAATAAGCTAGTTTTAGGGTTCTTTATCACTCTATTACTACAGTCTTTAAAAGAACTGATTTTTTATCTGAGACATAAACTAAAGGAAATTAGGAATTATATATTGCAGAGATGCTATGTTAACTGATTATTTTTGTGCTACTAAAAAAAATTTAGTTTAACCTTATTCAGTGCACGTAGCAAGAGCTTAATAAATGCTTGTTTAGCCTTTCCTTCCTTCCTTTCTTCCCTCCCTCCCAATGTATGTACAAGACTAAAATTTATGTGTGCTAGAATAATACCCTATTTTCATTCAATCTAAAAATATTTCATCATTTGCAAAGAATATTTACCTAGTAGATTTTTGTCTGCGATAAGTTGTGGCTTATAGTGCTTATGAAAAGCAAAAGAGAAATAATTTGGTTTCATTTAGGAAGAGCAGAAAAGCATTTTTTTTCAGAAATTAAAATATTTGAAAAGTGTTTCACTAAATTTTGTAATTTAGTAATTAGGTTAATCTAATTCTAAATTGTTTTTGCTTATTTCTCAAGATAGAAAAAGTATTGTTCAATTGTATTCCAGTAGAGATTTTTATTTTGAATTTACTGTTTACTTGTAATACTCTTTAGTCTGTTGAGTCTATTTATATTTATTTTCCTCTATTATATTGGGAAGGGAAGAACTAATCAATCAGCCCTTTACATTTTAACTTCAGAATCTTAACTATTAATTCTGACAACAGGAGAAAAAAATCAATATTCATGTGCTGAATGTTAATTTGGTACTATTACTTTATAGAGAAAAAAATAACCTAGTAATTTCTGTTTTACAGTGCTCCCGTTTTCTGAAGTATTATCCTCTCTCAGTTCAAATGTTTAGGTATATTAAGAACTAACAAAGGCATATGAAAGGGGATTGCGTTCTTTTGGCTAGTTCTACTTTTTAGTGTCCCTCAGTTAGATTGAACTAATGATTTTTGCTGTTCCTTCTTTTACGTATTTCTGTTTAGCATACTCTAAATGAAATGAAGTAGATTGCCCTTCTCCAGATTACTTTGCGTTAGTTAGGTTATCAGTAAATGTATTCATTCCATTTATTCTAGATGACCTGTTGTCCAATAATTAACTCAACTTCTTTTCCCATATATTTCTTAACAAGACTCAGATATGATTAGAATGACATTTATGGCAATTTGATCTCCTAATTTGACTACCAGATCAGAGTACTAGCCTGGATCTCATATATCACTGTATAACAGACTGTAGTGACACATCATGGTATCAAAGGGATTCTTAATTAAAAAGTAGGTGTCTTAGAGAGTATCCTCATGGCTACATGCCTTCCAGAGTCATTTTCCTCCTAATCACTGTTATCAAGCTGGATTCTTATACCTTCTAGTACAGAACTGACCATGAAATCTTGAAGAGAAGGCCTGGGGGAGGGCAATATTTAGAGAAAAGGTCTAGGGTAAGTAGGTACTCACAATGGCTCTTCATTAGAGTATTAATTACTATTGATGATAAGGTAATGATATAAATAGTTGCTCTTTAGTGATCAGGGGTCCCGTACATACTAGCTTACTTAATGGTTTGGTAATGACTGTAATTTTTTATTTTTATATTCTGTTTAATTATAAAATTCCCATGTTCTCACACACTGGTCTTTTTCAAATTCCATTCTGAGTTTAAAGGATTAACAAGGTGATTTCTGATTAAAATCTATAAGAAATAGGATATGCTCTGAATAAAGGAAATGTCAGATAATCTAACCCTGCAAATCCATTTTAAGGTAACCTTCTACTATAACATACCTCAGGGCTCTGAAACCACTGAAAACAAAATAAAAATCCAGCAGATATTGATTGTATTTTTTATTAGTTAGAAATCGTACCATTTTTTGAACATATGACTTGATTGCTCTCTGATGCGTCCTGTATGTATAAAAGAAAGTACTTAAATATAATTGTGATATAATTGGAATCTGATAAAGACAACTAGTGATTAAGTGCAAGTGCTTAGCAGGTATTAACTGCTATAAATTCCAGATATTTAGGATTGTGGAATCCACTGTAATAAACCTACTCTTTAATGCACTTCTTAATGGTAATCACAGCCACCAATTATTTGCCTTAGTAGGTCATAAACAAATGTTAGTAACTAATGTGTTTTGCAAAATGATACTGATTTCTACATCCTAGAAAGTAGTCAAAAGTGTGGTTACAGATACTGTCCCATTCATTACTTGATTAGATTATATCTTTCAATACAAAAATCATAACTTTTTTTTCTAAACTCATTTGTCCCACAGGTGGAAATGGTTTATTCCTTGTTGTCAATGCTTGGTACTCACGATAAGGATGACATGTCCCGAACTTTGCTGGCCATGTCCAGCTCCCAGGACAGCTGCATATCCATGCGACAGTCCGGATGTCTTCCTCTCCTCATCCAGCTCTTACATGGCAATGACAAAGACTCCGTACTGTTGGGAAATTCCAGAGGAAGTAAAGAAGCTCGTGCCCGGGCCAGTGCTGCACTCCACAACATCATTCATTCACAGCCCGATGACAAGCGAGGCAGGCGTGAAATCCGTGTCCTTCATCTTCTGGAACAGATCCGAGCCTACTGTGAAACCTGTTGGGAATGGCAGGAAGCCCATGAGCAGGGCATGGATCAGGACAAGAATCCAAGTAGGTTATGATTCCTGTTTCAGAGAAAACATTAGAAAAAAAATTAGCTTCACTTATTCAAGACACTCTGAAGCTCCTACGAAAGTTTAATTTTTCTTAATGAATAAAGCATGAAATAAAAACATTATGTTCACTTTAGATATGGTCTTTGTTTTTAAACCATATTTTTAGGCCACTGAGATAATAGCCAAAAATTTAGTTTCCAGCAATTGAACAAACGTTTAAAAAGAAAGATTATCAAGTAGTTGAGGACCAGAAAAATAAATATGTATGATAAGGCTTTTTATTCTCTTGATAGAAGCCCAACAGTGTAACTAAGTATCTCCACTGACACAGCATGGTGTGTTAGAGTACTGGATTGGGAATGAAATACCTCACTTTGAAACCCACCTCTGACACTAGCTGTGTGACCAAGTCACATGCCTCTCTGTTTTCTCGCCTATCCAACAAACTTACTATTTTTTTTTTTGTTCTCGTTAGTATTCTAGGGAACTCAAATACAAACAACATTTCTGTTTTCTTTAACCTCCTAGTTTACAGCAGCAGAAGGCACAAAGGTATAAGAAGCACATATGTGTAAGTTTAATAAAAAGATTCTATTAAACTACCAGACTGTATGTGAGACTTGATCTGTAGCTAAGAAAGAAATCTAAGATAAAGTACTAATTCTTAATTATTAGGGAAGTCAGTAACAAGTATTGATTCTTTTTTGAGCTCCCACAGTACGTTTATAACTATTGTCAAGACAGTACAGAGCTAAAACCTTTCACAGAGTGTGGAATACCATCTGTGATATTTAGTGGTTTTATTTCATTTTTTAAATAAATATTACCAGTTGATCTGCAGTAACTGATGCACTAAGGATGACTTTCTCATCCTTATTTCTACAAATATTTTTTCTTTCCTGTGATTACTTTACAGTGTGTGTTTTTGGTAATATAGAAATACTACATTTCTGTACGTGTAATACCTTTTTCACAGTATTATTTTGTCTTGGGACACCTTATTATTCACAGATTAGTTATTGATTATATTTCTATTTGCTTTTTGTGCACAGTCTCATTTGTAGGTTATTTTAAAAGAAATAATAGCCCATTCAGTCTTACATACTTACCAACAAATATAATATTCAAAAACATTTTTTTAAATAAATTGCATCAAGCAATTGCAGTGTGAACATCTTTTTTTACAGAAATGTTGATTATTTTTTTAACAAAGAATTTGCCATCTGATGCCTTCTAAAAAATTTTTAGATTTTTGACCTGACAGTAACTAATCTATACCTTTTGCCAGAGGCAGACAGAGTAGTAATAAAGTTTTTGTGAAGCTTTTTAAAGTTTTGCAATAAAGTCATCCTTGAAAGTACTTTTGAAGGACTTGATTTTTAACTTGATTGCCACTGATCCTTTTTGATGTACTAAAACTTTAGTTTTCACATTCGTTTTCTTGTTTCACAGTGCCAGCTCCTGCTGAACATCAGATCTGCCCTGCTGTTTGTGTTCTAATGAAACTTTCATTTGATGAGGAACACAGGCATGCAATGAATGAACTTGGTAAGACAAAAATGGTTCGTAATATGCCTGGAGAAGTCACAGAAAAATGTTGACTCAATGTGAATCTGCACTCTCAGAACTTAAAAAAATACAGTAAGATATTGTTCCCTCACTGCCATAATAGGCCATTCAGTGGTAAAGTAGGTGGTAAAGATAATTAAGTAGTATGCCTTGTGCAAACGTGCAGAAAACAGCTTTGTTTCCAAAGCTTATAGTCTGTCTTGTCTCATTAGCTCTGCTTATGAAGAAGTGCCAGGAATGTCATTTGGCTTTAATTCGTCACTATTTTCACAATAAGTAGATTGGTACATTTAGGGAGGAAAATACTTGATGTAGAAATACATTCTATATTATTTTGATTAAGAAAAATTCACTTCATGATTTAAAAGAGCATTATTCATTTAGAGGCCTTTATTTTATCATAATGCATTCAACATTAATATATTAAAATATATATTATAAATATATATAATATATAAAATAAATGAAATGAAATAAAATTTAAATAAATAAAATAAATAATATATAATATATAAAATATATTAAAATATATATGTGTGTATATCATAAATATTTTGTGTGTGGTATGTTTGTATATATACACATATATGTTTTAAATTATTGTTTTTTTATAGAACAGTTTTTATTTAGCTATATGTTACTCCTAACCAAAAGTCCAGAGTCTACAAGATATAGGTAAAAACTTGATTTATTACAAGAGAAAGGCACATGCATGTGGGATCAAGGATCCCCACCCCATACATGATGTGTTGGGTATTTGTGGAGTGCAGGAGAAAGGGAATGTCTCATAGGAAGAAAGAGGATAATACCCTCCCAGATTGGGGTGGCATGGAAGGAGGGAGTGGTAGGGGTGAGGGAGCAAGAGAGTTTGGGAACATTGGCCCCTGGAGGAAGGGTGTTCTGTTTATCTGAAAGGGTCCCTGCTGCACAGGTCATTTTGGGTTAGCTGGCTGAGCACTGAGAGTTTAACAGAGTTCTGTTATAAAAGATCACTGTTAAATTAGGTCAGGGGTGGCTTCATTTCTGGAAAATAGAGCAACTCAAGAAAACAAGTTCCAGGGGTCCCTTCACATTATCTACTTGTTTTGTTTATAAACTACATCCTCATGGGCCCAGAGATACCAGGTGAAGTTCTGTGTATAAGGAATAATAATAGCTAATATTTAGATATCACTTTAAGATTTGTCTAGCACTTTCCATTTATTATCGTGTTGATCCTCGTAATAACTCTGTGAGGTAAGTGCTATTATTATGCTCATTTTACTCTTAAGGAAATTAAGGCTGAGTGAAGTTAAGAGACTTTCCCAGGACACATAACTTGTAAGTATATGAGTCAGGATTTGAATTCACGTTTCCTTGAGGAAATCTCCTTTTTGAGGAAGGTTTCTGACTAGCCATGCTTCACACTCTGGTCTGGTTTCAGTTACCTTCTCCTTTGCCCCTGCAGCCCCCTTATCTTATTGGTGACTCCCTCTCAGAATGTCTGTTTGGAGGAAAAGCCCATAGAGGAAGTCACTCTTCACTGTCTGAACTTCACCCCCAAACCTAGTTTGTGGGTAGCTTCTCTTCCCTGCCTCATCAAACCCACCCACCCCCTTTTTTTAACTTTTTTCAACTCCTTTTCTGTGTTATCTTTCAGCTTTAGAATATAAGCTCTTTGAGGGCATGAGGGCAGGGGGACTGTCTTTGTGTACTTTGCCCAGTCAATGTCTGGCACTTAATAAATGCTTCTTGACTTGACTATCCATTATGCCACCTACCTACTTCTAATAGTGTGAAGGCTAGTTTTGCTGGATGCTAGTGTGTAAGGAAAAGGAATAGTATGTTATAAAGCTGGAAGAGTAGGTTGAACCAGGTTGAGAAGGAATTAAAAAGTCAAATAGAATTTATATTTGATCATAGTGGCAGTAGGGAACCATTTGGGGTTTATTGAATAGGGGAGTCATTGTCAGACTTATACTTTAGGAATGTCACTTCAGCAGCTGACGTCAGGAAAGATTTTGGTCAGGAAAACCAGTTGGGAGGTTGTTGCAATAATCCAGACAGGAGGTAATTAGGGTCTAAACTAGGGTACTGGTTCTCTTTTCAGTGTAATTGTACCCATACCCATACTTTGTTTATTAGCGAACTCATCATGACTCATCAGTTAGCCTAATCCAGTGTAGCCTCCAATATTTGACTCCTGAGCCACATTTGCACTCATCATAAATCAGAAGAATCTTATGCTATATTTTTGTACAGTTTATTGAGATGTTAAGTTTATACTGGGATATATAGCAAGATGGGCCAGAGTGCAAACCTTTTGGAAAGAGAGAATTACTGACACCCCACAATACCATGTTATAATTTTGTATTATTTTAAATCCTTTTAAAGAATGTTTCAGAAGTTACATATTATCAAAAATGCTAACAAAACTTTTAGAAGAACCCCTTTAACCCTTTAAAAGCTTGGCATATTTCTGTGCACACGCAGAGAAATATATGTTTATGGGTTTTTTTTTTTTGTTTTTTTTTTTTTTGGCTTTTAACATTTATTTTCACAAAATTTTGGGTTACAAATTTTCTCCCCTTTTATCCCCTCCACTCCCAAACCCAAGCATTCCAATTGCCCCTGTGACCAATCTACTCTCTCCTCTATCCTCCCTCTCTGCCCCCGTCTCTGTCTTCTCTTTTGTCCCGCAGGGCCAGATAGCTTTCTTGACCCCTTAACCTGTATTTCTTATTTCCCAGTGGTAAGAACATTACATTTGATCCTAACACTTTGAGTTCCAACTTCTTTAGCTCCCTCCCTCCCCACCCCTTCCCCTTGGAAGACAAGCAATTCAATATAGGCCAAATCTGTGTAGTTTTACAAATGATTTCCATACTAGTTGTGTTGTATAGGACTAACTATATTTCCCTCCATCCTATCCTGTCCCCCATTACTTCTATTCTCTTATGATCCTTTCCCTCCCCATGAGTGTCGACCTCGGATTGCATTCTCCTCCCCATGCCCTCCCCTCCATCCTCCCCCCCACCCTGCTTGTGCCCCTGTCCCCCACTCTCCTGTATTATGAGATAGGTTTTCCTATCAAAATGAGTGTGCATTTTATTCTTTCCTTTAGTGGAATGTGCTGGGATAGACCTCATGTTTTTCTCTTGCCTCCCCTCTTTATCCCTCCACTAATAAGTCTTTTGCTTGCCTCTTTTATGAGAGATAATTTGCCCCATTCAACTTCCCTTTCTCCTCCCAATATTTCTCTCTCACTGCTTGATTTCATTTTTTTTTTTAAGATATGATCCCATCCTCTTCAATTCACTCTGTGCACTCTGTCTCTATGTATGTGTGCGTGTGTGCATGTGTATGTGTGTGTGTGTACTCCCACCCAGTACCCAGATACTGAAATGTTTCAAGAGTTCCAAATATTGTCTTTCCATGTAGGAATGTAAACAGTTCAACTTTAGTAAGTCCCTTATGATTTCTCTTTGCTGTTCACCTTTTCATGGTTCTCTTCATTCTTGTGTTAGAAAGTCAAATTTTCTTTCCAGCTCAGGTCTTTTCATCAAGAAAATTTGAAAATCCTCTATTTCATTGAAAGACCATTTTTTCTCCTGAAGTATTATACTCAGTTTTGCTGGGTAGGTGATTCTTGGTTTTAGTCCTAGTTCCTTTGACTTCTGGAATATCTTATTCCATTCCCTTCGATCCCTTAATGTAGAGGGTGCTAGATCTTGTGTTATCCTGATTGTATTTCCACAATACTTGAATTGTTTCTTTCTAGCTGCTTGCAATATTTTCTCTTTCACCTGGGAATTCTGGAATTTGGCCACAATGTTCCTAGGAGTTTCTCTTTTTGGATCTCTTTCATGCGGTGTTCTGCGGATTCCTTGAATATTTATTTTGCCCTCTGGTTCTAGAATCTCAGGGCAGTTTTCCTTGATAATTTCATGAAAGATGATGTCTAGGCTCTTCTTTTGATCATGGTTTTCAGGTAGTCCCAGAATTTTTACATTGTCTCTCCTGATTCTATTTTCCAGGTCAGTTGTTTTTCCAATAAGATATTTCACATTATCTTCCATTTTTCCAATCTTCTCGCTATGTTCTGTGATATCTGTCTTTCTCATAAAGTCCTTAGCGTCCATCTGTACCATTCCAGTTTTGAAAGATCTATTTTCTTCAGTGAGCTTTTGAATCTCCTTTTCCATTTGGCTAATTCTGTTTTTGAAAGCATTCTTCTCCTCATTGGCCTTTTGAACCTCTTTTGCCAATTGAGTTAGGCTAGTTTTCAAGGTGTTAATTTCTTCATCATTTTTTTGGTTGTTCTTTAGCAGGGAGCTGATCTGCTTTTCATGCTTCTCTTTCATCCCTCTCATTTCTCTTCCCAGTTTTTCCTCAGCCTCTCTAACTTGATTTTCAAAATTCTTTTTGAGCTCTTCCATGGCCTGAGCCCATTGGGTGGGCTGGGACACAGAATCCTTGATTTCTGTGTCTTTGCCTGATGGTAAGCATTGTTCTTCCTCATCAGAAAGGAAGGGAGGAAGTGTCTTTTCTCCAAGAAAGTACCCTTCAATAGTTTTATTTCTTTTCCCTTTTCTTGGCATTCTCCCCAGCCAGTGGCTTAACCTCTGAATATTCTCCTCACACCCACCTCGCCTCCTGGTCCTCCCAGCCAGCGTTTGGGGACTGAGATTCAAATGCTGCTTCCCACCTTAGGGCTTTTGGCGGGGGCAGGGCTGCTATTCAGTGTGAGAATTAAGTTCAGATGGTCAGGTTGGGGCAGGGCCACCTCTCAGGCCCAGTTCCCTCAGGGGGTTTATGCACAGACCTTCCACAATGGATCCAGGCTCCCGCCCGCTTGGGGAGCCCCTGTCTGCAGCCGCCTCTCAGCTTCTATCTCCCGGGGGGGGCTGAGCCATGGGGGCACCCCACTCCCCTCTCGACCCGCCAAAGAGACTCTCTCACCGACCGTCCTCACCTGTGGGTGGAGGGGCTTGTGCTGCCACTGGAGATCCCGTCTCTGAAGCCTGCTCGGATCTGTACCTCTCGGAGCCGAGGCCGCCGCAGGTCTGGGCTGGGCTCCGCGTCTGCAGCGCGACGGACCTTTTGTGAGAGGTTTGCAGTTCCCTCTGTGGGTGGGGGGACCCGCGTGGCCACTGGAGATCCCGTCCCCGTAGCCCACTCGGATCTTTTCCTCACGGTGTTGCAGCCGCTGCAGGGTTGCCCTCTGCTCCCAGTCCCGGCGCCTAGTCCGCAGCGCGAAGGTCCCCCCGCGAGAGGTTTGCAGGTCTCTCCGGAACAGAAATCTCCCTCGCTCCAATATTCCGTGGCCTCTGGGTGCAGAATTCGCCGTAAGTTACTCCCCTGTAGCTGTTTTGTGGGTTGTGGGTTCGGAGCTATGTGTATGTGCGTCTTTCTACTCCGCCATCTTGGCTCCGCTGTTTATGTTTTTTAAAATATAAAAAGTAGAAATGTAAAAGATCTAGAAGTTCTTTAGTTCATTAAATAACACCTATAAAAAATCCACGAAGGAACCTGGATGAGAATTATGTAAGTACGAATGAATCATATTCCTCACAGTAGAATAAATCCCCACATCAGTGAAATGATAGAGCTCTCAAAGTGTCAAAATGGAGTTTTTGTTACTTGCATACACACATACACATACACATGCACACACATACATACACACATAATATGTAATAGTCATGCTGAAAAATACTCTTCAAAGGTCTATTTCTTGAGTTTATATTAAAACAGAGGTTGCATTCATTCTTTTTCAACTAATGATATATTCAGCAGTAAAGTATTCATTAAGGACCATCATTACCTGCTCACTGGAATGAACTGATGGTTATTCCAAAGCAAGTAAGAAAGTTCCAAGCTGCTAAAAGTTAATTTGTTCATTCTTCACTTGGAACTTATAACAGTTTTTTCCCATAGAAACTATTTTTTTGTGGTGGTTAGGTTTCTGAGACAGATGGCCAGATATTAAACTATGATGTACTAATGGACTACTGCAAAACCTAAAACCAGAGTACTTTGTATATGTGTACACTGCAAAGAGAAGAATGTGTTCATAGGTCCAATCTGAGATTCTCCTTTAGTCCTGGGGCAGGTAGGTAGTGCAGTGGATAGAGCCCTAGTACAGAAGTCAGGAGGACCTGAGTTCAAATCTCACCTCAGACACTTGACACTCACTAGCTGTGTGAACTTGGGCAAGTCACTTAACCCCAATTGCCTCATCCTGGGTCATCTCCAGTCATCCTGATGAATATCTGGTCACTGGATTCAGATGGCTCTGGAGGAGAAGTGAGGCTGGTGACCTGCACAGCCCTCCCTTCCTCAAAACAAAGTCAAGTGCAAGTCATCTCATTATTTCTCTGATGGCATGGTTTTCTTCGGCAACGAAAGATGAACACACACACTTCTTTATTCCTAGGAGGATTTGTGGACTCCTTCTACCACCACTTGCCAGTCAGCAGAGGGAGGAACTTCTCAAGTTGCAAACCCAAAATAGCAACTCTTGACATAGATGAAAAATTAGAATGTGATAAAAGCCTAAAATGAGCTGTGTAAAGTGCTGAGGATATTTCTCATTCTTGTCTTTTCTTCTTTGCGTCCCAATGATTAGAACACAGCCTTACATATTTACCCATGCTTTTTAAATTTGCACTAAATCTACGATTTCACTGTTAGAGTAGGGAACTTACAGTGAGGAAACTCCACTACCAATGGAGAGGACTCTTCCCCAATCCCATTAAGACAGAAAAATGCCTTGACCTTTCAGCTAGGAGAGACTAATGTATCTTTTGTGCCCTTAAGAATTGTACCTTCAAGATAATTGTTAAATTGTCTTTTAGATCTTCCAGCTTTGATGAGTCTTTCAGCTTGGTAATTTAGACTTTTTCAAAATTCTTCTTTTTCAAAATTCATTTATTTATTTTTAGTTTTCAACTTTCATTTCCACAAGATTTTGAGTTCCAAATTTTCTCCCCATCTCTCCCCTTCCCCCACCCCAAAACACTGTGCATTCTGATTACCCCTTCCCCCAGTCTGCCCTCCCTTCCATTATCCCCATCTTCTCTCATTTCTTGTAGGGAAAGATAGATTTCTGTATCCCATTACCTGTATTTCTTATTTCCCAGGTGCATGTAAAAACAATTCTCAACATTCGTTCCTAAAACTTTGAGTTCCAACTTCTCTGAACTCTTCCCCACTGAGAAGTCAAGCAATTCAGTGTAGGCTATATATGTGTAGTTTTGCAAAAGACTTCCATAATAGTCATGTTGTGAAAGACTAACTATATTTCCCTTCATTCTTTCCTTCCCCCCATTTATTCTGTTCTCTCTTTTGACCTTGTCCCTCCCCTAAAGTGTTTACTTCTAATTTCCCCCTCCTCCCATTAACCTTTCCTTCTGTCATCCCCCCCACCCCACTTATCCCCTTATCCCCTACTTTCTGGGAGTGTAAGATAGATTTTCACACCCAGATTGAGTGTGCATGTTGTTCCCTTCTTAAGCCAAATGTGATAAGAGTAAGCTTTGCTTTTTGCCTCTCACCACCTCCCTTTTCCCCTCCATTGAAAAAGCTTTTTCTTGCCTTTCTTATGAGAGATAATTCGCCCCATTCCATTTCTCCCTTTCTCCTCCCAATATATTCCTCTCTCACCCCTTAATTTTATTTTTTTATTTATTATCCCTTCCTAGTCAACTCACCGTGTGCCCTCTGCCTATATGTATAATCTCTCCAACTGCTCAAATACTGAGAAAAGTCTCAAGAGTTACAAATATTATCTTTCCATGTAGGAATGTAAACAGTTCTACTTTAGTAAGTCCCTTATGATTTCTCTTTCCTGTTTACCTTTTCATGCTTCTCTTGATTCTTGTGTTTGAAAGTCAAATTTTCTTTTCAGCTCTGGTCTTTTCATCAAGAATGCTTGAAAGTCCTCTATTCATTGAAAGACCATTTTTTTCCCCTGAAGTATTATACTCAGTTTTGCTGGGTAGGTGATTCTTGGTTTTAATCCTAGTTCCTTTGACTTTTGGAATATCCTATTCCAAGCCCTTTGATACCTTAATGTAGAAGCTGCTAGATCTTTTGTTATGCTGATTGTATTTCCACAATACCAGAATTGTTTCTTTCCGGCTACTTGCAATATTTTCTCCTTGACCTGGGAACTCTGGAATTGGCTACAGTATTCCTAGGAGTTTTTCTTTTTGGATCTCTTTCAGGAGGCGATCGATGAATTCTTTCAATATTTATTTTACCTTCTGGTTCTAGAATATCAGAGCAGTTTTCCTTGATAATTTCATGAAAGATGGTGTGTAGGCTCTTTTTTTGATCATGGCTTTCAGGTAGTCCCATAATTTTTAAATTATCTCTCCTGGATCTATTTTCCAGGTCAGTTGTTTTTTCAATGAGATATTTCACATTGTCTTCAGTTTTTTCATTCTTTTGGTTTTGTTTTATAATTTCTTGGTTTCTCATAAAGTCATTAGCTTCCATCTGCTCCATTCTAATTTTTAAAGAACTATTTTCTTCAGTGAGCTTTTGAACTTCCTTTTCCATTTGGCTAATTCTGCTTTTTAAAGCATTCTTCTCCTCATTGGCTTTTTGGACCTTTTTTGCCATTTGAGTTGGTCTATTTTTAAAGGTGTTATTTTCTTCAGCATTTTTGGGGGGGTCTCCTTTAGCAAGCTGTTGACTTACTTTTCATGATTTTCTTGCATCACTCTCATTTCTCTTCCAATTTTTCCTCCACCTCTCTTACTTGATTTTCAAAATCCTTTTTGAGCTCTTCCATGGCCTGAGACCATTGCATATTTATTTTGGAGGTTTTGGATGGAGAAGCCTTGACTTTTATGTCTTCATCTGATGGTATGCATTGTTCTTCCTCATCCTAAAGGATGGAAGAATATACCTGTTCACCAAGAAGGTAACCTTCTGTAGTCATATTTTTTCCTTTATTGGACATTTTCCCAGCCAGTTACTTGACTTTTGAGTCCTTTGTCAAGAGGAGAATATACTCCAGGGACCTGTAAGTTCTCAGTTCCTCCAAGGTGGCACAATCAAGGGAGAGGAGTTTACTCCTCTCCTGGCCTGTGCTCTGGTTTGAGAGCAACCACAAGCTTTTCTGCCCAGGATCTGTGAGTAGAATTCCCTCTCCAGAGCTTCCACCAGCTACACTAACCAGTGCTCCTCCTCACCCAAGGATTTCCACTCAGGGCTGAGACCCAGACTAGCTGCTCAATTTTCCCAGGGTCTTTAGCCCTAGGGCTCCAAAAAATGGCTGCAGCTGTGGCTGCCTGGGACCTACTGGGGCTAAGCCTGGGGCAAGACCCTGCTCCCTTCTCATCCAGGTGAAAGGGCTTTCTCACTGACCTTTGAAGCTGTCTTTGGCATTTGTGGGTTGAGTAATCTCGGAACCCCAGCTACTACCTGTGATTCTGTTCCCTGAAGCCTGCTGTGGTCCTGTCCAAGCTGGTCTCCTCAGCCAAGACTGGGCTGCTCTCTGCTCCAAGCCTGGTGTGATAGACCTTTCCTGTTGGCCTTTCAGGCTGTCTTGGGCTGGAAATCTCTTTCACTCTGTCGTTTTGTGGCTTCTGCTGCTCTAGAATTTGTTTAGAGTCATTTTTTACAGGTATTTTATGGACTGTGGAAGGAGAGCTTCTACAGGTCTGTCCTTCTACTCTGCCATCTTGACTCCATCCCTCTTCTTCAAAATTGTGATAATATAACTCTTTATAACTTGATTTACCTTCAAAACAGCCTGAAGGGATTGAGTTGGGGGGGGGTCAGGGATTTGTATCAAAAGAGATATTTCCCTCATCAGAAAAGGTAGATTCAGAAGAAATGCAGGGCTTATCCCTTGGTGGGTCTGGATGTCTTCGTTGCTAATGAGCTTCATCAGCCACCTGTCTTGGGGAAGATCTCCTGAAGAAGGCCTTACCAGCTTTAAACAAGTCATATTTGAGTTTGAATGGAAAGCAAACTGTTTGGTTTTGAATGACATGTTAAAAATGACAGTGTACCTGAACCAGCTGTCCTAGCAGAGACCTAGGTTCTCTACTTAGTGAACTGTGAATTTGCCTAGCAAAGGAGGATGCTACAATGCTTTGAGATCCAGCCCCTAAGGAAACCACTATCAAATGAATAATAAAGGAAATACTGAAATGATCAATACAACTGCACTATCTCTTACCTGTTAACCTATTAGCTCAGCACTCCCCCACTCTGTCATTTCCCACCACTAAGTAGACCGAGGCACCTATAGCAGCTTCTTAGGCAAAATTCCCTGCCCTATCTTTCCCTACATAGTATCCATGACTGTTCCTCATTCAACCTATCCAATCAGCTGCCATATCTTTTCATTTCTACCACCACCACTTCTTCATTCACATATGCACCACTTAGTTTAGGCCCTCTTCACCTCTTACTTGGCCTATTGAAATAGCATTCTAATTGGTCTTTCTGCCTGATGTCTCTCCATTCATTCTCCCACGTAACCACCAAAATGATTTTCCAAAAGTGCAAATCTGACCATGTGACTCCCTTATTCAGTAAGCTTCAGTGGTGCCCTGTTAATTCTAGGATCAGATATTATTTCATCTTTACTTTATCCTTTTAAAATGTTTTTTGTGTCTTACACATAATTATTAGTAATAGTAGTACATGCATAAAATTTATAAATAAGAAAATATGTGGACAGAGATATTCTCAAAAATTGTTTACTGCTACGGATGCATGATCAAAAAAGTTTGAAGACTCCTGGACCAAAGGCAAGAAGATCATGTAAGGGTGGGGAACCTGTGGCCTCAAGGCCACATGTGACCTTCTAGGTCCTTAGGTGCAGCGTTTTGACTGAGTCCAGGTTTTACAGAAAAAAATCCTTTTATTAAGGGGATGTATTCTGCAACGTTTGTGTTCATTCAGTGGGATCACACTTGGGAACCTAGAAGGCTACAAGTGACCTTAAGGCCACAGATTTCCCACTCCTGGTTTAGGATGTTATTGCAACAGTCTGCACAAGAACTAATGAAGTCTTAAACTAGTAATGGCTATTTAAATGGAAAGAAGGTAAAAATATAAGAGATGTTGTTAAGATAGAATCAATAGCACCTGGCAGCTAATGGTTGTAGGGAATGCAGAAGAGCAAAGACTGAAGAATAACTCCAAGGTTGCAAACCTGAGTGACTGGAAGGGACCTTCGAAGTCATCTCTTTCAATCCCCTCCTTTTACAAATGAGGAAACAGTCCCAGAGAAGCTCGGTTACTTGCCCAAGGTAAAAAAAGCAGTGACAAGAGCAGGAGCCAGAATTCAGATACAAGTCTTCTGGGTCTAAATCCATTATTCCATGTTGCCTATGGAGAATGACCTAGAGTTCATACCATTTCAAGACTGACTGAAAGAACTTGAGATGTTTAGCTCATGCCTTCTTGATTTTGTTTTTTCCCTCTTAGCCTCAATAACATATTGAATTAATTTCTTTCAGTGAACAATAGTGAGTGACTCCTAAGTCCCTGTCTCAGAATATGACTGAAAACACTGAAGTTATCAGATGAGGAGAGTTTGGATTTATTTTCCTCATTGCATTAACTTTTTTTTCTCAATTCCTTAAGCCTTAAAAAAAAATCGTCCTGTAATTTTTCTCTTGTTGGCTTTTTTCAGACCAAGAAAAGCGTTGTATTTTCTGAATACTCAGATTTCCCTCAGCATTCTTCCTTCAGGTCATATGTAAAACTTTTAAATGTTTCTGGATCTAACTTTATTCTTTAGGGATTTAGTATTTGACTTCATTATGAAAATTATTCAACTTATTTTCACCTGGTATTTCTTGCATTCAGATCAGTTCTTTGGCCATGTCCATGGAAAGAACATTAGATTTAGAATAAGAAGATTTGTATCTGAATACTGGTTTTGCTACTTACTGTATGACCTTAGATAAGTCACTTAACATCAGTTTTTCTCATCTATAAAATGAGGGGGTTGAACTGTCTAACCTCTGAGGTACCTTGTAGTTCTAATGTTTGGTTTGTAATTCTAATGGAAAATTTTAGATCTCAAGAAATACTTGAGATTTCCCTGCTGGTTAAATTGATGAAACTCTAGTACTAAATAATCACTTTTCACTTGAAATAAATACTTTTATTCTTACTCTTTTAAAATAGGGGGACTACAGGCCATTGCAGAATTATTACAAGTAGACTGTGAAATGTATGGGCTTACTAATGACCACTACAGTGTTACATTAAGACGATATGCCGGAATGGCTCTGACAAACTTGACTTTTGGAGATGTAGCAAACAAGGTAGGTTTTTATTTCATCTGGTTTTTTTTCATAGTATCTTATTTTTTCCAGTTACAGGTAGAAACAATTTTTACCTTTCATTTTGAGTTCCAAATATCCCCCCCAAGATGGTAAGCAATTTGACATAGGTTGTATATGTATGATCATGTGAAGCCCATTTCCATATTAGTCATATTGTAAAAGAAGAAACAGTTTGCAAAAGGAAAAAAATCGTGAAAAAAGTAAAGTGAAAATCGTCTGCTTGGATCTGCATTCAGACTCCCTCATTCCTTTCTCTGGATATGGATATTTTCCATCGAGTCTTTTGGAATTGTCTTGGATCCTTGTATTGCTGAGAAGAGTTAAGTCAGTCATAGTTGGTCATCATAAAATGCAGCTGTTACTGTGTACAATATTCTCCTGCTTCTACTCATTTCACTTTGCATCACTTCATGTTAAGTCTTTCCATGTTTTTCCGACATCTTCCTGCTTGTCATTTCTTATAGCACAGTAGTATTCCATTACATTCATAAACTGCAATTTGTTCAGCCATTCCCTAATTGATGGGCATTGCCCCAAGTTCCAGTTCTTTGCCAGCACAAAAAGAACTGCTATAAATACTTTTCAGGTCCTTTCCCCTTTTTTAATTTCATCTGTTTTTAAAAGAGTTAGCATGGGATCAGTGCAGTTTTCTGTTTTTTGCTGCTTTTAATTTCATATCACTCGTTCAGTACTAATCAAGAGTTATCCTTCACATCACATTCCTTTTACCTTCTTACTCAGCAGTCATATGTCTGATTAAAAACCATTATGTATACACAATGAAGATGTTATCTTCTTTGAAGATACAATCTGTAGAATTCCATTTTTTTTTAATGAAAGCCACCAGCTGCACTTCTGTGTGCACTGGTAACCCAGGCAGATGTAGCATACACGCTACCGCACAGGCTACATTTGAACTCTTTGCTTGAGACCTTGCTTTTGACGCATAATGGAAACCTGTTATCCAACCAGAGTTAAGGAAAGGGGTCTGTTCTTCCAGTTATGTAAATAGTATTATTCCCTTCTTGGGGAAAATGTTTATGTGACTAAAATGAAGCACTTAACCTATAGTGTTTGAAATTTCATCTCCAGAAGCAAAATATCAAACATATACTAAACATGAGGTTACCTGTTTTTGTGATCATCTTTTCTTTTCTGCTTATTTTTAGGCTACTCTGTGCTCTATGAAAGGCTGTATGAGAGCTCTTGTAGCCCAACTGAAATCTGAAAGTGAAGACTTACAGCAGGTAACTTCTTATTAAGGGAGAAGTTGTTTAGCTTGGAGGGGAGGGGTACAGTTATAGATATGGATTCCCAAAATCAAAGTCTTTATTCCATTGAACTTAGGGATAGCCTCACTAAATTTGATGCTTAGTACCTCGTAATTTGAGCAAAAATCTTAGCAGAGATTTGACATGGTACTTGTCTTTAAATATTTTGAGGATTATCATTTTTTTAAAATGATTTGGTTTACCCTGGCTTTGAAGGACAAAATCAGGAACAATATGGTAGAAATTGCAGAGTTGCATATTTAGGCTTGCTAACAAGAAAAACTGCTTTACACTAATGAGAGTTATTTTATATAAGCTGCCTCAAAAGGTGGATTGTACCTCAATAGACACCTTTAAACAAAAAATGGGTAAACCATTTATACTCTCATGGGAATTTTTTCTTGTTTGATTTAAATGAGATGACCTACTTTGAAATCATGATTTTGTGATTTCTGTCCTTGTTTCTGGCAGTAAAGCTACTGAACTCAGTTCTAAAACTGAAATAATCAACTCTTCCCAAAACCTACCTCTTCTTCAAAATTCCTTATTTATGTAAAAAGCACCCATATCCTTTTAGAGATCTGGGTCTTCCTTATCTATCTTTACCTTTTCTTCTCCTGATTTTCCTAAAGTATACATCTGTCTCTGTAACTCCCCTATTCATTAAAATTCCAATAATTTCTTGTCTCCAGGATCAAAAATAAGTTGCTGTGTTTAGCTTTTTAAAATTCCTTCCTACCTGGTCCCAACATACCTTTCCAACCTTATTATACATTTCTCCCTTTCCTGAACTCTATGCCATTGCCAAATTGACCTTCCCACAGTTATATCAAGACAACACTCCTGTCTCTGTGTCTTTCCGCTGGCTATCCTACTGCCTGGAGAGTACTCTTTCCACATTCCCCTTCCTCTTAGAATCCACTTGTTTTCCAAAAAATTTTGTCAAGTGTCACCTTCTACCTAAAACTTAGCTAATAGCCTAGCTGCTAGTGCCCCCTAATTGACTTCATTTTCTTTTTATATATAATTATTCATCAAAATGTAGTGTCCCCTAGTTAAATGTAAGATTCATCCAGGACAGAGACTGGTTTTTTTTCTCTTTGTATTCCAAAGCCTTAGCATAATACCTAGTTCATAGTAGATCCTTAGTAAAATGCTTATTGGTAAGGATCATTTGATATGTAAAAGCAAATGTTCTTAAATGAGTCCATTGACTATTTTGCAGGTCATTGCAAGTGTTTTAAGGAATTTGTCTTGGCGAGCTGATGTGAACAGTAAAAAGACTCTCCGTGAAGTTGGAAGTGTAAAAGCTTTAATGGAATGTGCTTTGGAAGTGAAAAAGGTATCCAATTAGACACTTAGTGTTGTGACATTGAAAAGATTCACTGAAGGATAATTAGTTTTGGCAATGCCTTCTCTAAAACCCTTCACCTATTGTGCCCAACTCATGACTTCTCTACTTTGGATCACTCTATCATCTGTTATATGTAAAAAAGGAAGGAAGTATATTGACTAAGAATAGCCTCAGAATGTCTGATATACTTGAGTTCTTTCTCGTCTCCCAAAGTTTGAAACCTTGATGGCTGTATTACCAAGAAAATCTGAGAAAAATGAGTCACATTTCTGACTCCCAGAAAGTATATGAGAAACTCTCTTTTTTATAGGAAAGCCCATTTGGGTCAGTTTTTTAAAGGATTTATCTTAGCAAGCTACTGCTTGGAATCAGCAAAGTCCAGATATTCCTTAACTGGAGGCAGTGAGGTGACTCAGTGGATAGAGCACTGGGCCTAGAGTCAGGAAATCCTTAGTTCTAGTGTGTCCTCAGATACTCACTAGCTGTGTGACCTTGGACAAGTCAGTCACTTAACCTCTGTTTGCCTAACCTATTAGAAAAGGAAATGATAAACCACTGCAGTATCTTTTCCAGGAAAATCCCATACATGGTCTCAGAGTCAGATGTGATGAACGACAACATTCTTTAACTGATAATGTCAGTGAACACTGGATAAAGAGCTTTCCTTGTCATTGTAGCAAGCTACCCTTTGCAGTTTTCCTGATTTCATCAACTTTTACATCAAATGGTCTCATCACTTTTTAGACAGTTATAGTAACACTTTGGGCCTTTGATACATAGCTGTTTTCATTAAGGATGGTTTCATCTTTATCATTTTTCATATCTACTTTCTCTTCTGAACACAGGCCAAAAAGTGCTGCTAGAGAAAGTTTCATAATTTAGTGTTCCCATACCATTTTATTGTCTAAATTCTATCTGACACTGCTTATAACTCAGTAACCCTGAGCATTTTCTATATTCCATAGGCCACTCCCCATTGTTCTAAACATTCCTGTTTCCCCTTCAATCCCTAATCCTGTCCTCATTAATTTGTCACTCTTAATTATGTTTCATATTTCACCAAGAAAATAATGTCCATCTTGCAGGAATTCCTACATATATCCAAACCCTTCAACTTTATCTTATTCCTGCTGTACCTATTCTCTCATCCTTTTCTGAAATCTCAGGAAGAAATGTACCATTTTTTCTCTTACATTGCTATCCACATCTGCTCCAAGACCCTCAAATATTTTCCTTTCTTTGTTCAATATTTTCAATTTCTCCATTTTGACTGATTCTTTCTCATCAGTTTTTCTTTAAGAAAACTTTATTCTGAATTTAACATACTCTAAAGAGTATTATATATGAAAAAGAGCATTAGATATGACACTGAATCTCCATATCATGCTGCTTGCTTCTTTAAAAGTACATAATAAATTTACATTACTTTCAAGACTGTCCTACTTAACTGTCCTTCCTTCTGAATATTCCTCTATTCTCTTTTGTGTTAAAATGGTCCTCTTTTTTTTCTTTTGGTATTATTATTGCTGATCCCCCAGATTTCCCCTCTATCCTTCCAATAAAAAATGAAAGGAAATTAAAAAAAAAAAAACCTTCTAACAGATAAAGCACAGTCAAGCAAAACTAATCCTCCCAGGGGCCGTGTCTCCACAATTTGTGACCATCCTCTCTGTCAGGACATGGGTAACTTGCTTCATCCTAAGTCTTATAGAGACGTGGTTGAGCAATTGCATCGATCGTATCTCTTCAGTCTTTAAGAGTTGTTTTTCTTTACAGTATTGCTGGGTTTGTATCGATTGTTCTTCTGGTTCTGAACACTTCACTCTGCATCCTCCACCTGGGATTCTCTGAAGTTGTCTCTCTCATAATTTCCTGTAGATTCAGATACCACAGTTTGTTCAGGCATTCCCCATTTATCCAAGAGGCCATGTGGTATATCCCTCTGATTCTAATTCTTCTCTTCTTCCCCTTGAAATATTCCCCCTTTGTTTTATTTGTTTCTGTTCCTTCCCCTGATTTTACAAGAATAAAACAATAGCTAATACTTATGAGGAACTTTAGGTTTGCAAAGTGTTTTACATGTATTACCTTATTTTATCCTTTCAGTCCTATAAAGTAGGTGTTCTTATTATCCTTGTTTTACTGACGAGGAAACTAAGGCTGAGTGAGGTAAAGTGATTTGCCCAGGGTCACATAGCTAGTAAAAGTCTAAGGGAAAATTTGAACTCAGGTCTTCTTTAGTCTTTAAGTACAGCACTCCCTTTGTCTCCCTTTGGAGTTTGATGTATATTTTGTGTATGTGTTCAATCTTCAGTTATCTGTTTCAGATAAAAGTGAAGTTCATCTGATGCCTAATCCTGTTACCATGTTTATATATTCTTCTCATCCCAAGTATGAGAAAAAACAATTCTACCCCTTTTCTCCCTTCTTTATAAAGTATATTCTTTCTTTTACCCTCCCTTTTGAAATCCACAAAGCAGAACCATCCCCAAGTTCTTGTTTTTTTTTTATTTAATTCCCTCGGTAGCCTTTAAAACATTAAGGTTCTGAAGGGACCTTTGTTTCTTTGTTCCCATTAGAATGTAAGTGCTACATACTGCTCCTTCAAGTTGCTCAAAGAAATTTGCCAGGTTAGGTTTCTTTGAGCCCTTAGGTTTCTATTTCAGAATTCCTACTCAGCTATGATTTTTTTTATCAGAAATGCTTGAAAGTCCTCGATTCCAGACTTAATAAACATTTCTCTTCTTCATGTGTTGTACATTACATCAAAACTGGCCTGCTATTTTTTCCCCAAACACAACATTCCATTAACCAACTCCTTACAAAAAATAGTCTCACCTTCTTAAAATGTACTCTTACTTTACCTTATAGAATCTGTAAAGGTGCTCTATATCACTTTCTATAGGTTGTCTATCTTGATCCCCTACTTCCAGTTGCATTTATCATTAACGCACAAGAAATGATTAGCTGTTCTGTTTTTAGCACAAAGGGAGATCCAGCAGGTGTTCAGATAATACAGTATCACATCACTACTATTATATTTCTTTTTGCCAGGCTTGTCATCCATTTCCTGAATTTCTCCTCTATTTCTTCTTTCTGTCCACATATTTGTAGCATAATCCAATGATATCTTCTTATTTCTCTAATTAATTAATTCAGTTGATTCAAATGTTTACCATGCTTCCCCTCTCTGTTTCCTGGGCCTCTTCCCTTGAGCACATCTTAATATACAATACCATCACTTTGTAGTCTTTAACAGTGCTTTCTAGGTTGTTTCTGGCTATGTCATGTGTGATCCATGATATGGATCACCAGGATTTAGGAAATCATAGGTTCTTTGTCACATCTTAAGTACATTGCCTAGGAAGACAAAAAACTATTATTATTATTATTGTACAGTCAACAGATACTTGCACTGGTATCCCTAGGCAGGAAATGAGCAAACACCATTCCTCTTCTTGTTATTCTTTCATTCTTACTGGGTGATCTGTCCTCTGGTAGTCCAAACGCAAAGAGCTGGAAGCTCAGTGAAGGAAGACAACAATGAGGGGCTGCTGAAGGAGCTCGAGCAAATAAAAACCCTTCTCATGGTGCTCAAGAACACTGTGAAAAGGAGCAAGAGAAGAAGTAGCTGAGGAGCTGAAGCTGAAGAGCCACAAGCTGAGTGAGCTGGAGCGTGTACAGCACCTGCCTCACATTGGAGCTTCATGCCACCAACAAGAAGCTGATGATGCTTGTACCCTCCAACAGATCTGCTACCACCAGCTACAAAACAGTTTCCCCTAAAGATAAGCTCCCAGAAACTATGAAGCACCAAATTAAAAAGAATCTCTTGGTTCTGTTAAACCCAGGATTTGAGGAGGTCCACAGCATGGAGTTGGAGAGCCAGAAACTCCTTTTATAAGAGTCACTGGATTCCATGCCTGACCCCACTCCATTTCTGCTTGGACAAGGTGCACCTCATCAAAGAAAGGTCTTTAGTTATCTCTTCCTTTGATTTGGAATGAAACTCAAGGGACTGGCACAGCCAGGAAAAAGCTGCACAAGGCACGTATTGGGGGAGCCCATTGGATCTGTCATGTCATACTTCCCCAGGCTCAGCCTGATATAGAGATGCTAGCAGTAGATCAGGTTAACAGAAGCAAAGTTGTAAGTCCTGTGATCATTACTGGAAAAGAAAATTTCATCTGTCACATTTTTTATGTCTTCAATACATGCCAAATTATTTTTAGAACTGTCAAATTATTCTCCTTCCCCTTCTTCTCCTCCCTCACCCTTTACCAAAACCAAAATATGATCATATTCCTAATGCAGAATATGTCTTTACCAAATGCTGTGGCCAAATACCTCTGTATGCGAATGCTTGCTTCAAACCCTGTTCCATTTAATTAAAGTGCACATTAGGACAAAAGCACAGGCCCCAACAATACATGACACCCCTAGTGGAGACTATTGTTATTTCATTGACAGTCCTTTCTGAGGCAGCATTGACAACAATGCAGATAAATGTGTACTTCAAAAGGAACTAAATAAAATTGACATTACTCTTCATGTCACTTTGTGTGTTTATATATTTTGTTGTATTTTGTTTAAATTTTGAACATCCCAACAAACTTTATATTCTAAATATGTTCAGACAAAATGTGAAAAACTCTTTTGGAATATATCCAATTGCCATAAAAGTTACACACCTGTTTAGAAAACAACTTTTTGTCTCATTCATTATTTTTCATAGTATTTTATTTTTTCCAATTACATGTAAAGATAATTTTTAACATTCATTTTTAAAAAATTTAATGTTCCAAATTTCTTCCTTTCTCACCTTCCCCTTCCCTTAAAATGGTAAACAATTGGATATAAGTTATATGTGTGTAGATAGCATTTTTCATTATTAATCCTTTGGTATTGTCTTAGATCATTTTATGTGTGAGAATAACTAAGTCATTCATAATTGATCATCATACAATGTCGCTGTTACTGCATATAATGTTCTCTTGGTCCTGCTCTCTTCACTTCACATCAGTTCATGCAACTCCAGGTTTTTCTGAAGTCTGCCTGTTCATCATTTCTTATAGCACAATAGTATTCCATCACAATCATAAATAACAACTTGTTCCGTCATTCCCCAGTTGATGAGCATCCCCTCCATTTCCAATTCCTTGCCATCACAAAAAGAACTGCTATAAATACTGTTGTATAAATAGGTCCCTTCCCTTCTCCCCCCCTCCCCCCCTTTTTAATCTCTTTGGGATATAGACCTGGTAAGGGTATTATTGGATCAGTTGCTCTTTGGGCCTAGTTCCTGATTGCTCTCCAGAATGGTAAGATCAGTTTACAACTTCACCAGCAGTGCATTAGTGTCCCAATTTTCCCACATCTTATCCAATGTTTATCATTTTCCTTTTCTGTCATTAGCCAATCTGATAGGTGTGAGGTCATACCACAAAGTTATTTTAATTTGCATTTCTCTACTCAGTAGTGATTTAGAGCATTTTTTCATGACTATAGGTAGTTTTGATTTCTTTGTATGAAAACTATCTATTTATGTCCTTTGACCACTTATCAATTGGGGAATGACTTTCATTTTTATAAATTTGACTCAGTTCTCTATGTATTTGAGAAGTGAAGCCTTTATCAGCAACATTTGCTGTAAAAATTGTTTCCCAGCTTTCTGCTTTTCTTCTCATCTTGGTTGCATTAGTTTTGTTGGTGCAAAACCTTTTAAATTTAACATAATCAAAATGATCCATTTAACATTTCATAATGTTCTGTCTCATTTATTCTTTGAAAGAAAGCACCTACATCTTCCTTATCACATTGAACTTTTCCTCCATTATATGGCATTTTTACCCTCTACGTACTGACCCTTCTGTTGTTCAGATGCTTTTTATTCTTGATTTGTACACTGAAGCCTTATTTAAAACTGAATCTTTCCTTCTAAGTGAAATTTAGAACCTATTTCTGCCACTCAGGGTTCTTCAAAACATGGTGCCACCCTATTTTTCCAGCCTTCTCTCATAACACACACACACACACACACACACACACACACACACACACACACACACACACACACTATATTTCAGCCTAACTGTATACAGTCCCTTCAGAAGACATATTAAATTTTCATGTATATTCACATGAATACCCTTTCCCCATCTTTACCTGTTGAAATCCAACTCATCTTAAAAAACCAACTACAATACCACATGGTTACTGTTAATAATCTTTCTCTTAGATCTCTAATAATATTTTGGTTTGTAACTCTCTATATGCAGTTTTCAGGTACTTTTGTGTATTCTCATTATCTTTGTTGGTATTTTATTCCCCCACTAAACTGTAAGCTTCTTGAGAGATTATCTTGTCTAAAGGGGCCATGTCTTATCTAAAATTTTACTTTCTCAACACAGTTTGCTGTATACAATAAGCTCTTAATCAATTTTAGTGCCCTTTTATATCTGATTAGATATTATGACTAGCTGCTTAATAAATACTTATTGAGGGATTGATATCTGTTAAAAAGACACAGGTTAGACACATTTTAACCTAATCATGGTCATTGTATACTTAGAATATGGCTGTGAGTACCACAACTTAACTTATTTCATGGCATATTTATCATTTTTTTATCAGTTTATATTGCTTTCCTGACAGTAATACTTTCATAATTTATACAAATCCATTTATTCTTTTATACTTTTATAATTTTAAGCCCTTTGTAAGAAATTCCTTTAACCTTCATAATTTTATTTTTGTTGATTTTTAAAAAATAAGAATATTCTTGACTTGTTGAACTCTCAATGTCCCTTTAGTATTTTCTTTAAACTCTCGAAAGTGAGTATTTCAGAGAGGAAAATCCGAAGGTTTTAAATGTTTTGTTAAAAAAGGGAAAGGAATGTTGATAAGTATCATTCTAAAGAAAACAATTATAAGCTCCAAGAGACAAATTTTATATCTGATTAGATGTTATGTATTCTATTTCTTTATAGGAGTCCACCCTCAAAAGCGTACTGAGTGCCTTATGGAATTTGTCAGCACATTGCACTGAAAATAAAGCTGATATCTGTGCTGTTGATGGTGCTCTTGCATTTTTGGTTGGCACACTAACTTACCGGAGCCAAACAAATACTTTAGCCATCATTGAGAGTGGAGGTGGGATATTGCGGAATGTGTCTAGCTTGATAGCCACAAATGAGGAACACAGGTATATAGATAAATAATATGTGTATATCTACATGTGCATATTTCAGAGTGAACTTAAAAATTTTAATTTCATGCTCAACATGTATATATTTATGAGCAGATATCTTATTTCAAAATGAAATTAAATAAAATTTCAATTCCTTACTCAAAATGTATATGCTTATGAGCAAATAGCTATTTATTCATTTGTATTGCTGCACTAGCATAAAGTGTATTTACTAGTGATTATTCAAGACATGATATTTTAAAAGAGCACAAGACTAGCGGTCAGAAAATGTAAGTTTTGCTCCTGGCTTCACCACCATTAGCTATATGACCTTGGGTGAGTCACTTAGCCTCTGTGATCTTACGTAAAAATTGAATGAAAGAATATATTTTAAGTTGCTTTGTAAACTGTAAAATTCTAAATTAGTATATAATCTTAATATCATGAAAATGGTTAACTTATCTAATACTTGTTTAATTGGACATTCTAAAGTTCCAAAGACTCATAGAACTTGGGGAATAGAATTAAATTTAGTTTTCACAAGGTGATCTAAAGCTCCCCCCTCAAAAAATAAGACATTTGTAGCATGTAGTATATATAAAGAGGGAAAACATAATGATTAACCCAAGATAGAGGGATACCTGACCATATTAGTAAAGTTTATCAGGAGCTAAAAGAATTAATTTTATTGAGGATAATGGCTTAAATTCTTATTGCTGGTTATAATTTTATTTAACCTAACTGCTGAATATAGCCAGTTACTGAGACTGCTAGAATGTCAGAAGAGTTATTCAAATTCCAAGAGCACCTAGAACCCCTCTGATATACACTTGGGGAAATGAGAAAAAGAGGAAGGTGTAAGAAATGATATCCTTGCAGACTACAGGACCCTGGAGACTCACTAATCCAGTCTCTGTTTTCTACCTCACTACATTTGAGAATAATGTCAAGGTTCAGCGTATTCATCTGCTATACCACTGAGGGAGGTGTCTGTGCCAGTAGATCCTCACCAAGTCAAAAGCCTACTGATACGGGAAATGTTAACATTCAGCAGGTTCTTATTTGTTAAGGCCAGAGAGAGTGAAAGGTCAATTGCACTAAAGAATCTTGGATAGGTTTCTAGTTAATTTTAATTCAGATGAACCTGTATGTATGTATGTGTGTATGTATGTGTGTGTGTATGCATGTATATACACACACATATATACATATACATATACACATATTACTTACAATACAACCTAAATATATTTCTTATAATCCAGCACTTCTTAGGTACCAAAAAGAGCAGACCTACAAAATCAAGGATATGACAGTGGGGTGCCACATCTCTGAAAAGATTAGGAATTCATGACTTAAAAATCTTGCCTACCTCATTATACCCTCAGTACAATACATAAAGAGGGGTTTTCCTGTCCATTTTCCCTACCCCTTCCAGGAAATGTAATTAACTTAACACAGGGGTGGTTCTTAACACCATCACCATCACCCCCTTTTTTTTTTGTCATGATGCCTTTGGCAGTGTGGTAAAGCCTTCTCAGAATAATGTTTTTAAATACATAAAATAAAATATACATGAGATCACAAAGGAAACCATTTGTATTTAAATATAACTTTAAAAATACTTTTAAAAACAAGTCCACACTCTCCAGGTTAAGGACCCCTGGCTTACCCTGTGTTCAAACATACTTTCTTTTTCATTGGCCTGAGCAAAGGAATAGTCAATTGTATGATTCTGAAAGATATTCTGGTACTTAAATTTGAAAGTAGAGTTATCTGTGAATAGTGACACCATTTACTCACTTTTAAAAACAAGTAAAATGGGCTTTGGGGAAATGAAGTGAAATGGTAGAACAGAATTTTTATACTGACCTGTTCATTCAGTCTGTCTGGTCAAGATTATTTTAAAAGAGCTTTTGGGGGAAGAAAAGAAAGCAGCAACTGAAGATTTATGGGTTGTTTTTGGAATTCAAAGATTACTTCCCCTGTTATGAAGTAATCCTAATGTCATTTTTTAAAAGAGATTAGAGGCCCAAATTCAAAATTTTGTATAGAGTCGTTAATATATATATTATTTATATTGACCTTAATAATTTTTGTTTACTGTTTTTTTTTTAATTTTAGGCAAATCTTGAGAGAAAACAGTTGCTTACAAACCTTGTTACAGCACTTAAAGTCTCATAGTTTGACAATAGTTAGCAATGCATGTGGAACTTTGTGGAATCTCTCAGCAAGAAATACTAAAGACCAAGAAGCATTGTGGGACATGGGAGCAGTTAGTATGCTTAAGAACCTAATTCACTCAAAGCACAAAATGATTGCTATGGGCAGTGCTGCAGCATTGAGGAACCTTATGGCAAACAGACCTGCAAAGTATAAGGATGCCAATATTATGTCTCCTGGTTCAAGCTTGCCATCCCTTCATGTCAGAAAGCAAAAAGCACTAGAAGCAGAATTAGATGCTCAACATTTATCTGAGACTTTTGATAATATTGACAATTTAAGTCCCAAGACGTCTCATCGTAATAAACAGAGACATAAACAAAATTTATATAGTGAATATGCTTTTGATATTAATCGTCATGAGGACAGTAGGTCAGACAATTTTAATACTGGAAATATGACTGTACTTTCGCCATATTTGAATACTACAGTATTGCCAGGATCCTCTTCATCAAGGACAAGTTTGGAAAGCTCTCGATCTGAAAAAGATCGGAGCTTGGACAGAGAACGAGGAATTGGACTAAGCACCTTTCATCCAGCAACAGAAAATTCTGGAAATTCTTCAAAGCGAATAGGATTGCAGCTCTCTACTGCTACAGCCCAGATTGCTAAAGTCATGGAAGAGGTATCAGGAATTCATGCACAAGAAGATCAAGGTTCAGGATCTACAACAGAATTACATTGCATAGCAGAAGAGAGGAACACCTTGAGAAGAGCATCTGCTGCCCATGCACATTCAAACACTTACAACTTTCCCAAATCAGAGAATTCAAACAGAACATGTCCTATGCCTTATGCCAAAATGGAGTATAAGAGATCTTCAAACGATAGCTTAAATAGTGTTAGTAGCAGTGATGGCTATGGGAAAAGAGGTCAAATGAAACCATCTATTGAATCGTATTCTGGGGATGATGAAAGTAAATTTTGCAGTTATGGGCAGTATCCAGCTGACTTGGCACACAAAATTCATAGTGCAAATCATATGGATGATAATGATGAAGAATTAGATACCCCAATAAATTATAGCCTTAAATATTCAGATGAACAGTTAAATTCTGGACGACAGAGTCCTTCACAGAATGAAAGATGGGCAAGGCCAAAACATATAATAGAAGATGAAATGAAGCAAAATGAGCAGAGACAGTCACGGGGTCAAAACACACCCTTTTCTGCTTATAGTGAAAGCACTGATGACAAGCATATTAAGTTTCAGTCACGTTTTGGACAGCAAGAATGTGTTTCTCCATATAGATCAAGGGGAGCCAGTGGATCAGAACAAAATCGAGTTAGTTCAAGTCATGGACTTAATCAGAAAGTTAACCAGTCTTTGTGTCATGAAGATGATTATGATGAAGATAAACCAACCAACTACAGCGAACGTTATTCTGAAGAGGAACAGCATGAAGAAGACGACAGACCAACAAATTACAGCATAAAATATAATGAAGAAGAACACCATGTGGATCAGCCTATTGATTATAGTTTAAAATATGCAGCAGACATTGCTCCTTCCTCACAGAAGCAATCTTTTTCATTCTCTAAGAGTTCATCTGTACAAAGTAATAAAACAGATCACATCTCTTCAAGTGGAGGGAATACATCAACTACTTCAGTTAGTACCAAGAGGCAGAATCAGCTTCATCCAAGTTCTGCACAGAGTAGAAGTGGTCAGACTCAGAAGACTGCCTCTTGTAAAGCTTCCTCTATTAACCAGGAAACAATACAGACTTACTGTGTGGAAGATACACCAATATGTTTTTCAAGATGTAGTTCATTATCTTCTTTGTCTTCTGCTGAAGATGAAATAGGACGGGATCAGACAACCCGGGGGGCAGAGACTACTAATAATCTACAGATAGCAGAACTGAAAGAAAACAGTGGAAGTGTGTCAACTGATGATACAATAAGTGAAGTTCCATCAGCATCACAACATATTCGAACCAAAGCCAACAGACTCCAAACTGCTAATTTATCTCCTTCAGACTCAGCCAGACATAAAGCTGTTGAATTTTCTTCAGGTGCCAAATCTCCAGCAAAAAGTGGTGCTCAGACACCTAAAAGTCCACCAGAGCATTATGTTCAAGAGACTCCACTCATGTTTAGCAGATGTACTTCTGTCAGTTCACTAGATAGTTTTGAGAGCCGTTCAATTGCGAGTTCTGTTCAAAGTGAACCCTGCAGTGGAATGGTAAGTGGCATCATAAGCCCTAGTGACCTTCCAGATAGTCCTGGACAAACCATGCCACCAAGCAGAAGTAAAACCCCACCTCCTCCTCAGGCTGTACAAACTAAGAGAGAGGTGACAAAAAGTAAAATACCAAACACTGAAAAGAGAGAAAGTGGACCTAGGCAAGCTGCTGTAAATGCTGCAGTTCAAAGAGTCCAGGTGCTACCTGATGCTGACACCTTGTTACATTTTGCTACAGAAAGTACTCCCGATGGATTTTCTTGTTCATCCAGTTTAAGTGCTCTAAGCCTTGATGAACCCTTTATACAGAAAGATGTGGAATTAAGAATAATGCCCCCTGTACAAGAAAATGACCATGGAAATGAAACAGAGCCTGAGCAGCTAGAAGATGTAAATGAAAACAAGGAGAAAAAGACAGAGAAACCTATTGAATCTGAGAAAGACATACTGGAGGACTCTGATGATGATGATATTGAAATATTAGAAGAATGTATTATTTCTGCTATGCCAACGAAATCTTCACATAAAGCCAAAAAGCCCTCACAAGCTGCTTCAAAAATACCTCCTCCAGTGGCCAGGAAACCAAGTCAGCTCCCTGTGTACAAACTTCTTCCTTCACAAAACAGGGTGCAAACTCAAAAACATGTTAGTTTTACTCCAGGAGATGATATGCCTCGGGTATATTGTGTAGAAGGCACACCTATAAACTTTTCCACAGCTACATCTCTAAGTGATCTCACAATAGAATCACCTCCAAATGAACTGGCTGTTATTGAAAGTACTGGCACAGGGGAGTTTGAAAAAAGAGATACTATACCTACAGAAGGCAGAAGTACAGATGACATTCAGGCAGGAAAAATTCCAAATGTAACTACCTCTGCATTAGATGACAACAAAACGGAGGAAGGTGAAATCCTTGCTGAGTGCATTAATTCAGCTATGCCTAAAGGAAAAAGTCACAAGCCTCTCCGTGTGAAGAAGATAATGGATCAGATTCAACAAGCATCAGCATCTTCATCTGGGAATAGTAAAAGCCCACTAGACAGTGAGAAAAAGAAACCTACATCACCAGTAAAGCCAATGCCGCAAAGCATTGAATATAGAACCCGTATAAGAAAAAATGCAGAATCAAAAAATTTGAATGTTGAAAGATCTTACACAGATAACAAGGATTCAAAGAAACTGAACTTGAAAAACAATCCAAGAGACTTTATTGATAAGCTTCCAAATAATGAAGATCGTGTGAGAGGAAGCTTTACTTTTGATTCTCCACATCACTATACACCCATTGAAGGAACTCCGTACTGTTTCTCACGAAATGATTCTTTAAGTTCTCTTGACTTTGATGATGATGATGTTGACCTTTCCAGGGAAAAGGCAGAGTTAAAAGGAAAAGAAGCTAAGGAAACAGAAACTAAAGTTAATAACCATATAGAGCTAACATCAAACCAACAATCAAGTAATAGAACACAGATTTGTACAAAACAACCAACAGATCGAAGTCAGTCTAAGCCCTTGCTGCAGAAGCAGTCCACTTTTCCTCAGTCATCCAAAGATATGCCAGACAGAGGAGCAGCTACAGATGAAAAGTTGCAGAATTTTGCAATTGAAAATACCCCAGTTTGTTTTTCTCGAAATTCATCTCTGAGTTCTCTCAGTGACATTGACCAGGAAAATAACAATAACAAAGAAAGTGAACCTACTAAACAGACTGAGCCACCTGACTCACAGGTAGAACCAAGCAGACCTCAGACATCAGGTTATGCTCCTAAGTCATTCCATGTTGAAGATACCCCAGTGTGTTTTTCAAGAAACAGTTCACTTAGTTCTCTTAGCATAGATTCTGAAGATGACCTTTTGCAAGAATGTATCAGTTCTGCAATGCCAAAAAAGAAAAGGCCATCAAGGTTCAAAGGTGATGATGAAAAGCCTACTCCTAGAAACATGGATGGTATATTAGCAGAAGATTTGACATTAGATTTGAGAGATATACAGAGACCAGATTCAGAGCATGGTTTTTCTCCTGATTCAGAGAACTTTGATTGGAAAGCTATTCAAGAAGGTGCAAATTCTATAGTGAGTAGTTTACATCAAGCTGCTGCTGCTGCTTGTTTATCTAGACAAGCTTCATCTGATTCTGATTCCATTCTTTCACTAAAATCAGGTATTTCTCTAGGATCACCATTTCATCTTACACCTGATCAGGAGGATAAACCCTTTACAAGTAATAAAGGTCCACGAATTCTAAAGCCTGGGGAGAAAAGTACATTAGAAACTAAAAAAATAGAGTCTGAAAATAAAGGAATCAAAGGAGGAAAGAAAGTTTATAAAAGTTTGATCACTGGAAAAGTTCGTTCTAATTCAGAAGTTTCAAGTCAGTTGAAACAACCCCTGCAAACAAATATGCCTTCAATTTCTCGAGGAAGGACAATGATTCACATTCCAGGAATCCGTAATAGCTCTTCAAGTACAAGTCCAGTTTCCAAAAAGGGCCCATCCCTCAAAACCCCAGCTTCCAAAAGTCCCAGTGAGGGTCCAGCTTCTAGTACTTCTCCTAGGGGAGCTAAGCCATCAGTGAAATCAGAATTAAGTCCTTTGACCAGGCAGACATCCCAACCTGGTGGTTCAAGTTCAAGTAAAGGACCTTCTAGATCAGGATCTAGAGATTCAACTCCTTCAAGACCATCTCAGCAACCACTGAGTAGACCTATGCAGTCCCCAGGACGAAACTCAATTTCTCCTGGTAGAAATGGAATAAGTCCTCCTAACAAATTGTCTCAATTGCCACGGACATCATCCCCTAGTACTGCTTCAACTAAGTCCTCAGGTTCAGGGAAAATGTCATATACATCTCCAGGAAGACAGATGAGCCAGCAAAACCTTAATAAGCAAACAGGTTTATCCAAGAATGCCAGTAATATACCTAGAAGTGAATCTGCGTCCAAAGGACTAAATCAGATAACCAACAGCAATGGAACTAATAAAAAAGTTGAACTTTCTAGAATGTCTTCAACAAAATCTAGTGGAAGTGAATCTGATAGGTCAGAAAGACCTGTTTTAGTGCGTCAGTCAACTTTCATCAAAGAAACTCCAAGCCCAACACTAAGGAGAAAATTGGAAGAGTCTGCATCGTTTGAATCTTTGTCTTCGTCTTCTAGACCAGATTCTCCTACTAGATCCCAGGTACAGACTCCAGTTTTAAGTCCATCCCTTCCTGATATGTCTTTATCCACACATTCATCTATTCAGACTGGTGGTTGGAGAAAACTCCCACCTAATCTTAATCCTTCCATAGAGTTTAATGATGGAAGATCAACAAAGCGCCACGATATAGCTCGCTCCCACTCTGAGAGTCCTTCTAGACTTCCAATTAATAGGTCAGGAACTTGGAAGCGTGAACATAGTAAGCATTCATCATCACTTCCTCGTGTAAGCACTTGGAGAAGAACTGGAAGTTCCTCCTCAATTCTCTCTGCTTCATCAGAATCCAGTGAAAAGGCAAAAAGTGAAGATGAAAAACATGTGAGCTCATTTCTGGGAACAAAACAGACTAAAGAAAACCAAGGGCCAGCAAAAGGAACTTGGAGAAAAATAAAAGAAAATGAAATGACTCCCATAAGTACTGTTTCCCAGGTTACTTCCTCAGGTGCTACAAATGGTGCCGATTCAAAGACTTTAATTTATCAAATGGCACCTGCTGTCTCCAAGACTGAAGATGTGTGGGTAAGAATTGAGGACTGTCCCATTAATAACCCTAGGTCAGGAAGATCTCCTACTGGAAATACACCCCCAGTGATAGACACTGTTTCAGAGAAAGTTAATTCTAGTAATAAAGATTCAAAAGATAATCAGGGAAAACCAAATGGGGGTAATAGCAGCAGTGCTCCTGCTCGTACTGTAGGCTTAGAAAACCGTCTGAATTCTTTCATTCAGATAGATAGCCCAGACAAAAAGGCTACCGAGACAAAATCAGGGCAAGGCAATCTTGCCCCTACCCCAGAGACTAGTGAAAGTTCTATTGCTGAGCGTACACCATTCAGTTCTACTAACTCAAGCAAGCACAGTTCACCTAGTGGAACTGTTGCTGCCAGGGTGACTCCTTTCAATTATAATCCAAGTCCAAGGAAAAGCAGTGCAGATAGTAGTTCAGCCCGCCCATCACAGATCCCCACACCAGTAAATAACAGCACAAAAAAACGAGATTCAAAAACTGAAAACACAGAATCCAGTGGAGCTCAAAGCCCTAAGCGCCATTCTGGATCTTACCTGGTAACTTCTGTTTAAGAAAACTAAAAATGTTGAAACAAAGAAAATTATGTATTATTTACAACCGTTATGTAGAAATTTTGTTTCAAATGAAACTTTAAAAAAATAAGAATTTTTTGTAAATAGATTGATTCTTGCTAGAGGGTCTTTGTTCTGGAAGCCATATTTAATAGTATACTTTGTCTTCACTGGTCATATTTTGGAGGGACACTTGATAGTTTAGAGGAAAATTGGTAAAGCAAGTATATTTGTACAGTATGTTTTACATGTATTTAAGTAGCATCCCATGCCATGATCCTTTAATTATTGCTTGTCTTAAAATAATGAACACTACAGATAGAGGGTACAATATATTGCTGTGTATCAATCAGTTCTAGATTATAAAATGACTAAACTTACATCAGGGAGAAATTGGTATTATTTATGCAAAAAAAACACAAAACTCAGTTTAGTACACTCAAGAGTCCATCTAATCCAAAAACTAATCATGTGACTGTGAAATTCACAGTAATATGGTTCCAAACGAACAAATTTTCTCAGCTTGCTCTTCTGCATGAATGAAACTGATGGTTCAATTTCTGAAGTAATTGATTAACAGTTCTGTGGTCACATAATGTGCATAGATAGCTATGGTGTAAACATTTACACTAGTTTGTGCTCTTAAAAAAAGGAAATCTGTGTAACAATAAAACCTTGAATGAAATTATTTTACCTGAATTAGATTTTATCTGAAAGTAGGTAGAATTAATTTTTGCTATGCTGTAACTTGTTGTATATTCTGGTATTTGAGGTGAGATGGCTGCTCTTTTATTAATGAGACATGGGTTATGTCTCAACAGAAACTAAATGAACAATTTAGAATAAATTATTGCTGTATGTAAACTATGTGTTACTGAAATCTGTATTTGAAGGGTCTTATTTCACATTTGCTTAGTCATTTGAAAAACTTATATGCAGTTTCTTCAAACCCTATGCATTTAGAGTAAAACTTCTGCTGTCAGGAAGCAGCTTGTTGAAGAAAGCTGTCTAGATGATGCAGTGGCACTTATTTTCCTCAGTTTACTATGTTCCTTTGTATGATAAGATTTGGAAGTGTCTACCAATGTTTCTTGCTGTTTAATAATTTTCCATTTTTACTGTTTTCTGAAAGGTAATCTTTCATTATAAAGAATCGCTCACTTAAAATAAATTCACTTAGTAGAATTCTGAATTTAAAGAATTAATTAATTTGGTCACACATTTACTCCTAAGAAACAATACTTTCCAAACAATAGAACCTGATTGAACGGGAAATGATCATTGGGAGTCATTTCAGAGTCATTTGTGTGTGAAGTCAGATCATTGACTGGAAAGTTAAATCATTGATTACAAAGAGGAACAGTCAGAATCATCACCAGAGTAGAAGAATAAAATTGAGACATCTCATGTACAGTTAGAATAATAGCTAATATTTATATAGCACTTACCATGTACCAGGTCCTGTGCTGAGTGCTTTATAATTACTAACTTATTTGATCCTCACAACCACTATGGGAGGTAGGTGCTATTATCATCCCTATTTTACAGATGAGGAAACTGAGGCAAACAGGTTAGGTGACTTGCCTGGAGTCACACAGCTAGTGAGTATCTGAGACAAATTTGAACTTGTGTTCCAGACTCCAAGCCTAGCACAGCACTCTATCCCACTGCACTACCTAGCTGCCTAGTTAGAAAAACCTCAACCTATTCAAACAGTCTGTTAACTCTGAAAAAATAAGAAGTAAATCATCATTTTAATGTTTTATTAGTATATGATGTACACACATCCAGTGAATCCTTTGTGACAGCATTAGGAAGGGAACAGATAAACTCTTGTGGCCAGTTTTTCTATAGCAAATCATATCTTCACAGACATACTGCTGAAAATGCAAGATCCATTGTGGGCAGATTACAAATAAGCATTCAGTTTAGTAGGGTAAATAAAACACAGCTTTAAAGTTTTTGTTTATTTGGCCAAGCAAGTATTTATCCAAATATGATATGCTATGCACTGTGCAGAGTTCTAGGGATGCAAAGGACAAACACATGTTCCCTACTCTCAAGAAGCTCACATTTTAATGGGTGAGACAACTAATTTTTATAGCAATTTAAGGTTTACAAAATGCTTTATAAAAATCTCATTCTATCATCATAACAGTGGGAGATAGGAAATAGAAGCAGACGTAAAGGTTAAGTGACCAAAGCTAATAAGTTTCTGAGGTCAAATCTGAACTCAGATCATCCCGACTCCAGGTTCAGCCCTCTATCCATTTCAACATCTAGCTGCAGTCATTTGTACATTATATACAGCAGTTATCTGCATACAAGATATATAGGCTGTAAATGGAAGTTTAAAATGGGAAAGTACTGTAGGCGAAAAGAAAACCAGCAAAGACTTCCTGAGAAGAATAGGATTGAGCTAAGTTTTCAAGGGGGCTAGGAGACAAAGGTGAAGAGGTCAAGTCTTTCAGCTGTAGGGAACAAGCAGTGAAAAGGCACAGAGATGGAGTATTCTATGTGAGGAGTAGTAAAAAGGTCATTATTGTTGGATCACAATCCACAGCAGAGAGTAAAGTGTAAGAGGATTCAAAAGGTAGGGGTCAGACTTGGCTTTAAAAGCTAGACAGAATTTTATATGTGGTCCTAAGGTAATAAAGCCATTGGAGTTATTGAGGAGGGAATTGATGACCAGACCTGTGATTTAAGATAATAATCACTTGGCAGCTAAGTGGACAATAAATTGGAGTGGCTGTAGGATTTGAGGCAGGGAAAAGACTATTATTGCAGTGTTCCAGGTGAGAAGTGATGAGGGCCAGGTCTAAAGTACTGTCTATATGAATGAAGAAAAGAGGAAGGATACAAAAGATGTTTTCAAGATAGAAACAAAAAGACTATAACAGAATAGTTAATAGTTAAACAATTAACTAAAATGTGAGGGGAAGTCATGGATGACTTCAAGGTTTTGATCCTGGGCAAGTGGGAGGATGGTGGACCGTAATAAGGTAGTTTGGGAAAGAAGAGGATTTATGGGAAAAGATTGTTTTGGGCATGTCTACAAGGCAGTTGAAAATGTGAGGCTGAGGCCCAGGAGCAAAGTTAAGGCTGGAGATCATTACTACTGGTGAGAGTAGGTGCTATCAGGGATAGTCTCAGTGTTTATGCTCCTAGTACACTAGGGAAGGAAGTGAGGAATTCATACTCCAGTCATCCTTTAAGGCATAATTTTAGACAAAGAACCAGTATGATATTTGTTCAGGAATCATTAAAGTAAGTATTTTCTAAACTGCCTAATAAGGAGTGAAGAATGAGGGGTTAAGGTGTAGGGAATTTAACCCTAAGTGTGCCAGTCAATAAACATTTATTAAGTGTCTACTGTATATGATAGGCATTGTGCTAAACATGAAGGAAACAAGGAAAGGCAAAAGATAGTCCCTGCCTTCAAGGAACTTGCAATATAGCATAGGGAAGACAAGACAAAAAGAAGCAGAAAAGTAGAAGGGGGAAGAAAAGGGAGAAGAAGGTACCTAGTGTTAGGGACATGATAGAGAAGTCCAGAGCAAAAGGTTAAAAATAAGAGTAGTGACAGGGGTTGGAGAAATGCCCAACCTATGAGTTTATATGCGTTAGCATATATACGTGGTGGGGGAAGGGTTTTTGGGGGATGGGACTGGGGCCATACCAATCAAGCCACTTTTTATGAGCTTGCAAAGACCTCCGTGAGTAGATCCTCTATGGAGGATTTATAGAAGAACATGGACAGTAGTCATACATAATGAAAAGCAATGGGTGGTTTGAAATATGTATCCATGGAATATCTGCATGTACAGATGAAATTGTGAATCTATTAAAATATCAAGAAGTTACTATTGAATCAAAATCTCAAGGGTGGGAATGACCTTAATCATGACATCATAGTGTAGTGGACCAAAAACTAATAAAAACGCAGGTCTGATGCTGTCACATCCCAATTTGATAAACTCCCTTTACTCCTTTCTTCAGTATGTTACTTAAAGGATCAAATATAATCTGTTTGAAATTTAAATCCTTTTCAACCTGTCCCAACCTACATTTTCAAACCTGTTATATTTCCAAACTCCTCATTCATTATAGTTCAGTCAAACAGGTCTTATACCTGTTTATACATAACAGTTCTGTGATGGGTAGCTGCCCCCCATGCCTTCAATTCATTCCCTTCTGGTTTCATTCCCAGGTTTCTTTCAATGCTGGGGCCAACACTTACCCCTCTCTGACTTAGATGAATGCTTGATTGATTTATAGGACCCATGTGTATCCTGAGGCCATTGACTGCAGAGCAAGGATAGCAAACTCCCTGGCTCCTAGGAGGGAAATGAGATCATTTGCAATTGGTTAAGGATGGATGAGTGTACCAGGTCAGCTTGTAGGCCTTCAAAGATAGCACACAGATGTCATAGTTTTTCCAAAACTGAAGTTATGAAGGATACCTGATTTCCTTGACACAAAGTGACTTGAAGGTGGTGTTGAGATAGCAATTTCTTTAGAATTAAAATGTTTTATGAGAGTACTGAACCTTTAAGCCTAGCTCAGTGCTTTCTTTAATTAAGTGATCAATAAGAAAACTAAACTGTGACCAGGATCCTTGTTACCCTATCAGCTATACACTCTAAGGTACAAGTGCTCCCCCTCATCCTAGGACTGTGACCTGGGTCTGGGAACCAGACCCCCATTTGGGCAATGACAGAGCCCTGCACCTATTGCCAGCAAAATGCCCCCTATAACCTTCTGACTGGTTGTCTGGCCCCCTTAGCATCTGTGGCCTTGAGAGCCCGTCAAGTGTCTGTTGCTGATTCAGTTGCCCCCAAGGCCTGCACTGATCTGCTGGGGCAGGGCCTCCAGGGGGCCTGGGGCCTGCTGTGGATTTGCCCAGGCTGCCTGTCCTGGACTGTGCCCCACTCTCACCTCAACAAGAGATCTTTCTGTCTGGAAAATTGTTTCTCCCCATCCTTTTGTTGCTCCTGAATTCATTTTGAGGTGTTATTTTAAAGTTGTTTGCAAGGGAATTGGGGAGATTTCAGGTGAGTACCTGCCTTATTCTGCCATCTTGGCCCTGCCCTGATCACAACTAAGACCCAAATTTTTTTTAAAAAAAAACATTCAAGATTAAAAATCACTGGCCTGAACAATTTGAATCATGGTAATCCTTAAACAGAAGGGAGACTTGACTTCCCCTTGAGAGTTTTAGGAAGTACACATCTACAGCCCCACTGGGACTTGAACAGAATTAGAAAGTATCAGTGGCAAAGAGGCAAAAACCAATAAAAAGAAGAAAATGAAAGAAAGGCAGAGATACAGTTGAGAACTGAGAGATCAAGGTGTGTTATCTGGATTTCACAGGAATTTTAGACAGAAGACCTGGCCTGAAGCTATTGATTTTCTTCACCTCTTTAAAACCTGAGGGAAGTTCCTAAAAAGTACCTGATCTTTTTCTGATTTCTTCTTCCTATTCCTGACCAATAAAAGACACTATAGTATACTTTGATTAGTACCTGGAATGTTAGACCTGGAGTTAGGAAGACCTGATTCATTTGAGTTCATATCCAGCCTCAGACATTTACTAGCTGTGTGATCCTGGGCAAGTCATAACCTCTACTGCCTCAGTTCCCTCAACTATAAAGTGGGAATAATAATTACACATACCTCACCTGGTTGTTGGGGGAATCTAATGAGAATAATTGTAATGTGCTTTGTAAGCCTTAAAGTACTGGCTGTTATAACTGCTGGCTATTATTATTATTAAATATTTATTGTATCATGATACCTTGTCTCAAGTATAGAGAGGCTTATCTGGAGATACCTAAATAAATTATATCAAAGAATCAAATATCAGAATGTTAGGAATTTCCTAACTCAGGACTTTGGCTATTGTGAATGTACTACTACTCACTTTTCACCTTATATAAATACCATGAAATAGTAAAGGAAATGGCCATGTGGAGCTAAAGACCACCATATTGCTCTTAAACTAAAAGAGGAGCTAATTACTGTAACAGAATATGGCTGATCAAATCAAAAGAGAGAAGGGGAATAGGGATAAAAACAGTGGCAAAGAAAAGATCACACCCTAAAAACTACGAGTAGGAAATAGACAGCACCTGGGAAGGATTTAGGCTAAAAAGGATAAATGCTTGTAAAAAATTTTTTTAGATATCTTTTGTTTTTACATCCTCTAAGTTTCTTCCAGTATCTCTGGCCTCCTTATCCCAGAAAGCCATACCATAAATGAAAGAATATTTTTAAAGAAAAAGAAAAAAAAATCAACAAACCCAATCAATATATTGAAAAGGTCTGAAAATATATGCAATGTTCTTCACCTCTGGGCCTCCACAGGTGATTATCATCACATTTGAAGATAATACAGAGCCAGGATCTGAAAGGATACTGACAATCTCTAGAGCATGGGGCTACTCCTAATTAAGATGAAATTCAACAGCAAAAAAAAAAAAAAGTAAAGCTTTACACTTTCAACCTTGAAAGTCTAAGATGGGAGGAAGAGGCGTGGAAAGACAGCAGTTCTGAAAAGGATCTAGGGATTTTAGTGGACTGCAAACTCAGTATGAGTAAGAGGTGGCATGTGATAGCCAAAAATCTAATGTGATCTTGGGCTGTGTTATTAGGAAGGGTCACTATAATCTGCCCTTGACAGACCTCATCTGGAGGATTATGCTCTGTTTTAGGCAACATGATCTGAATGACATTGACAAAGTAGAAAGTTTTCAGAGGGCAACCAGGATGCTGAAGCTCTTTAGAGTCCATGTCATGAGGATTATTTGAAGAAACTAGGTATGTTTAGCCTGAAGTGGGGGGGGCGGGTACAGGAATTGCCTGATGAAGGATATGAAAGCTACCTTCAAATATTTAAAGGGATGTTCCATGGAGGAAAGATTAGACTTGTTCCGCTTTGTTTTAGAAGGCAGAACCAGGGGTGATAGGTTCCAAGGAAGTGATTTTATGCTTGACATCTGGAAAAACTTCACCCTAAGGGTCTACCACTTTAAGCCAATAGAGCTTTCCAGCTAGCTGATAGGGACAGAGTCTAACAGAACATTATGTCTAACACAGACCCAAACCCTGGTTAGAAACTTGAAGAGCTCAGAGCAGGGGGGAAGCAATCAGACTGTCTCCTAGATCAGATCTCTTTAGAAACACTGAAAGCTTACAAGTCTCTAGCCTGTCCCTGAGATCCTAGAATAACACAACAACATACAACACCCAAGAAAGGAGCAACAGGACCAGCCCTGACCTTCCCTCCAGAAATATGTGCTTCTGTGTAGCCAAAAATAGCCTGAAGTCAAGAAGTAGCCTGGAAGAATGGGTAATCACAAAGAGCAATTACGGTGGCAGGGATTCTCACAAATGCATTAGCAGGGAATGACTCCAAAACATTTAAAAGAAAAGCCTCAGAGAAGAGGGAAAAAACCTCAACTAGAATTCCTAGAAGTGATAAATCAAGAGTTCTTAAAAAGATAAAAAAAAAGTTTTTAATTAATGGAACGAGGATGCTTGAGGGAAAAAATGGAAAAGAGAAATGTGGAAGAAAAAATTGAAAAGGGAATGAACAGCTTGACATAGAAAGTATAAAACCTTGCCCACATAACAAGCTCCCTGAGAATTAGAATTGATCCATTAGAAGATAATGAAAAGAAATCATAAAAGAAAGTCGAAAGGGAGAAAGAGATAAAGGGGGAGAGAGAAGTGTAAGATATTTCATAGTAACAACAACTGATCTGGAAAACAGATGGAGGAGAAAAAAATCCTCAGAGATGCTATGACCAAAAAACGTGCCTAGACATCATATTTCAAGAAATCTCAACTGTCCAGACCTCTTAGAAGCAGAGAACAAAATTGAAATAGAATTCATTGGTCTTTTCTTAAAAAAAAAACCTCAAACTGAAAACTTACAGGAACATCATAGCTAAAATTAACAGCCAGAATTAAAGTACCCCAACAATCCATGACAACTAGGAAGGATTTAGGATAAAAAATGCTATCCTTTCCCAGAGAAAGAAGTGATGGTGTCTGAATACAGATTGAAACAACATTTTCCCCCCACTTTCATTATTTTTCTTGAGGTTTCTTTTTTCTATGTTTTTTTTTCAAAACATATATATGTTTTTAACTAAAGTATGCAGGAGCTACAGTCAGTATCACACATGATCTAGCAGTCACCATTATAAAACAGTGGAGAATTTGGAATACAATATTCCAGCAAAATGAAATAGAAGACATCTAAGCATTCCTGATGATATGACCAGAGCTGCAAGTGAGAGGGTGAAGAGAAGCATAAAAAGGTAAATGTGAACGAATAATGATAAAGGATTAAATGAGAATAAACTGCTTACATTTAAATAATGATGATAAATGTCTGTTCTGAACTCTCTTCATGATTCATGGAGGAAGTCCAATTAGAAAAGGTCTGGGAGTGGTTCAATTATGTCTTAATCTTAAGAAAACAGTGGAAGAAGAGGAATACACTAGAAGGGGATGAGAAAGGGTTAGGGAAAATTATCTCACATAATCAAGGTGCTGTGATGGATGACAAGTTTGAGAGACACAATTCTGGCTAATTAATCATTAGCTATGGCTAGCAAATAATAAAAGGATGGTCATTTGGCTTTCTCTCCTAAATCAAAGACAAATCCTAGAGGCCTCTGAATGCTTGTGAGAGTAGGTGTTCCCAATAGGCAACAATGAACTCTGATTGGTTAACAATTAATGAGAATGAATACTATGATGAGAGGTGGGCCTATTATAATAAGGGACTAGGGGCCATGATTTTAATTGTGTTGTCCTTATTCCCAGACCACCTTCTGCCTTGGGCAATCTAGGCAAAGAGATCTACCCCCCACCCAAACCTGTCTGAGTAAAACACAAAATGGGCCAGAATTTACCTAGATTAGATTCTCTTTGTAAGGTTTTCAGTTGAGTGGAGTAACAGTTCCACCTGGATAAGATGGTCCAGGTCTGGGTAAATTTTGGGGTAAGGTCAGTAATATCTTTCAAAGACTGGCTGTACAGCCTACAGCCTTATTATTTCTGACTGAAGAGATAGAAATTTAAAAATCAGTTTCCATAACTGGTTATTAATACAAGAGATACTCATTTCTCTCAGTGCACAAGTAGTTATCTGTACAAACAAGGAGGTGGAGCAGCTGACATCTGAACCCATTTCTCATCTGGAGTGACCTAAAGAAAACACACACGTTGGGTAAAAAAGTCTATTTTATTCAACAGGAAAACAGGAGGAAAGGGGGAGAAGGGAGCAAGGGGAATTGTTGCTCCTTTGGGAGAGGACCAGTGACATCAGAAGGGCAATGTCTTGACTTGCAGGTGAATTGGATGTCAGTGAGGCAGAGCTGTGCGAAGTCATCAGCCTCACTTTCTCCTCCAGTTAATGGAATCCAGGGGCAAGACACAGGTCAGGAGGACTGGGATGCCCCCCAGGAGGAATTAGAGGGTGGGGGGGGCAGTGGATGGAGAGTGCTTGGTCTAGAGTCAGGAAGCCCTGAGTTCAAATCCAGCCTGGGACACGTGCTAGCTGTGTCTTACCGTAATCTACTGGAAAAGGAAGCGGCAAATCACTGGCAGGACCTGTGCCGAGTGTCCAGTACCTTTGTCCCTCCGGACGGCGTTAGCTGGAGGTGGGCACGACTGAAGGACAAAGATCCACAGGATGAATTCTATGCAAACAAACTTTAAGGATACACAAAAACACCTCTTTTGGGATGGCAGAGGAGGTGTTGGGACCCCAATGCCAAGCCCGCCCCTCTCTTTACTATTAGGAGACCCCTTGTTTTCCAGAGCTAAGCAAGCTGCGTCCTTAGCTTAGCACAAGCCTTGGCACACCCCTCCCGATGGGCTCAGCCGCAGCAGTTCCCTGACCCGGTACCACGTCCTGGTCCAGAAGCCCGGCTGCGACTCAAGCTTGTCTCGTCGTCAGGGCTACAGCTCACGGAGGTGCCCCCGCTATGGGCGTTGAGGGCTGGCCTCAGCACAGCAGGGGTTCCTCCTCCACAGGAATGCAGAAAGCTTTTTGCTTACGGCCGATGTTACCTCTTCTTGGTTTTATTTGACTTCTTAGAGTTAACTGTGGTGATCACCTGTGTGAGCGCTTTGGTCCTTGAGTTTTCACACTTGACAGAGGGGCACTGAGGCAGCGCCCACCGAGCAGGGGCAGTTGTGGTGCAGAAACGCCATGGAACGATTGCTGCCTTGTCACCAGCTTGAAGGCCGAACGTGCCCCCACCTCCCGTAGGCCGAGGGCTCGGTGCAAAGGCGGACAAGTTGGTCTTTTTCTGGGCAAGGCCGATGACTAAAGTACACGTTTGTCGTGGGGGAGGGAGGGTGCGTGCGTGCGTGCATGCGTGTGCGTGATGTTTTCCAGGAATCGGGAGGGTGAAGGCAGATCGTGGCCGATTAAAGTTTACAAAAATTAGTATCCAAAGGTCGGCTGCCAGAGGCAGTGACACACTTAAGATCCTAAGATGGCGCCCGCCTCCACAACTCTCCTCCTTCCCCACTTCCCCCGCCCTTCTCTCATCTTCCCTCTCCCCCTCCTCCCCCCAAAAAGACGCAGGACGAGCCTAGGCTACCTAGAAAACCAGGTGTGGCCAATTCCCCAACCAACGTATCTCCCAGTCCTTCCTTGACGCGGCGTTAACTGTCGGCTTCCGGTCCTCTGCGCCGCAATTGAACCACGCACGCGCGTTTCTCAGAGGAGGCGGGCTCTTCGTCACAGTTTGTTGTCCTAGCGCCAAGCCTTTGAGTGACAGCTCCTGGAACGAACAGGGAGAGGGAGATGGCGGAAATTGCATATGTGGTAGGCGGGATTTCCCCCGGAAGGGACAGTTGTGAACTCAGCGTCGGCTCGGTGTAACGGTGATCTTCTCGCCCCCTGGCCTCGGGGATCGGGAGCGCCTCGGGAGATGGCGTACGCCGATCGGTCTCCGGCGGACAAGGACAGGTAAAGCCCTCGGGGGGAGGAAGTAACGGAAGATGTTTACCGCCCCCTGGCACGGCTCGGCCACTCTCCCCGGGGGCAGTGGCCCGGACAGCGCGGAGCCGCTCTGGGCTCTTGAGTTCTTGGAAAACTGCTGGGAAGGGATGGGGAGGATGGAGAGCGAGGCTGCCTTGGACTCTTTCCCGGGGGAGTAGCTTGGCAGTGGGCTGCAGGCGGAGCTCCGGAAGCCCCCTCTCAGCCCTCTCCCAGAAGAATTCACCCGGGTGATCCGTGGGGAAAGAAGCCCCTTCCGGCCCCGAAGCCCCTTCCTCCGCCTGGCTTGTTTGATTCTGGAGTGGAAGGGGCGTTGGATCGGAGGTTCCGGGTTCTAATCCCCGGTCTGCGGCTGCGAGAATTGGGGCAGACCGCTTCCTTAACATCTGCTTCTCAGTGTCCTTATTTCCGAAAAGAGAGTTTCAGACTGAATAACCCCAAAGGTTACTTTCAGCTCTAAGTCCTGTATCATGAAGCCCATTTCTCTGTCCCTCTTAGGTTCATCTGCATTTATCCAGCGTATTTAAATAACAAGAAGACCATTGCTGAGGGAAGACGGATCCCCATCGACAAAGTAAGGGCCCCAGGAGCTTCAGGGCGGGATGTCCGCGTCCTGCCAGGGGATCAGGGGCTTGGAGGACAGTGGTTAAGAGAGGGGGTTGGTGTTGGAGAAAATGGGAAGTCTGACGTAATGTGTAACAATGTGTGATCCTGAGGATTGTTAAAGGGATTCTGTAAGACGGCCTCGTAATGGAGATGACAAAGTTAAAACACTAGCTAACACTTAGTTAGTGTTTGCCGTATTCCAGGCACTCTGCACCTCACTGCTGAGGTAGGTGCTGTTATCACCCTCATTTTACTGGGAAGGAAACTGAGGCAGAGATTAGGTGACTTGCCCAGGGCCACACAGCTAAGTAAGAGCCTGAGACTGGATATCAGTTGAGATCTTTCTGACCAGGCCACCTGCCTGCCTCATAGACTTATCCAGGTTTGTCCAGGAGCTAGTATTTCTTCTCTTGAGAAAATGAATTTGACAGTAATATATGTTTTGGAATACTATGAAATTGCTTCCAGAGCTTAGAAGAAAGTTATTTTTTACATTACCAAATAAGTTGTAAATTTAAGAATATGCACATTTCTAAATTATAGACTATATAGAGAAATAAAGGTGATGGTATTATCCCTTAAGAGGATGAGTAGAATTGAACTTGTAGATTGGTAGTTACAAAGTTAAGCCTGCAATACTTGTTTCTAAAACTTCCCAGTATTATTAGGTAACTTCAGCAGAAAACTATGCAAATAGGCAATGATTGAAAATATCCAGTCAGGTAAGATTAGATTTTTCCTATAGCTTAGTTAAGATTCTAGCATAACCAGGGTCCATTTTAATTGCCATTGAAATAATTCCTATCTGAAATATAAATTTTTGAGGGGATGGAGTGAAATGAAATAGGTAAGCCATAATTTTTTTTAAAAAAGAGAAAAATGAATTACTAGTATCAAAATTGAAAAAAAAAGGTGAATTCACAACTGAAAAATAAGAAAAGAAAATAAAGAAATAAAAGCAATTATTAGGTGTTTCAACTATATGCCAATAAATTTGATAGTCTAAAAAAAATAGATTAATATTTACAGAATTATAAATTGCCCGGAATAGCAGAACAGGAAATAAATACTTTAGTCAACTTATCTGAGAAAAAGAAATGGAACAAGGCATAAATGAACACCCTAAGGAAAAAATCCTCAGGTCCAGATGGATTTACAAATGAATTCTACCAAATAGTTAAAGACCAATTAATTCCATTACTCCATAAACTGAAAAATAGATAAAGAAGGAATCCTACCAAATTCCTTTTTTTATATGAATTTAGTCTTGATATCTAAACTAGGGCAGAGAGAAAACTTAATAGGTCAATTTCCCTCATGAATAGTGATGCAAAAATATAAATATTAAGAAGGAAACTACAGCAATCCATTATCATCAGGTTGAATGTAACCAGGAATGAAGAGCTGGTTCAATATTAGGATAACTATAAGCATAACTGATCATATTAATAACAAACTAACAAAAATCATATATTTATGTTAATAGATTCAGTAAAGGCTTTTGATAAAATCTAATAGCCATTCCTATTAATAACACTAGAAAGCATAGGAATAAATGGAGTTTTCCTCAGAGTGGTTAGTTGTTGTCCTTGTTCTGGAAGAGGGCCAAAATGACATCACCATGAGAAAGTGAAGTTTCAGTGTGTCCAAGTGTGGCTGATGAGACCAATACAAGCTCGGAATTCTCTGCCACAGGTTGGGCACAGATAGTCTGTGTGAATATTTAGGGTGGATACGCCAAATTTGCACTTCCTACATTTGCTTTGTGCTGTCTCAGTTCTGCTTTGCTCATAGAGCACAGCACCGCTTCTGATATGTAAATAGAAAAATAGTATCTATCTAAAACTGAGAATAAGAATTATCTCAAATTGAGGTAAGCTAAAGCTTTTCCAGTAAGATCATAGGTGAAGCAAAGATTATCCCGATTACTATTCACTTCTTTAGTCAAGAAACAGATTTTGATGGCAATAGACAGAGAAGAAACAAAACCATCACTTTTTACATTTGACATGGTTTACTTAGAGAGCCCTAATAGAAATAGCTAACATTTATATAGCACTTAGTATGTGCTGGGCACTGTATTAAGCACTTTATAATTAATTATCTCATTTGATTCTTAAACCCTTGAAAGGAAGGTGCTATAATTCCTATTTGACAGGAGAGGAAACTGAGACTTAGTAGTTAAGTGATTTACCTGGGGTCATACAGCCATTAAGTGTCTGAGGCCTGATTTGAATTTTAAGTCTTCCTGACTCTAGGCCCAGCACAGTATCCATTATATCAGCTAGCTTCCGCAGAGAATCAGTTAAAAAGTGAATTGAAACAATTTACAGTTTCAGCCCAGTTGCAGGATCTAAAGTAAGCCAATACAAAGCTTTGTTGTTAACCAACAAAATCTCATCAGCAGGGTAAGGAAAGTGAAATTCTTTTTAAAATGTAAAATACTTGAAAGTCTACCTGCCATGACACACACTGGAACTATATGAACACAATTACAAAATGTTTTTTACACAAATAAAGACAGATGTAAAAAAATAATTGAAAAAAATATTAGTTACTCATGGGTAGGCCGAACCAATACTTTAAAATGACAGTACTACCTATTGAGTGCCGTATCAATTAAATTACCAAAGAATTACTGTATGGAACTAGAAAAAAATAAGAATTCATTTGGAGGAACAAAAGGTCAGGAATGTCAAGGGAATCAGTAGGGGAAAATGGAAAGGAAGGGCAGTACTGGATCTCACCCTACACTGCAGTTGTCTTGTGTTTGATAAACTCAGAGTCCATCTATTGGGGCAAGAGTTTAATAATAATAAACAAAAGCTCAGGAAAACTGAAAAGTAGTTTGTCAGAAACTATTTATAGATCACCTTATGCCAAGACAAGCCTCTAACAGATATATTATTTATATATAAAGGATCTAAAATCAAATTAATGGTGCATAGAAGAAATTACCTGTCAGATCTGTGTTTAGAGGAAGAGTTCATGACTAAATAAGATATAGAAAGGTTCACAGAAAATGAAATGGATAATGTTGATTACATAAAATTTTTCACAAACAAAATGAGTATAGCTAAAATTAGAAGAAAAGCAGTAAACTGGCAGCAGATTTGTCTGATAAAGTTCTAATTTCTGAGATATATGAGGAACTGAGTTAAATTACAAGAAAAAGATCCATTTTCCAGTTGACAAATGGTCAGAATATGAATAGACACTTTACAGAAGTAGAAATCCAAGCTCTCAATAGGCATGTGGGGAAAAAAATGTTATAAATCACTAATAATTAGAGCAATGCAAATTAAAACAACTCAGAGATACCACCTTCATGCCTATCAAATTAATAAGGAAATTCAAAAGAAAATGACAAATAATGGCAGAAGTGTGGGGAAAATAGGTACACTAATGCTAGAGCTGTGAACTAGTCATCTATTCTGGAAAACTATTTGAGAGTATGCCATATCATTTGACCCAGCAATTCCGCTAGTAAGTCTGTAACCCAAAGAGATCAAAGAAAGGGGAAAAAGACCCATATGTTTTTAAAAAAAATAAATAGTTATAGCAGTTCTTTTTGTGTTGGCAAAGAATTGGGAATTAAGGGGAAGTTTATCAGTTGGGAATGATTGAAGAAATTATGGTGTATAAATGTGATGGGGTATTATTATACTGTGAGAAAGGATGAAGGGGATGGTTTCAGAAAAATGTAAGAAAACTTGTATAACTGAGGCAAAGTGAAGTGAGTAGAACCAAGAAAACACTTTATGTAATAACACTTCATATCAGAAGGATAATCAACTTTGAAAGATATAGTTATTGATGAACATAATGACCAACTGCAAGGATGCATGATGAAATACGCTATCCACCTCCAGATAGAGAGCTTATTGTCTTAGCAAATTGAAGTCAATTTTCTTCTCTTCATTTTTTTTTATTTCTTTTGGATATGGCTAAAGTGGAAATTTGTTTTGTATGACTGTACTTATTTTTTTTTTACCTTCCCGATGAGTAGGGGAGAAGAAGGGAGGAACTAATGAATTTGGAACCAAAAATAAAATTGGATTTAAACTGTTAAGTTAAAAATATTAGAAAGTATGTAAGCCCTTTTGGTTGGTGCAACCAACCTTTGATTTAATGTACTAGGCACCAGGAGTACAAAAACAAAAAGAGACTCTGCCTTCAATGTAAGTAGGATCTTACTTTTACTGGGAATGAGGAGGTACACATGCTAAAATAAGTAAAATCCAAGATAATTGATTCTCGGAGAGAGAGGGCATTAATAGCTAAGGAGATTGGGAAAGGCTATTATGGAAGCTGAGTCTTGAAAATAACAATATTGATAAGTGTCATTTATATAGTGCTTACTATGTGCCATGCATTGTGCCCAATGCTTTACAATGATCTCATTTGATCCTCACAACAACCTTGAGAGATAAGCACTATTATGATCCCCATTTTATAGAGAAGAAACTGAGGCACCAGGGGTTAAGTGTCTTACCTAGGATCACATAATTAGTAAGTATCTAAGACTGGATTTGAACTCAGATTTTCCTAACTCCAGGTCTTGGGCTTACCCACCATACTGCCTAACTGTCTGCTTTCTCCCCTCCCCCACAAAAAAGTAAGAATTCCAGGAGACCAAATTGAGAAGGGAGTGTATTGTAAGTAGGGAGAATAGAAGTGAGAATTGAAATGCTAATTTAGGGGAACAGAAAATGGCTAGGTTAGCTAGAATATGAAGTGTGAAATGAAGGGGGAGTATTGTGAAATAGGTCATGAAAGGTTGCCATGAAAGGGCTTTACATGCCTGGTTGAGTTTGCATTTGATCCTAGAGACAATGTGAAACTCCTGGCAATTTTTGAATCAAAGAACGCCATGGACATACCTGTGTTTTATAAAGAAGGATGGGACCTCAAAGAAGCTACCTAATCTAGTTACTACATACTTTATTTTTCAGTTAAGGAAATTGAGACTCAGAAAGGTTAAGTGATTTGCTCAGAGTCACATTGAGACTCAGAAAGGTTAAGTGATTTGCTCAGAGTCACACAGATAATGCACATCAGAAGTGGAATTTGAGCCCAGGTCTTCTCCAGAAATGGTATTCTTTCCATTCTACTATTTTGTCAACTATGGGAAGAATGACATGGAGAAGAGAGACACTGAAAACCAGAAAAGTGTAGGGGGAAAATCAGGGGGATATTGCATTAGTTCCAGTGAAATAATAGAGACCTAATTCCCCATCTCTAAATTAGTTGGTTAACCCTAGGTTATTGGTTGTGTGAGTGCACAGGAGCTCCATGTGAAAGAGATTGGGAGGCAGAAGTGACAAGATGAGGCAACTAATTTGAATATGGGAAAATAGGGAGTGGGAATAGAATAAATTGAGGATGATTCTGAGATTATGAACTTGGGTAACTAAGGTTAGTTAGTGATACCCTAAACAGAAGTAGGAAGGTTAGATTTAGCAAGGGACGAAGAGTTCCATTTGGAATATGTTGATGCCTATGGAAATCCAGATGGAGATCTCAGCAGGCATTTTGTGACACCAAAATGTAGTTCAGAAGAGATTAGGGCTGTTTAATATAGATTTGTAAGGCATTTTCTAAACATGATAATTGAACCTGTTGGAGCTGATGAGGTTACTGAGAGAACTGTAGAAAAAAAAGAATAGCACAGCCTTGGGGGACAACCACATCAGGAGACTGGGCATGAATGATGATCCAAAGAAGAGGCTTAAGGCATGGTTGGAGAATCAAGGAGAATAGTGTCATGAAATTCAAGGGAGTAGAGTATATTCATGAGAAAGGAGTAGTTAATTACCAAACAGCTGCCAGGATGTCAAAGAAGATGGCAACCTAGGAGATGGGAGAGAAACTATTGAACTTTGCTCATTCGGACTTAGGGTGTTCTTGGAAAGAACCGTTGTAGGCAAGTGGTAAGGTGATGAAGTTAGAAGCCAGATTGAGAGGGGTTGAAAAGTGAGGTAGGAGTTTAGCAATGAAAGGGAATGAAGATATAGGACAAAAGATAGTTTGAATAGGTGTAGGGTTTTGTTCTGTTTTTTTTTTTAATGAGGGAGATGTAGGTTGGTAGAAATGTCATCTGTGAAAAGGGAAGAAAATGAGTGGTGTAGGGGACTTGAGTGAAGAGGATATTTTTAACAGCCCTTGTGGGAGTCACTCATGGTGGCTAAGGATTGCTGTGGAGCAGTAAGGGGCCAGTTGAAATTAAATTAATATTTGTAAGTCAACCCTTAAAGCACAGTTGTATGACTCCCTCATTGGTGTTTGATGGACTGCAAAATAGACATGGTGGACCACATGGTGGGTGCAATGCAGTGTTTGATATTAGTAAGCTTTGAGCCATGATTGGATGAATGTGATATTCTGTAGCTAAAGAGTGACTTTTTTTTTTCCTATAAAAACTGCTTCAGGCTGTTGAGAATCCCACAGCTACAGAGATCCAAGATGTATGCCTGGCAGTTGGACTTAATGTGCACATTGAGGTACAGTGAAATTTCTTAGTACTTAATTTATTCATTTCATTGACAGGTTTCACATTATCTATTTGAAACAAAATATGTGCTTTTCTGTTTTGGATCCTAGAAAAATAAAATGTACTCCAGAGAATGGAATCGTGATTTACAATATAGGGGCAGAGTACGAGTTCAGCTCAAACAGGAAGATGGCAGCCTGTGCCTTGTACAGTTCCCGTCACGTAAGTCAGAAGGTTATTTCTGGTGAATGCTAGTAAGACTGTAGAGTGAAGTTTGGGTGTATTGTTGCCTGCAGTCCTGTGACCATATTGTCTCTTCTTTTTATAGAGCATTAATACAAGGCTTCTTTTTGAAATCATATAATAAGTTTTACATGATCTGATTTTTCAAAGGGTTGAACATATACCCATTAAATGTTTTTAAAATAATATTTTTCCCCATTTACATATAAAATAGTTTTTTTTAACATTCGTGTTTGTTTTTTTTAATTTGGATTTCCATATTCTCACTCTCCCTCCCCTGCCCTCCCCTGAGATGGTAAGCAGTCTGATATGGGTTATACATGTTCAGTCATGTAAATTATTTCCATTTTAGTCATTTTGTGGAAGAAAACTCAAGAGAAAGTGGAGGGGCAGAGAATATGCTTTGGTCTGTATTCAGACTCTATCAGTTCTTTGAGTCCTTTGCAATTGTTTAGAATCATTGTGTTGCTGAAAATAGCGAAGTCATTGAGAGCTGATCATTGTACAATATTGTTGTTAAAATGTACAACTACTAGTTTTGCTCATTTCATTTTGCATCAATTCATATAAATTTTTTCAGGTTTTTCTGAGAGCATCCTGCTTGTCCATTTCTCATAGGATAGTAGTGTTAAATCACAATCATATACCACAACTTGTTCAGCCATTCCCCTATTGATAGGTATCCGCTCCATAGCTAATTCTTAGCTACCACAGAAAGAGCTACTATAAATATTTAGGTACAGATAGGTCCTCCCTCCATACCCATGCCCCCCTTTTAAAAAATCTCTTCGGAATATGCCTAGTCACTTCTATCTACGTATGCTATATATTGCTGCATCAAAGAGTTTTGTGGAACTTTACATATAGCTCCAAATTGTTCTCCAGAATGGTTGTATCAGTTCATAACTTCACCAAGAGTGCATTAGTTTCCCAATTTTTGCTTTCCCTCTAACATTTGTCATTTTTCTTTTCTGTTATATTAGCCAGTCTGATAACTGTAAGGTTATACCCATTAAATGTTAAAGGAAGTGAGAGATGGTAGTTTTCTTAAAACTGACTCTAAGATTTTATTTTTTTGTGATTTTATTATTGGTGGGTAAGGAACTCCTGATGAGGAAGTGTACCCTCTACCAACTCTTCCACAAATTACAGTTGCCTAAGTTACTGAGAGATTGTCTTACCCAGGGTACGTTCTAGAGACAGGACTTGAATCCAGGTCATCCTGACTATAAAGGCAACTCAGTTCAGGAGAAAAGCACAGATTGATAGCCTATGATTGGGTGATCTAGAACTGGCGATTGGTAATAACCAGTGATTTCTGTAATTTACAAGTCTTGAAAAATCACATTTATCCATTGTAAGGCACTTGCATAATAGAGCTTCAATATAACATTCTCTCCCAGATTGTGTTTGTAATGGTAATGGGGTATGATAGTGGGGTATAAACTAAATAATCCTTTAGTCTCACAAAGCTGAAATTTAAACATGCAAGCTTATTTCAGAGTTCCTCCATTTTAATGTTATTTTGGACCTATTATAAACTCGGTACTTCTGTGTCTCCAGTAGATGACCTATTTATGCAGTCAGACCTATCTGTTGCCAGACTTTTTATTGCCTACAGTCAATTTTTTTTTTCATGCGAACTATTTTGTTGATTTGATAGCCTGGTGATTTTATAATTTAAGAGTTATTTGATTGCATCCTTCACCTCACAAACATGGGCTAAATCTAACTTCTGGTTCCTAGGTAAGTCAGTAATGTTGTATGCAGCTGAAATGATACCCAAACTAAAAACAAGGACACAAAAAACAGGAGGCGGTGACCAAAGTCTTCAACAAGGAGAGGGAGGTAAAAAAGGAAAAGGGAAGAAGAAGAAGTGATCCAGTGATACCTCATTGCTGAATGTGTGTCAATCCTACAAAAGATAAGAATGAACATTGATGATTTGCTCCTGAAGTGAATGATGAGAAAGGAAACTGAAGAAGTTGTATGACTTGTTACTTTCACGTAACTGGAATATGTATGTTTGTGCTTCTCAGCTTCAACAGAACAGTCAACCAACTTGAATTCATGAAATAAAAAAAATTGACATTGGAAAGTTAGTGTTTATATAGCACAAAGCCCGCAGAAGTCCTCTGCAGACCAGCACTGAATTGTTGGGGAAATATGTATGTATCTTTATAAATTTAAGGGTCATTACCCAGTGAACTACACAACTTTTAAGTCATTTGTTCTCCTGTGCTGTTTCTTACATTGTAAGTGTCTTAGGTTAGAAGAAAAGTTACACTTTCTGAGTATATTCTGTTTGAATTGAACAGATTTATCAATCTTTAATTTACAATCTGCTCAACTTTTGTTAATGTTTAAGTTCATGAAATAAAGGATTTGAAATTGATTTTTGAAGCTTTCTGTTATGAAGGGATTATTTAAATTCTGTAGCGATTAGTTGAGTAGTAGAAGAAGATGGAGAATGAAAGAATAGCCAGAGTGAGTCAAAGCAAATAAAAGATGGTTTTATAAAGTAGCTGGGATTTGTGTAGGTAGCTTTCTCTTGTCCTGTTGCTACAAAAGAATTGAGTTATAATGTATACTATTATGTTCTAGGTCTCTGATAAAAAGAAAAAATGTCAACTTTGTCTTGATTGGTTTTCTGTGAATAGAGACAATTTGCACCACTCATTAGGATTTCACCCCACTTGTGTTTTACTCTTTTGAGTTAGACTCTTTCAGGTGGCTTGATGATCAGTATTTAAATATTAACTAGTCCAGCTTCATTTTACTGATGAAACTGAGAGCCAAAGGATTTAACTGTGAATTTAGGAAGGGATCAAGCTACTAAGGGAGTAGCATAGAGATGAGTTCTGAAACCAGGTCCTGTGACGGCAGCTACAGTATTCTTTTCATAATGCTATGTTGCCTGTGCTTCTGAAGTAACAATAAATCAGAATTTCTTACAAATTCCATTTGAAGAGAATTTACTCTGAGGTTCATAGAGACCAAAATTGCAGAACTTGATGCTTCCCTTTGTAATAATGTAGAAATTGCTTCAGCAAGTTAAATGGATGCGTCAAGTTAGCCACCTCCACCTTTACATCTACATGTTCTGGGAGACATCACTTGTGATGTTTTTCTTGCCTTGTTTTGGTAGAGGGATAACTTGGGGCCTAACATGGAAAAAGTTTGAGAGCCATTGCTAAAAATGTTTATGATCTCTTCTTTGTATGTAGTATTTAAAAAAATCAGCCACTCCATATAATCGTTTAGTTAGTAGTTTAAAATGTCAGAACTGATTAAATAGGGTGTCCTTTCTTAACACAGTTTGTTTTGATGAATGTAGTGTTAAGTGCTGCAAAGCCAAAACTCGTTTGTTCGGTTTTTTGGTGAAAGTTTCTAGAACTGAGGCTGAAAACTTACCCATCCCCAGCAGTGAAGTAGCTACAATTGAGTCTTCTTGTCTTGCCTAATCAAAAATTTTAGCGTTCTCTTGTCCTTGTTGGGTACAAAATAGATGTCTATTGCCTCTGCGGAAAGAGAAAGAAAATAGATGGTTCTTAGGTTCTCACTTGCTTTCCATTTCATTTACCATGACCTACTTAGCAGATCAAAGAATTTTCTCATTAAAATTCTTCTTGGGTTTTCTGTGTTCATATGCTGATTTTCACTTAACCCAATGGAGGCAAAGTGGTACAGTGAAGAAGGAACAGGACTGCAGTCTGAGGGCCTGGGTTCAAATTCTCGCTCTTCTCATCTCCCAAGACCTCAGTTTTGTCATCTATAAAAAATGGTTTCTAAGGTTCCTTCCAAATATAAATATGTGGTCTTAGATTTTTTTTCTCTAAAAATGATTAGAGGGCTTAACTGAAGTTACTTTCTGTTAAGACAGTGCTGTACATAAGAGTCTTTAGAGTTCTTACTGTAAATATCCTTGATTGAATTAACAAGTTTTCTGGTATAAATTCTTGTCTTGGAGTTAAACACTTGTGCTCAATAACTATTTCAGACAACGTGTATTTGTTTCTTTCTTCCATTCATCACCAAGCTGAGAATGCTATAAATTAGGCTCCAAGTATATGAATGAATTTCATCCTTTGACTTACAGAAAAGTTAATGATGTTTACTAAGGGTCAGATTTTGAGCATAACTAGCACCAAGTAGAATTTTTCAGTACTGAGTATTTTCTCATTTCGTAGAACTTGAACCATAAGTAGTGGTAAATACGCAAGTGACTAGAGTTCCCATGATTGACTTTATGCATAGTTCTTGGTTATCTACTCCCATATAATGTGATCCTAAAGACCATTGGTTATATGCTTTTATAGAACTTGATGATTTAATAGTAAAGAATAGAGTGGTACGATTAACTGCAGTGTTTAGGAAACCAGGGCAGGGAGAGCCGAAGATCTGATTAATTGAATTTTCCAACTAATTCAAGATAAACCAGAAAAAAAAAACCTTTTCGATTGTTTTAGAACATTTTTTTAGAAACTGTATTATATTTTTCTACTTTAACACAGTTATATGATGTTATACAATTCACTTTTCTGAGTATCAGTGATCATTGTATTATAGTACAGTTAAATCCAGAAGGTGGCAGATATCAACTCTCTACTGAGATTTTAAAATTAAATATCTGATAAGAGCTTATCTTATCATCCCAGGCTTCATTCCACACCCTCTTCCTTAAGTGAATTGATTCCAATTAAAGATTCCAGTAAGATAGATTAAGGTTACTTGGAGATTTTCTGTATTCTCTCTAATCAGTAACATTAGACCCTAATATATATTTACGCCGAATTGAAACTGATCAGAGTGGATGTTTCTTTGGTGACAAATGACCTTTCCCTATTATGGTAGTTTGCTAAATGTCTTTCAGTTTTAAATAAAGCAAGTCAATTAGTTTAAAATGCACAGAAACTGAATGTGGTAGATGTGTTAGTTTTCCTGAACTTTTTTTTTTAACAAGAGATGACTCTGAGAGGAGGGATATATTTAGAAATGAAGATGATATTAAAAACAAAAGATACCAATAAAAGTGTTTTTAAAAAACTTTATGACTGTGTCTTGTACTCTTAGATCTGTCATCATTAAGGATCAAGTATTTGACTCAAAAAATTTGAAATTATTCAGGATTAGTTGTTTTTATCAAAAACATGCAAATGCAGTGGTGCTTCCTAAGAAAAAGTAGCCATCTAAAGACCAACCAACCTATATAAAAATTGCAAAGTTCAGTTGTGTCCCTAATAATAACTCAGGCTTTTAATTCTATTTATATCATTTTAGCAGAGTCCAAATATTCACAAGCATACACACACACACACACACACACACACACACACACATACATATGCTTTATATGTGTGTTTTTATTTTCATAAAGGTAACTGTGGCAAAGTAGTTAGAGAGCTGGCCAATCAGAAAGACCTGGGTTTAAGTCCCACATCTGTAATCTGTGATACTTAAAACCTTGAGACTAACCTTTTAGTGCTCCAAATAGCTCTAGGACATCATAGCAGTTGCCTGTCTGGATCAATGGATAAAGTTTTCTCACAAGGAGAATTAAGTGTTTGCTAACTAAAGTGCTTTCTAGGTTCTTTTGGTTATCAACTATCATAAAGCACCTACTGTGTGCCAGGCATTGTGTTAAATTCTGGGGATATGAAGAAGCAGAAGATAGTTTCTTATGGCAATTAATTTGTCGATTAAACTTCTATATGTAATTATAGTCTATAACCTTCTGTCCCTAACACATTTTGTATTTTCAGTAACCTGAATAAATCACAGTTGGGTTGTTTCAGTTATGTGCTGTATGTTTTCCTTATTTTTATTCTATTAATTTTGAGCTCTGCTCTAATAGGTCAGTGATTTGCCTCCACAGACGACTAAGAAGTAACACATACACAATAAGGAATAGTTTCCCATCAGTTAAAATGTAATCAGTTTCTTTTTTTTTTGGTGATGTTATGTGTTCATTATGTCCCACAATTATTCCACTTCTTGAAGAAAAGTATTCACAAAACATAACAGCAGCCAGAACCTACATGAATTTATAATATAAACTCATTTGTAAAATCTTAGATGATAAGAATGGAAGTTGATGAACTGTGTTGCCTACTAAAAAGCTTCAGTGGAGGATAAAATTAGCTTAAAGGGTGATGAGAAATCCAATTAAGTCAAGTCATTTCAAGGAATTTTTAAGGATAAAAATGCAAAAACCTTCAGAATAAAAATAGAAAAGAATATACAAGTTTTTATAACAAATTTTGTTTGTCATTAAGGAAAGCAGTGGTGCTACCATACTTGGATTCTAACTTCACAGTCCTGTATGTGTCTATAGAAGAGGTACATGTAATACTCAAGAAGACAAGGATGGGAAACATAGCTAGATGGACCAAATGTACATAAAGGAGCTCTGTGCTGGAAGCAATGCAAACAGGAGGACAAACTTTTGAGGGATAGATTCATAAGGGATCGGAAGGAGATGATAAAGTCACTAAAAAAAATCTTCATGGGTAGGCAAAGCTAATATAATAAAAATGGCAGGTCTACCTAAATTTACTTACTCATTGCCATACCAAGGACCAAAAAATTATTGTTTAGAGCTAGAAAAAAATTCACCTGGAAGAACAAAAGGTCAAGAAAAGGGAAAATTAATGAAAAAAATGCAAAGGAAGGTGGCCTGACTGTACCAGATTTAAAACTATATTATAAAGCAGCAATCATCAAAACTGTGTGGTACTGACTCAAAAATAGAGTGGTGAATCAGTGGAGTGGATTAGGTACAGAAGACACAGTAGTAGATGGCTAGTAATCTACTGTTAGATAAACCCCAAATCCTCAGCTTTTGGGATAACTCATTTGACAGAAATTGCTAGGAAAACTGAAAAATAATATGGCAAAAACTAGGCATAGACGAACATCTCACACCCTATCCCATGATAAAGTCAAAATGTGTGTGTGATTTAGACATAAAGGCTGATGCCATAAGCAAATTAGGAGAGCAAGGAATAGTTTACCAGTCAAATCTGTGGAGAAGGGAAGAATTTATGACCAAACGAGACAGAGAGCATGAAATGTAAAATGGATAATTTTGATTACATTAGAAAGTTTTTGCACAAACAAAACCAATGACAAGAGACAAAGTGCATGAAATGTAAAATGGATAGTTTTGATTACATTAGAAAGTTTTTACACAAACAAAACCAATGCAGTGAATATTAGAAAGAGAGCAGAAAGTCGGGAAACAATTTTTACAGCCAATGTTTCTGATAAAGGCCTCATTTCTAAAATATATAGAGTACTGAATCAAGTTTATAGAATACAAGTCATTCCCCAGTTGATAAAATGGTCAAAGGATATGAACAGGCAGTTTTCAGAGGAAGAAATTAAAGCTATACATAATTATATGAAAAAATGCTCTGAATCACTTGATTAGAGAAATGCAAAATAAAATAACACTAAAGTACCACCTATCAGGTTGCCTAATATGTCAGGAAAGGAAAATGATGAATGTTGCAGATATAGGGAAAATGGAATACCAATGTGTTGATGGAATTGTGAACTGACCCAACAGTTCTGGAGAGCAATTTGAAATTATGTCCAAAGGGCTATAAAACTTGCATACCCCTTGATCCAGCAATACCACTACCAAGTCTATATCCCAAAGAGATCATAAAAATGGGAAAGGGACCCAAATGTACAAAAATATTTATAGCAGCTCTTTTTATGGTGGCTAGAAACAATATTAAGAGGATGCCCATCAATTGGGCATGAATGTAATGGAATACTACTATTGTTCTATAAGAAATGACATTGGTTGGGGGGGGGGGGGGCAGAGCCAAGATGCTGGAGTAGAAAGATGCACATACGCTAGCTCTTACCCCACAGCCCATAAAATACCTGTAAAGAAGAACTCTCAACAAATTCTAGAGCAGCAGAAGCACAGAAGTCACAGAACAATGGAGTGGAGGAGATTTCTAGCCCAGAGTGACCTGAAAGACCTACAGGAAAGGTCTGTCACACACCGGATGCAGAGCAGAGCCCAGCCCTGCCTTGGCCATGTGTCAGTGAAGGAACAGATCCAAGCAGGCTTCAGGGACAGAATCTCCAGTGGCAGTGCAAATCCCTCAACCCACAGGTGCCAAACTTCAGTGAGAGGGTCTTTTTGGCTAGCCGAGAAGGGAGCAGGGTGTCCCCATAACTCAAGCCTTCTCAGGTGGCAGCAGTAGAGGCAGCGGCAGACGGGGCTCCCAAAGCAGACAGTAGCCCGCATCCATTGTTGAAGGTCTCACTGTAAACCCCATGAGGGAACTGAGCCCTGTGTCATGGCCCTGCCCCCACCTGAGCACCTGAACTTAATCTCACACTGAATAGCAGCCCCGCCCAGCCAACAGCCCTGAGGCTGGGAAGCAGCATTTGAATCTCAGCCCCCAAGATCTGGCTGGGCGGATCTGGAGGCAAGGTGGGTGTGAAGAGGAAGCTCAGAAGTCGTCACTGGCTGGAAAAATGGCCAGAAAAGGGAAAAAAAATAAGACTATAGAAGGCTACTTTCTTGGTGAACAGATATCTCCTCCCTTCCTTTCTGATGAGGAAAAACAAGGCTTACCATCTGGGAAAGACATAAACGTCAAGGCTTCTGTATCCCAAACAGACAAAATAAATATTCAATGGGCTCAGGCCATGGAAGAGCTCAAAAAGGATTTTGAAAATCAAGTTAGAGAGGTGGAGGAAAAACTGGAAAGAGAAATAAGAGACATGCAGTCAAAGCATGAAAAGCAGGTCAACACCTTGCTAAAGGAGACCCAAAAAAATGCTGAAGAAAATAACACGTTGAAAAATAGGCTAACTCAATTGGCAAAAGAGGTTCAAAAAGCCAATGAGGAGAATGCTTTCGAAAGCAGAATCAGCCAAATGGAAAAGGAGGTTCAAAAGCTCACTGAAGAAAATAGTTCTTTCAAAATTAGAATGGAACAGATGGAGGCTAATGACTTTATGAGAAACCAAGAAATCACAAAACAAAACCAAAAGAATGAAAAAATGGAAGATAATGTGAAATATCTCATTGGAAAAACAACTGACCTGGAAAATAGATCCAGGAGAGACAATTTAAAAATTATGGGACTACCTGAAAGCCATGATCAAAAAAAGAGCCTAGACATCATCTTTCATGAAATTATCAAGGAAAACTGCCCTAATATTCTAGAACCAGAGGGCAAAATAAATATTGAAAGAATCCACCGATCACCACCTGAAAAAGATCCAAAAAGAGAAACTCCTAGGAATATTGTGTCCAAATTCCAGAGTTCCCAGGTCAAGGAGAAAATATTGCAAGCAGCTAGAAAGAAATAATTCAAGTATTGTGGAAATACAATCAGGATAACATAAGATCTAGCAGCTTCTACATTAAGGGATCAAAGGGCATGGAATAGGATATTCCAGAAGTCAAAGGAATTAGGACTAAAACCAAGAATCACCTACCCAGCAAAACTGAGTATAATACTTCAGGGGAAAAATTGGTCTTTCAATGAAATAGAGGACTTTCAAGCATTCTTGATGAGAAGACCAGAGCTAAAAAGAAAATTTGACTTTCAAACACAAGAATGAAGAGAGGCATGAAAAGGTAAACAGCAAAGAGAAGTCATAAGAGACTTACAAAAGATTAATTGTTTACATTCCTACATGGAAAGACAATATTAATAACTCTTGAAACTATTCAGTATCTGGGTACTGGGTGGGATTACACACACACACATGCACACGCACACACACATAGAGACAGAGTGAATTGAAGAGGATGGGATCATATCTTAAAAAAAATGAAATCAAGCAGTGAGAGAGAAATATATGGGAGGAGAAGGGAGAAATGGAATGGGGCAAATTATCTCTCATAAAAGAGGCAAGCATAAGACTTTTTAGTGGAGGGAAAAAGAGGGGAGGTGAGAGAAAAACATGAAGTTTACTCTCATCACATTCCACTAAAGGAAGGAATAAAATGCACACTCATTTTGGTATGAAAACCTATCTTACAATACAGGAAAGTGGGGGAGAAGGGGATAAGTAGGGTGGGGGGGGGGGATGATGGAAGGGAGGGCAATGGGAAGAGGGAGCAATTTGAAGTCAACACTCATGGGAAAGGACAGGATCAAAAGAGAGAATAGAAGCAATGGAGGGCAGGATAGGATGGAGGGAAATATAGTTAGTCTTACACAACATGACTATCATGGAAGTCATTTGCAAAATTACACAGATATGGCCTATATTGAATTGCTTGCCTTCTAAAGGGAATGGGTGGAGAGGGAGGGATGAAGAGAAGTTGGAACTCAAAGTTTTAGGAACAACTGTTGAGTATTGTTCTTGCCACTAGGAAATAAGAAATACAGGTAAAGGGGTATAGAAAGTTATCTGGCCCTACAGGACAAAAGAGAAGATGGGGACAAGGGAAGGGAGGGATGATAGAAGAGAGGGCAGATTGGTGATAGGGGCAATTAGAATGCTCGGTGTTTTGGGGTGAGGGGAGGGGACAGATGGGGAGAAAATGTGGAACCCAAAATTTTGTGAAAATGAATGTTAAAAGTTAAATTAATTAATTTAAAAAAATTTAATTAAATTAAATTAAAAAAAAAAAAGAGGTTAGCTCAATTGGAAAAAGAGGTCCAAAAAACCGATGAGGAGAAGGAGGTTTTAAAAAGCAGAATTAGCCAAATGGAGGAGAAGGTTCAAAAGCTCACTGAACAAAATAATTCATTGAAAGAAAGAATTGAGTTCAGGGAAATGAATGACTATGAGTTAAACCAAGCAGTTAGTAAACAAAACCAAAACTTTGAAAAAAATAGAAGATAACGTGAAACATCTCACTGGAAAAGCAACTCACCTGGAAAATAGATCCAAAAGAAACAATTTAAAAATTATGGGACTACCTGAAAGCCATGATCAAAAAAAGAGCCTAGACATTATCTTCCATGAAATTATCAAGAAAAACTGCCCTGGTGTTCTAGAATCAGAGGGCAAAATAAATATTGAAAGAATCCACTGATCATCTCCTGAAAAAGACCCAAAGAGAGAAACTCCTAGGAATATCGTGGCCAAATTTCAGAGTTCCCAGATCAAGGAGAAAATACTGCAAGCAGCTAGAAAGAAACAATTTAAGTAGTGTGGAAATACAATCAGGATAACAGAATCTGGCAGCTTCAACATTAAGGGATAGAAGGGCTTGGAATGGGATATTTCAGAGGTCAAAGGAACTGGGATTGAAACCAAGAATCACCTACCCAGCAAATCTGAGTATAATATTTCAGGGGAATAAATGGTCATTCAATGATATAGAGGACTTTCAATCATTCATACTGAGGAAAAGACCAGATATGTAAAGAAAATTTGACTTCCCAAGACAAGAATCAAGAGAAGCATGAAAAGGTAAACAAGAAAGAAAAGTCATAAAAGACTCTCTAAAGCTGAACTGTTTATATTACTACATGGAAAGAAAATATTTATAACTCTTGAATCTTTTCTCAGTATTTGGGTAGATGGAGAGGTTGTACATACACACACATACACATGTATAGATAGAGAGTACAGGGTGTGTTGAATCAGAAGAGATGACATTCACACACAAAAAAAATAAAATAAAATAAAAATTAAGGGGTGAAGGAGGAAAATACTGGGAAGAGAAAGGGAGAAATGGAATGGGGCAGTTTATAACTCATAAAAGAGATAAGAAAAATCTTGTTCAATGAAGGAGAAAAGGGAGAAGGCGAGAGGGGAAAAATGAAGCTACTTTCTCCATATGTGGCTGAAGGGGAGAATAACATGCTCACTAAATTTGATATGAAATTTTATATCACACCACAGTAAAGTAGGAGAGGAGGCCACAAGTGGGGTGAGGGGAATGTTAGAAGGGAGGGCAAATGAGAGAAGGGAGTCACTAGAAAAACATTTTCAAGCAGGGACAAGGTCAGTTGTAGGGGGGGAAAATAAGGGGGGATAGGGTAGGTCAGAGGGCAATATAATTAGTCTCACACAACATGATTATTATGGAAGTCTTGTGAAACAACACATATTTAGTCTGTATTGCTTGCCTTCTCAGTGGGGCTGGGGAGGGGGGGGAGGGAGAGAAGATGGAATTCAAAGTATTAGCAACGAATGTTGGGAATTTTTATTGCATATAATGGGGAAGTAAGAAATACAGGGAATGGGGTATAGAAATTTATCTTGCCCTACAAGAAAAGAGAGAAGATGGGGATAAGGGAAGGATGAGGTGTGATAGAAGGGAGGGTACATTGAGGGAAGGAGTAATCAGAATGCAAGGTATTAGGAAACGGAGGGAGGGGAGTGATGGGGAGAAAAATTGGACATGTTACAAAGTTAGGTAAAAGCAATTTTAGTTTGGGGAAAATAATTTTATTCCAAATTTCCTAGAGGAAGGTAACCTCGGGTAAAATTTGGCATTGATGGAAAAGTCAAGGTTTTAATGGTAAATTTGATTTTATGATTGCTATGTAATCAGGAGCTAGAACATGTATAGAAAGGCACGTAAGCCACTTAAGACTTGCCTCAAAAGATGTTCCTTAGCCAAAGTGAAATTACAATCATATTTGAAACCTGGTTGTTGAAACTTGCCATTTTTAGATGCTATGGGACTATTAAGTGACTGTTCTTCTGAGTCTAACTCCAGGTATGGATAGCAAGAAAGGCAGTCTGATCCATGATCCCAGTAAGCCTGTGAGATGCTGGTATGAACTGCAAAAGATGATCTCATGGGAAGGGTGGGAGAGTGGCTGTTCAGCTTGGGCTGAGGTAGGATTCTCCTAACTCAATTTCCCCACTGACATCTGGCAGGCTGTAAGCCTGACTGAATGCAAGTGGACAATCTAATCTTTCCTGGAACTGACATGAAGTTGGGAAGATATTGTATCCCTACAATGTCCCCACTCTTGGTGGCAATTTCCTATAGTCAAAAGGTTTGTAAGCTTAATACCAGATCTATTAAATTATAGATTATTGGTAGGGGAACATCAGAGGTTAAGTGTAAAATTAAGCTATTAGGAATAGGACTTTAGACCAACAACAATAAGTTAGGGTCCTTTAATTCTTAGTAATACTGTGGAGACAATTAGATCAAGAGCTTGTGATGTTAGCAACATAAATATTATTTGCATCTCAGTTGGTTAATGTTTAAAAAAAAATTCTTTTATGGTTCATATTGTAAATGCTTTAAAAAGAAGTATCACCTGACCAAACGTTTGAATTGTTTTATCTGTTATAAAATGTATTAAAAATGAAAAATAAAATTTAAAAAAAGTAAAAAAAAAAATCACATTCAGAGATTTCAGAAAAACCTGGAAAGACTTACATGAACTGATGCTGAGTGAAGTGAGCAGAACCAGAAGGACATTGTACACGGTAACACCAACACTATTCCGTCATCAACTATGAGAGACTTAACTCTTCTCAGCAATGCAGTGTTGCAAGACAATTCCAAGGGACTCATAATGGAAATTGCTAATCACATCCAGAGAAAACTATGGCATCTGAATGCAGATCAAAGCATGCTATTTTCACTTTTTTGTTTCTTGTTTTTTTCCTTACTTGTGGTTTTTCCCTTTTGTTCTGAGTCTTCTTTCACAACATGACTATTGTGGAAATGTTAAACATGATTGTACATGTATAATCTATATTGGATTGCTTGTCATCTTCCGGGGGGGGGGGGGGGAATGGGAAGGAAGGGAGGGAGAAAAATTTGAAGCTCAAAATCTTCAAAAGATGAATGTTGAAAACTATCTTAACGTGTGATTAGAAAAAAAATACTATTAAGTAAGAAAAAATATCTTGGAGTTTGTTGTTGTTGGAAAAAGGCAACCAAGAGACCATCAACAACTACTAGTCTGTCTGCTAACTTTCTCATCTATAGAAAGTTGCTACAAAAATAATCCTTTCACACAGTGCATTAGTAGGAAGCAGGCTTTCAAAGTAGCATAAATAATGTAGAAAATTCATGACCCTGCTGTGTTCATAGTTTGATTGTAAAAAGACCAAAACCTTGCTTTAAAATCTCGCAGAGTTGTCTCTTATGCTTACATCAAAATTATTTAGAAGGCAATAGAGAAAACCTTATTTGTCTCTTAGATCCTTAATAGTAGTACTATTGCTATACAGTGGAAGTTAAATTTGATTTAATTCCTCTTTGACATGGACTTTTTTTTCTGACAATGAATAATTTAAATTGGTCCTCTCTGTAGCAATAATGTTCTGCTATTGTATATATTATTTGACTTAGTTGATTTTTCTGAACTTTTTTCTCTTTAAACATTTTTTTGCAACATGTGAAGTTAAGCTTTTTTGTAATGTGTAAGATTTTACACATATCCCTATTGAACTTGATCTTATTACATGCTTTCTCCTGTCAAGATCCTTTTGGTCATCCTGACTCTCATATCTGCAGTGTGTTAGGGATCCCTCTCAACTTTGTGTTACTTCAAATTTGATAACTACATCTTTATCCGAATTATTTAAAAATGCTAAACAGCCTTTATTTTGTTGCCATAAGTGTTCTATAAACAGTAACTCTAAGATTAATAATAATGATAGCTAACATTATCTAGCACTTACTGTTAGCTGGGCTCTGTTCTAAGTACTTTACCTTTATCTCATTTGATCCTCAGGACAGCTTTGGATGGTAGGTGCCATTTTACAGATGAGGAAACAGGCAAAACGGGTTAAGTGACTTGCCCAGGATCACATGACTAGTCTGAGGCCAGGGTGTTCTTGACTCCAGACTTGGCACTCTTCACTGTGCCATCTGTCAGATCAGTTTCCTATTATTCAGTCACACCCTATTCCTTGCACTTTCCTAACTTCACAATGACTTGAAATCTTACCAACTTTCTGTGTTTTGTCATCACTTCAGTCTGGGAATTTGTTGTCTTGAGTATACATGTGACCTAGTGGTTAGAGTAGAGTGTGGAACTTGGAGTTCAAATCTGGCCTCAAACACTTACTAGCTGTGTGACCCTGGGCAGATCACAAAGCCTCTGTCTACCTCAATTTCCTCATCTTTACAGTGATAACAATACAAGTTTCTACCTCCCAGTGTTATTGTGAGGATAGAATGCAATAATATTTGTAAAATGCTTTGCAAAATTTCTGTTTAAATGCTCCCAAAGTGGGGGAAAAGACAGAGTAGGTAGATTTTTGTTGATTGAAAAATCAAAATTTAATTTATATAGTTGTATAAATTATATAATTGTATTCATCTATATAATTATTTACATAAAATTATATATATATATTATATAAAATTTGTATTAAAAAAGGAAAGGCCAATAGATAGTTGGCAATGGACTGGAGCTGTAGAGAGATAGTAGGCTTAGGTATATGAGTCTTATAAATTGAGTTATCTCAACAGATGATACACCTATGAAAACTAATGAAGTCAACCAATTGAGAGTGTAGGGGAAGGCCTAGGGGAGGGAAAACTGTAGTTCAGAGGTGGGACATAGATGACAAACCAGCAAAGGAGACAGAGAAGTCAAACTGGAGAACTAGGAGAGAATATCATTGTGAAAACCCCAAGAGGAAGTGTAATAAGCTGGACTGACTTAGGCCAGTCCTCTGGTAGTTTAGGTCCAAAACTGGAACAAAAGTGAGACAATTATTTGACAGATAAGAAAAAGAGTTATACTGAGCCATAGTAGGGGAAGAATGTTTAGAGCAGGAAAGGGAATTTGAGGACAAAGTATCTCAATTAAGTGCAACTTCCAAGCCTTGTTCCTACTGCTAGGGCTCTGAGGCTCCTATCATCCCTCATATGCTGTCTAATTTGTGTTCAGATGGCCAGCAAACTGTATCAATGGCCTGAGCCTTAGCCCCCTAAGCTAGTCAAATTTGAAGGACCATTTTAGTACCTTTTAAGGAAAAGCTAGTTTAACATGCAATAGGGATATAGAAGTAAGGCAAAAACAGCTTCTACCCTCAAGGAATTCACATTGTAATGAGGGCTACACCATGCAGTTATATGTAAATATAAGATTTATACAGGATTAATTGGAGGTAATCTCAGAGGGAAACTATTAGCATTAAGAGTGTCCAGAAAAGGCCTCTTGTAGAAAGTAGGATTTGAGCTGAGACTTGAAGGAAGATGGAATCTGGAGACCAGGAGAAAGAGCATTCCAGACTTGGAGAACCAATGCAAAGGCACAAAATTGGGAGATAGAGTATCCAGTTTAAGGAACAGCAGGACCTGTATCACTGGGTCATAGAATATATGGAGAATAAAATATAAGAAAACTGGAAAAGTAGGAAGAGGCCTACTTATGATGGCCTTTAAAAGCCAGAGGATTTTATATTTGAACCCAAGGGTAATAAAGAGCAGCAATAAACTAGAATTTACTGAATAGGGGAATGACATGGTCAGACCTGCACTCAAGGAAAATTGTTCTAGCAGTTGAGTGAAAAATAGAGTAGGAAGAAACACTGAGCAGGGAGAGTTTCTGTATCAGAAGTAAGAAGGGGATGTATACAAGGAGGTAAAATTTAACAAAATTTGGCCACAGATTGGATATTGAGGTGAGTGGAATTAAAGAGCCCAGAATGACACAAAACAATGTAACACCACCCTGATGGGAAATGAAGACCAAAAATACCAATCTTCACTTCCTTTTAGAAGGATCTCATCTTGGATCTAAAATATCTAGTCTAGGTGGTGGCCAATGTGAAATCTTTGTAATTAATAATGGATATCTCAATGGAAAGAATTGAATATGAGCAGGATATCAGATCTACAGGGAAAATGACAATAACAGTTTCTGAATAGTCATGGTTCCCCATCTTAGAACTGGCCCAGACCAATACTCAATGGTATCTCCTGGTGTTTCCTGATCCACAAGCCAGGCCCTCTCCTCCCTTGGGATACTTATGGGAAGAGCAATAGAATGCCAGCCCTGTCCCCTTAGAGGCCTCTGAGGGAATGCCCTCCTTCTACAGGTGCTCAGTAGACACTTTCACCTCCCCCTTGTTACCAGAAAGCAAGCCACTGTGCAGCAATGCTACTCCTTGTTTCTCAGAGCCTTCACTATATAAAAGAGCTGTCCAATTACTGCTGGACATTGTAGGGACAGCAATATGGCAGGGGCCAGTCAATAAGCAGAAGGCTACAATGGGCCTGCGTTTGCCACCACTCATGCCAGTGCTTATTCTGCAGAGCCTGTGTCTCTGCCCTATTCATCAATTGCTGGGGCCAAGCATCTCTTCCCACTTTGTTTATTCCACTGCCTACTCTGCCAGATCAATGTTCCAGGGGCCTGAGCACTGTGTCAGGTGCTCTCACCTCACACCCAGGCCCTGCCTGTGCTGGGATAGGAAAATCGCTACTCCTGGGAACAAACTCTGTCCCCCATGCTAGGGTGGAGCCTTGCTACAAGACTGAGTGATGTGCTGGAACCTGAGTGAGCTCCATGGCTCTAGCACTGGCTAAACATTGCCTCAGACTTGAGCTATGTCATGCCTGCCATCACTGGGGCCCAAAGGGAGGAGCATTGCTACAGTCCTGGGCTTCCAGCGTTCTCTTATGCAGAAGTAATGTGGGTGCTGCTACTGCTTGGACAGAGCCTTGCCATGTTCCTATGCTGCCAGTTCCCCATGTGCTGAAGCAGGAGCACTGTGATAGTATTGTGATTGGTGGAGACTGACTGCCCCCCATGCCTGGCCTGGATGCTGCAGCACAGAGTGGCATAGCCCCAGGCTGATTCACTATTGTGATGAAGTGAGGAACTATGTCACATGATGTGGCTTGGGCACCTCCAAGGGATTCTGTCCAATCAATCCGTGTCTTGGGTTCCTCTTTACTCTTTCCATTGTAGGAAATTTCTTTACTAAGGAGCTCCTGAGGTCTCAAAACTCAAAGCTTGACTTCAAGGCTAGTAAAGACCAGATTTTCTGTCCTCAGGAAATGAGATAATGGTCACTTTATACTCTGCCCTATTTGGACCACATCTAAAATATTGTATTTAATTCCGTGAACTACAGTTTAGAAAAGACCTTGATAATTTGGTGTGTTTGCAGAGAAGAGCAGTCAGAATTTCTAAGGACCTTGAGTCTATGTTATGTGAGGATCAGTAGAAGATGCTGGTAATATTTAACCTGGAAAAGACTCTGCAGGGAGATGATAGTTGTCTTCAAGCATTCAAAGGGTTTTCATGTGGCAAAGGAATGAGATTTGTTCTGTTTGTTCATAGAGGGCAGCCCCTAGGAGTGATGGTGGCAAAGAGGCAAATTTTGATTTATTGTCAGGAAAAATGTCTTAGCCTTTCAAGCTATCCAAGAATGAAAAGGCCTCTTTTGGAAGATATTCCCATTCTCCCCTCCCTCGTCAGAAATCTAATGCTGGATTGCATTCAGCAGATGCTGGATGACCGGTTGTCAGTTATGTTATAATGGGGATTCTGTTTTGGGTCAGGGTTAGATCCCTTCCAGCTCTAGAATTTGCAATGACCCATGAAATAGAAACAGGTCTTATTTCTTTAGTTACCATGTGTAACATTATGATGGAATCTGATAATAGGGACATAATAATTTTGAAAATGTAGCATTCTCCACATTCTGGCAGAACCAATGGTTTAATTTCATGGCAGCTTGCTCTATCAAAGAAGATTTCAAGCCTTCTATCATTTTAGTCCTTGAGAGTTACCTACAGGCTAAAGAAATTAAGTGATATGTCCCTGGCTACACAACTGATATGTTAGAGGCAACATTGGCTCGTAGGTCTTTGTGACTTCAGCTGCAGCTGTATATCCAGCACACAAGCTGCCTATCCGATCTCTAGGTTACCAAGTAAACTCTGAGGATAATAACAGCACCTATAACACAGAGTTTGGGGAAGATCATATAAGCTCTTTGTAAAGTACTTTGCAAAACTTAAACAACTGAAAGCTAGCTAGCATTATAATAGGCTAGCCATCACTAGCATATGATGTCTCTTCTGTGCCGAGCACTATGCAAAGCAGCTTACAAATATTATCTCATTTGATCCTCATGGTTGAGGAAACTGAGACAAGCAGATTGAAGATTAAGTAACTTGCCCAGAGTCACTCAGATAGTAAATATCTGAGGCTGGATATGAATTCAAGATTATTTTACACTTGGGTCAGGGCTTTCCTCACTGCCCTATCACCTGCCTCAGTGTAAATGGTGGTTATTGTCATTGTCTAGATGGGAAGAGGAGCATTGATTTTAGAGATGGTCTCTCATCCAACACCAAAGGGCTTAATTAGGATCAGATCCTTGCCTTAATTAGCAGCATCCTTCATAGTTTAGCTAAGTAATACCAGAAGAGACTCTGCTTATTGCTCTTAATGCTTTAAAAAAAAAAAAAAGGCTGGCCTATTCTATGTGGTAAGACTGAATTTCATGCAACACATGATAAATGGAATTTTGCCTTTTTGCATTTCTTTTACCTGTCTGATATGTCACATCTTTTGATGTTATTTCACTTTTGTCTGAATTTCCTCTCCTGGAAAATGAGTATAACAGCATCTCCCTTCTCTCACATCGTGATGGTAAAATGATGTTTGTTTTACAAAGTATTTAATATTTTACAAATATTAAAATAAATCCTAAGGAGTACAACAGAAAAGGTTTAATAGTTATCCTTGAATTAAACAGAAATTGTTAAATTTCTGTTATCTGAGCACTTAAGGTAACTGAGAACTTAAAGTACAATATGATCCTGTTTTACATTTCAAAATTTGGAAAACATTTTCTTCTTGATCACTCATTCATTCATTCCCATAATACCTCTATGCTCTTGGCCCCCCAAGATCCAGAAGCTAATTCACTCAATTTCAGAAAATGATGTGATTTTTGTCAATGCAAATATCATTTAAGAAGAGGCATTACTGACATACTCCAAAGATCATGAGATCTTTCCATATGATTTGCAGTTCCAATCTTCCATGTGTTATCTTCTCAACTAGAATGTGAAGCCTTTTAGAATAAAGACCATTTACCTTTTTTAATTTGTGTCCCCCAATGTTTAGCACAATATTTTTTTTTTCATTCATTCATTCACACATATTCATTTATTCCTCTGAGGTAGATATTTCATGATATTGAGCTGAGGACTGGTGATGAAGTGAGCTTCCCAGAATCACATAGCTTTAAGAAGTATCTAATGAAACCTGTAGTATTATTGTAAATATGAAGCTACAAATTTCATGGATACTAATGAATAGGGCCAATCAGAAAGCCCTTCATTTCAACTGTTTTTTTGAAATTAGAAAACATTAGTCTACTTTACTGCCTCAATAAGTGCAATAAAGTGAAAGTTATTCTTTCCTTATGCCTAAAGAAATTTCTGTCATAATATCTGAAGAGTAGTGATTACTGAACTACTCTAGTTATAATTCTAGCCTGAAAATGTCCCAGTTACCTTTTAGAAGTAAATCTCTAATGTCTTATTTTACTCTTTTTTTTGTTTTTGTCTTTGATACTTGCTTATATAAATTGAGTGCAGAAATTGAAGAAATTGAAGTTTTGTTTGAATGAATATTCAACAGCTAAGTTTTTTTAAAGATTGTTTTTATATTTTTCATCTTTGGAAATTTTCCATCTTATTTCTTCTTTTTATTAGAAAGATTTGAGAGTATTTGAGAGTATTTACTCAAGCAGTTGATGCTTTTTTTCCACTTCTTTGGTCATATCTCCTTGAATATTCAAAGCTTACCCAGCCATCGTGTAAAAAGATAGGTCTTTAAATATGAAATTCTGTCATGCAGGTGTGTTCTTAAATGCTTAAATAAATGTTTTAATTTCAGGTGCCTTTAAATATATGATAATATGATTCATTTTACCAAAATGATGATGACATGAGACAGTATGACATAATTGATATTAATAGAGCAAGGAAGATTTGTGGTCAAGAAAACTCCCCTCTGACTTGCAGGAAGACAATGGACCAATCACTTAACTTAGTGGAGAGACTTTCTACACTCATTTAAAGTATTGGGATTAGCTTATATAATAGTAATTCATTACATTTGTAAAATAATCAGATTTCTTCTTTATTTTTCTTACTTTACAATACCACTTTCCTTCAAATATTTGGTCAGAACAAATATTGAAAAAAAAACTCAATAAATTAAGAACAGCTTTTTATTTGGGTCTACTATTCAATACAGTACATCTTCAGTACAAGTGATAAAATAGAACTAAGGGCTAGCAATACTTGTTTCCAACTGACCATTCCAACAAGACATTTTAAAGACCATCAGTAACTACACTAATCTGAAGGATAATGACTTGGCACTTTCAAGTAAAAGAAAAGCTTGAGTTCTTTCCTTCCTTTCTGAAAACAGAGTGGTACAAGTCGATATTAGACAGCCACTTGCAGTCCCCAAACAGTTGCACATGACAAACGTAAGCTTGCTCATTGCCACACACAGAAGTTGAAACTTCTTAAATCCAAATTCCAGTCATGAAGTTTTTCTAGAAGAGCTTTATTTCATGAAAGCCTGAAAGAGACGAGTTCTCAGCACAATTTTTGTTAATTACAACAGTATATCAACTGCTGGAAACAATGAGCTGAGAGCAGGACTTTTTGAAAGAAGGTGCATAATTTAAGTGCATAATTTTAGAATAGTTACTTTGCACTTCACAGTAGTTATCTATTGGTAGCTTGTTAGTAATTTAAGATCAAAAGAGAAAATTAGGATCCCCCAATTTGTCTAATGAAATTAGGCTACATAGGTCAAATACTATACTAACTCTGTTTTTATAAAGTCAGAAAAGTGTGGTTTCTGAATCCAAGGAGAAAGATTTTAATATTTAGAAATACCTTAATTTTGGCTACAGGAATGGAATTTCCCCCCAAGTAGTTATTTTTACTTTCCTTTGATTTGGTGATATGGTTTACTTAGTTGTTTTTTTTTAAAGAAATAATTCACCCTTACTAATAGTTTATAGGAAATTTGACCAATTTCACAATTCTACTGTCTTCCCCAAATGTTCCAATTTGTTGCATATCAAAATATTGATGTTAGACTTTATTTCAGTATAACATTATTTAAGATGATCTTGCCTCCCAATTTTATATTTTCTCATTATGAGATAACCTTTTGGTCATATCTGATTATCTCTCATATATATTTATACATTATCTTAAGCACAATAACTTTTAAAATAATTTACTGATTGGTGTTTTAGGAGTAGTTAATTTCTTGTTATCGAACCCAAAATGGACCTATAAAGCTTTCAAGTTTCAGTTTTCTTGCAGCCCTTTTTGCTATAGCCACAAAAGCTGTTAATGTGTCCCATAATATATGTGCCCTGCAATAAGCACGTGACTTAATTTTGTTAAACTTCTGGTCTGTGCCTGAACTGATATCATGAAATAATTTCAACAGAAAAGAGAAATTAAGGCATTTAATAAGAAGCTATAAAAATAGCATTTATAGGATAAAGTTGTCTCTTGTATCTGACTTAAAAACCAGAGAAGTAAAGTGGAGGGAAGTTTTGAGAAGACCTATAATTAAAATTAAAATTAAAGCTCGGTTGGCAGGAATTAATTCCTGCTTTTTCCATTCTCTCCATCATTGGTTTTCAATCTAATGAATATGGTATTTCAATTGTACACAGAAATACAGCATTTGGTCAGAAATGCAAGTCCTCTGTTAGTGGCTAAAGGAGAATAATTTAAAAATAGGGATAGAGTTTCTGAGAAAAGGCTTAAGAAACAATCTTCTCTAGCTTGAGGAAAGGCTAGACATGGCAGCAGGTAAGATTCCAACAAACTAGAACAGACTTGAAAACAAACAGAAAATCCTAGATATCCTGAAATAGCAGACCCTTAGTTATTGATATGCATATAAATTTTCCCATTCTTGACATGAGTAACACACTTTCTATTCTTGATTTCTTGACAACTAGCTTCTATAATTCTGGGAAGAAAAAGCTAGACATCTTAAGAAAGTACAAATAAACTGACAAAGCTATACAAACTTCATTCGATTTTATATTGTATAATTTACTTACATTATTATCCATTTTTTCTAGCACTTTGTATATCATCATTCATAATAGAGATCATTCTAGGAAAAAAACTAACCAGTGACATCATGCTGTTTTTATTAGGTTTTCATAATTATCCAAATAAGTGCTCTCACTTTTTGCACAGAATGGTTACAAATGGCATAGGCAGTCACTGAATAACATCATTGCTACAAAATTCATATTGCTACGTTGTATCTTCTCTAGCATAATAGTTTAAATCTACCCTTTGAAATATATTTCTGCATGTGCACAAACAAAAAGGTTTAAAACATCAAGATTCTAGTACAAAAATCATATATTACATGAAAACCCACAAACCATAAATACAGAAGATACATGCACAGAGAAGCCAGTAAAGCATGGAGCCTGTGAGATTTTTAATTTTATTTGTATTCACTGTGGTATGACAGATGTCTTTCCTTGCTCAGAGAGGAAAAGGATACATTCTCAAGAAACTTTGAACACTGTCCACTGCATTGAATGAAATTAAATTAAAATGCTCACTGCTTATACAGACAGCAGCAAGAAGTAAGCAAAAAACTTACAACACATTCCTTTTTAACAGATCAAAAAGGTTTCCAAGGCAATGTTATTTTTATTACTGTACCACAGTCCCCAGCATAATAGAGCTGTAATAGGAGAGTAAAGTGTGTAACAGAGAGGGCTTTCATCCAGTTCACTGTTTAGGTACTTTTCTTTTCATCACCCAGTAAGTTCACGGTAGCTTTCTTGGCTGTTGTGGAGTGAAAAGGAGAGAACAGTAAATGACTTTGCCACACAGGATATATGCCTTAGTTAGATAACAAAACTTGGATGATTATATTTCAAGTACAGCAAGACACAACAGTATGTAGTTAGTGCTAAGATGTCTTGCAAAAACCAAGGACATTGATGAAATTCATCTAGTTTTAAACAACCCAAATAGTACATGTTATAAAGAACTTAAGTACTAGAAGAGAGATGAAGGTGATCTAGTTCAGCCACTTCTTTTAGGGAAGCCAGCTTTGAAAACCTCCAAGACCACTTTTAATCTTAATCTTTAAAGGTCTCTAAGAGTAGAAGGTCCCAAAGTAATCGTATGAAAAAAATGCTCTAAATCACTATTGACTAGAGAAAGGCAAACTAAAACAAATCTGAGGTATTACATCATACCTAATAGGACATAAAAATAAAATGATAAATGTTGGAGGGGATGTGGAAAAACTGAGACACTAATGTAACGTTGATGGAACTGATCCAATCATTCTGGTGGGCAATTTGGAATTATGTTCAAATGGCTATAAAACTGTGAATATATCTTTGAACCAGCAATACTACTGACAGGTCTATCTCCCAAAGAGATTTTTTAAAAAAAGGAATGGATCATTTATACAAAAATATTTATGGATAAGAATGGGAAATTGAAGGGATGCCCATCAATTGGGGAATGGCTAAACAAGCTGTGGTATATGATTGTGATGGAATATTATTGTGCTGTAAGGCATTAAAAGCAGGATGATTTCAGAAAAACTTAGTAAGATTTAGATGAACTGATGCAAAATAAAGTGAGCAAAACCAGGAGAACACTGTATACAGTAACAGCAATATTGTACGATGAAGAATTGTAAATGACTTAGCTATTCGCAGCAATGCAATGATTCAAGACAATCCCAAAAGAGTAGTGATGAAGGGTGCTATTTATTTCTCTCTTTTCTTTTTCCTTTTTCAAGTCTTCTTATACAAAATGACCAATATGGACATGTTTTACATGGTTGCACACATATAACCTATATTAGACTGATTACTGTCTCAGGGAGGGGGAGGGGAAAGAAGGAGGGATAGAATTTGGAGTTCAAAACTTTAAAAAGCTCAAATGTTAAAAAATCATTTTAACATGTATTTGGGGGAACAATATTATATTTAAAAAATATTATAAAGAAGATAACTACCCTGAGCATTCTTGGGTATTACTGACATAGGATGGGAAAAGCTTCTGTTCAAGGGTTATATGAGTTAACTTCAGTACAACTCCCTAAATATTTAATTAAATAAATCTGTCTCACCTTCTTTAGCGATGGCATCTGCGGTCTCTTTGGCTTTGTCTTTCAGGTCCTTCACCACATTGTCCATTTGGGATTCATGCTTCAGAAAGAAGGGGCGGATGATACGCCTATACAGCATTTCAGCACCATTTGAAGGGCTGGGGGCCATACACCACAACAGGAAACCACACTATATAGAACCAAGAATCAAAATTAGTGACACAATAAAAACTTTTATATCCTGCTGTCCAACACTTTTCATATAATTTCCCCACTTCTTACATTTCTAGAAATATATTTCTGGTGGTTTTTTGAAATTTATTATTATGAGCACAACGTTGAAAAGTGAAAACAAGGATAAGAATTTGTTTGGAAAAGAAAGAGAAATGAAAACCTAGCTAGTGAACTACTTTTAATCTAGATTACATTACTTTCTAATCACTGAAGTCAGCTGCAAAAATATCCAGAGCTAGAAAGATGTTTCCAGTCCTCAAAGGGTTTATTAAAGATTATGTAAATTATTCTTTTCCTAATACCCTTAGTGTAATTTTTCTGATTGATTACACAAATGAAGAAATCAACTCAAGGAAAAGTTGATAGAGAGAATTATCTTAGATAATAATATAATAATAATATAATAGATAATAATATAAGAATAATTATTATAATAGATAATAATATAATATTAGATAACAATATAATAGGTAGTAATAGATAATTACTTAGATAATAATATAATAATAAACAAGTCAGCTGGTATTGGGTATTTAATTCAAGGTTCTTCAGTTGATTTCTTATTCTCGTAATAAATCTTTAAAGTCAATTTCCTTTCTCTTTACCCATTTCAGAAGAGAATTAAATAAAGAGAATAAATACCCAGCTGCAAAGCAAGCAGGATACCCTTGATCTTTAAGAGAAGTTTGTTTTTAATAGTCATTTTGCTAACTTTTCCATTTTTTGCTAGAATAATTTAAACCACACCCTAGCTTATATATGGATTAATAGTAGTAATAATAATCTTAGTAACAACCAAGTTCAACATAATATTAGTCTTAATCTACACCTTCAGAACTGTAAAATGGACCTCACCTTGCAACTGAAACTGATTTCTTCATAGTTACTAATGATCTCTTAATTTCCAGATCTAAAACCACAAAATAAATCACCAAAAACAAAAACCAACCATCCCACACATTAAGGTCTAGTGGTGAAAATAAAAGTGTGTGTAAACCTGTTGAAAAATTTGGAAATGGAATTGGGTGAAATATCCCATTTCTCCTGCTCTGGTCACTGTGTCATTTTTTTTTTCTTTTTTTCTCCTTTTAGATCACTGCATCAGGAAATCATGTTAAAAATAATCAATGGAAATTTGTAGTAATAAGTGGAACTCTTATAAGCTGTTCACTTTGTCATCGTGGTTCTAGATGGGCCCTCTGCTTATGCCCTGGTCCATGGTGCCATTGGTTATTGGGAGGACACTTTGGTAGCCAGCATTGCCACACAATGCTGCTGGAAGCTGGGGGACACAGCAGTGTTGCGTCCTAGTGTTTGGTGCTACAGTTTCACCAAGCTGTTGGTCTCAATCTTTTCATTCCAGAAGTCTTTTGCCCATCACACTACTGCAGCACCCAGTACTGGTGCCATCGGCCCACTCACCTCCAGGTGAGTCAGCCAGGAGCTTGTGATTGAATGGAGTCACCTCCAGGTTCTGGCCTTTCAGGACAGTGGTTATATGGTTCATGAGGAGTTCACTGAGTTCAGTGAAGAACTCAGTCACACCTGCATAGCCTGGGAATGTGTTGGCATCAATGTCTGCATGCTATCTAATCTGATTGTTGATAACAGTGTCAGTCCCAAACAGCAACCCTCTGAGTACTTGCTCCAAGGCCCTGGAAAATCTCTCTGAAATCATCAGAGGGCTTAACAAACACTCCTATTTTGTGCAATGCTGTCCCGATGGAAGATGACTCTGGTTTTAACGTATTGTGGCTGTTGAAGAACATTAATTCTGTCCGATATTCCTGCAGAAACGTCCTTCAAAGATGCTCTTTGTACCATGGTGTAGGTCTCACCCACCACAAACACCTTGTACAGGATGGAATTGTTATTGATGAAGTTCTGAACCACCAAAGGGGCATGATGTCACTGAGGGCTTCCTGGCTGAAGATGATGGCCATCTCATGACAGCAGATGCTGACGGCCACTCTGATTTTTTGCAAATGTATGAGAAGGCCAGAAGCTTCATGCTATCTTCTCCACATAAACCTGTGAACTCTAGGAAGGGTATGGAACAGATCTGTTCATCTTTCATGTGGGCTTCAATCTTTTGAATAAATTAATGGCAGGGAGGGGTTCCAGGATGGCAGTCTCAGGGTGAGCATTAGTATATTCCTGGAATCTGTGAACCAGCTCCAAGGATTGGCTATCATACTAATCAACTTCCAGGATAACATCAGTCAGTCTGCATATGATCACATCCAGTGGGCCCTGCTCCTCAACTGATTTGCTAAGATTGAACTCTGCAACTTTTGTACCCGCTTTCCTGCACAGGTTGGCAAAGGACTGGAAATTGAGCTATTCTCAGTTGCCATCTCTGTGCCCACTTCCTCCTCCTGCCACTACTTCTTATAACACCATCCACTCTGCCTGCTGGTACAGGAGGAGGTTTGGGTGGGAGGAGGACTGGGAGGAAACACTCTCCTTATGTGTGTGTGTGTGCATGTGTGCATGAGCACATGAGCATGCATGCAGAGTCTTCCCTTCCAGTCCTCTGCAGGTTTTTGGGGGGCTGCTGGCATGGAACCTCCCCTCCCCCTTTGATAAGCTTGACCCTCTAGGCTTTGTGACACTGCTCTTCTCCAGCTATCTGACTATTCCTCAGCCTCTTTTACTGGATCTTCAACTAAGTCATGCCCACTAACCATGTCCCAAGACTCCATCTTGGGCCCTTTATGTTCTCCCTCTATCTTGTTTCAGTTAGTGATCTCATCAGCTCTAATAGTTTCAATTATTATCTCTATGCAAATGATTCTCAGATCTATATTTCCAGCTCTAATCTGTCTCCAATTTCCCATCTCTAACTGCTTATTAGATATCTCAAACTGGGATATAGACATTTTACTCTCAATATGTTCAAAATATAACTCATTATTTTAGAGTACTACCATTCTTTCTGTCACTCAGGTTCTGAACCGAAGTGTCATTTTCAATTCTTGCACTCCCCTCACCCCTATATCCATCTTGGAGGCTATGATCCAGGAGGATAATAAAAAAAAAATGCTCCATTGGGGACATCCACGTGAGCTCAGTGAAAAAATAATATTTGGACAATGATGCACTGAACAGATTGCTGAATCATGCAAGAACTGTTTATGGAAACTGAAGAATACTTCCTTTAAAAAAAGTTAGTATTGATTCCATTAACAAAAATCAATTTTTCTCTCTCTCTTGCCTCCCTGACAGTATGGGAATAGAATCTTATAACAAATATTTTAATGAGGCAAAACAAATTCCAGCAATGGCTATGTCCAAAAAGTATTTGTCTCATTCTTTACCCTCAGTCCATCACCTCTTTGTTAGGAGGTGAGTAACGTGCTTTGTCACTAGTCCTCTGGAATCATGGTTGATTAGAGTTCTTACATCTTTCAGAGTAATTACAAGGCTTCTCAAAGAGCCTAGACTTAGTGAATATGCAAGGAAATGGACAAAACTGTGCAAACTATCACCATAGGTATGAAAGTTTATCACCCATTATTGGATACCTAGCAAGATGTGAATTCCAGCCATGGTTTCTAAAATTCTACACCAATAGCTTATTACTTTCCATGGACTGAAAGACAAGTCCCCATACTGGAAATATCCTGCAGAATTCAACTAATATTAGAATCAATTTTTATCGCAGACCAAACTGCTGCCCAGGGATAACACCAATCCATTAAAAATCTAAAAGCAATGATATAACAGACATTGCAACATAAAAGACTCAATTTCCAACTTCTATAGAACAAAAAGTTTTCAAATATCAACGCCTAGCAGAGAACCTCCATATCATGACGGAGGAAGAGCGCTTTCAATGAGTCTACAAGGGATGAACTTGCAGCCCATTCAACTACAAAAAAGGTTATTTTATATGCCTGCACATAGTTTTAGAATATTAAGCCAAAAAGGATAATAGCAAAATCATCCCAGGATTATTTCTATGTGAATACCATAAAAATATAATAATGAGATAGTGCTTTACACATATTTTCTCATTTGATTTTTTGTTTTGCATTTCTATCACCCAAATAACTCTCTGTTTAGCTCCAGAATTGAAAACTGCTCCTGCTGAGATGGTATATCTATATATAACCAGATATGCTGAGCTAAGATTAGTTTATCTGCATCTCAAACTGACATAGCTTCAGCAACCTTCTGAGACACAGATTTCTCTGTGGCTACCTGTGTCTTTTCTGTAATCTCTTTAATGGCTTTTTCATCAGGTCTTTGCTGGTCTGGGTCACCTGCATTTATAACTTCTTTGGGAACCAGGTCAGCATATTTGCTATAAATGACCTTTTCCTTTGATTGTCCTTGGCAAGCCATTATATCATGTTTAATTTCGCTTTGCATCCACATGAATGGCCAATGCATTGGGCATTTTCTTCTCTATTCCTTTATCTCATATCTTATTTTGTAGATGAGAAAGAGATTAAATGATTTGTCTATGATCATATAGCTAGGAAGTAATTGAGGCAAGATTCAAATTCAGGTCTTCCTGACTCAAGATCAATTCTCCTATCTGCTCTGCAATGTACCTGCTATATACAATGTTCTGTGCAGTGTGAAACTGATAGAGCCTCTCACAAAAGATCTTAATCTACCACAAGTAGATTCATAAAAACATTTATGTACTTCAAAAAAGTTTGACAGAATTCTGGATGCAATCCGAGGCATTACACTGCTATTACACAAGAACATCTTCAGGCAAGGTTGAACTTGCATCAAGAATTTCAGTTGATTTATATCTTGTACCTATTAAAAAGTCAATTTTGTCAACTGATGAAAATTATACTTTTCTCCCATAATCTCATAAACCTAACAGCATGTATTTTATATTAAAATACTCAGACTTTAGCAATTTCATTTTCTAAAAACAAGGAATATAAACTAGTCTGCTTAGTATAAGTATCAGAGCAGATTTGAAATAAATGAATGCTATGTAGCCCAGTTAACAAAGCAGAGTAGGAAGAGGCGTAACTAGTCCAACAAAGATCTAGGGCTACCAGAATGAATTGTGATTGGGCAATCTAAGGAAATACTAAAGTGGGAAATCTTTCCAACTAAATCTTTCCACTAAAAATGCAATGGTTTGCCTGTCTTTCCACAATCCTTCCAATACCAATTATTCCCATCTTATGTTGTCCTTACCGATTTGCTAGTGTGAGGTAAAACCTCAGGCTGTTTTGATTTCTCTTATTAGTGGAGCATTCTTTCATATGGTTGTTAATAGTTTGTAATTTTTCCTTTGAGAACTGTTTGTCTGTATCCTTTGATCTTACATATTTCTGTTACATGTCTGTATATCTTGAGTATCAAAACTTTATCAGAGATATTTAATACGAAGATTTCTCCCCCCATCTCCTACTTCCCTTCTTATCCTAGATGTATTAATTTTCATTTTTATGTAATTAAAATTGTCTATTTTATCTTTTTAAACGTCCCCTTATCTTATTTGGTTAACATTTTATCATCTACTCATTATCTGTGAAATTTTCTTCTGATTTGTTGAATTTTATGATCTTTAATGACTCTGAGCTTCCTTATGACCTTTAATGACCTCTAGAACTATGATCTAAAAATATTCAGGTCACATATCCATTTTGAACTTAAGATTCTGGTCTAAGCCAAATTTCTGCCAGACTGTTTTCTAGGTTCCAGATAAAACCAATCAATATATCAGCAATTCTTATGAATATGGAATTCTTTTCTAGATAATTTATAGTTCAGGATTTACCAAATGCTTAGGTATGGAGTTCACTTATTTCTGATTTTTTTTGTTTCACTGATTTACCTTTCTATTTTTAAAACTATACCAAATGATTTTGATGACAGCTACTTTGTAATTTAGTTTGAAGTTTGGAAGTGCTGGTAAGCTATTAGTATAGAGAGAATTTTGCTGGATAAACCATACCCATTCAATGATTTGTATGCGGACTGTCCAGAAAATGATAACAATCTTGTATTAATATAGTAGTTTTAAGGCTTATCAAACACTTAAATTACCATAACCCTTTGAATTTGGAATTGCGAGCATTGTTATCCACACTTTACACAAAAGGAAACTGAGGTCCAAAAAGGTAAGACAATTTGACCAAGGACATAGACAATAAACTCAAGAGCTAAGATCTGAGCCAAGGCCACCTGACTCCAAATTTAGTTCTCTTTTCACTATATGTAATGCCAGGCTGTCTTCTCTCTTACCACAAAGAATGGTCCTGCTCTGGTTAACTACACTTCCATTACCACCCATTGGTTGGTATGTGCTAATGGAATATAAAATGATTTTATGATTAGGATAAACTAGCATCATTAGAAAGTAAAGTCTGTCGTAAAATAGTCATTTAATGCATCCCAAAGCAAGACACAAATGATACAAGGACAATCTTGTTTTGGATTATATCTATAGTGCTTCTACTCTCCATTAGTACAGATAAAGCTAGATCTCAGTGTACTTTATATTTGGGCAGATGGCCAGCATTATATCCAAAGTGTTCTATTTCAGATATAGTGGTTTGAGTCAAGGGCAAGTGCTTTTGGTTCTGACGAAAGGACATCATGTCCTACAGCATATGAAAAAGACCATCGTGAAAAGAGACAAATTTGTTTTCATTATGGAAAACAAATTAAAATCATTACCATCAAACACACTCCTTAAGGGCTTCTGCTTTGTCCAAAATTATTTGAAATGCTTTACACAGGGCACAGTATAGGAGATTAAAAAATACAGGTTTATAGTTTCTTTTGCAATATTGCTAAATTAATTTTAACAAGCTGAAAGAAGTAAAGTACCTTAACATGACAGCAACTTTATCAATTTTTAGAGGAAATGAATTCTAAGAAATCTGCTAGTATTACTTTAAATTTTTTTAAAGGACTTCTTTTCCTGATACCACTGAACGCAGCAAGAGGGATATGAAAAAAATTACAATCTATCATTACTCTGTGACTTGAAAGTTAGGGGGTCTAGTCACTGCCACATCCACAAGTGACAGTAATATGAATGGTCACTTATTCCAGAGACAGTGCAACTCATGGATAGAGTGTGCTAGAAAATGTAGGTTTAAACTTGCCTCTGACACTTAAAAGGTGAGCTAGTAACTCGGCTTTGTGTGAGTAATTCAACTTCACTGAACCTCATTTTCCACACCTATAAAATTAGGATAATTATAATTGGAATTCTACTTCAAATGAGATAATACATATAAAACATTTTCCAAATTTTAAAACACTACATGAATAGAAAAGGTGAATATTAGTCAAAGTGGTATTAATCCCGACATGTTTAGTGTCAAAAAGTGTCTTGGCCATGACTCAATCCTAAAAAAAATTTTTTTTTTTACTAGCATCAGCAATAGAGCACTATGGATGGAGTCAAGAAGACTTGAGTTCAAATCCAGCCTCAGACACTTACTAGCTGAATGATCCTTACAAGGCAAGTCACTTAACCTTTGTAAAATGGGGATAATAGCACCTGCCTGCCAAGGTTGTTGTGAGGATCAATGAGATAATTGTAATGTGCTTAGTACAGTGCCTGGCACATAGTAAGCTCTATATAAATTTTAGTTATCGTTATTATCATTACTTCTCTTTGGACAAGACATTCACTGGAATCTGACTTACCCTCTTTGGCTGGCTGCCAGAAAAGGCTAATTTTATTTTTGTTTTTAAGAAAGTGCTATCCATTTTTTTGTTTTTACATTCCAATCATTTCCAAATGTATCTCTGTCTTTAAATACTCATTCAATCAATGAGCTTCCTTCAATAAACAAAAACAAGCAAAACCAGCTAATAGCAACCATTTCCAAGAGCTTATGCAACATTCCGTGGTCCATAGTCCTTTCTTTAGCTCTTCAAGAGAAGAAAGGAGGTCCTTTTTCTGTAAATTTTATTTTTTAAAAACCTTACAGGATCATTGAAATAGCAAGTCATTTACATCTAAGACAAGACAGCAGAATTCCTCTAATCTCAAATCTCAACTTTTCTAGATTTACAGAATTGCACTGGGAGAGAACCAAAGGGAGGATTCTTTAATATTCACTTTGGTGTAAAGACTACATAATGCTTTTGAAAATGAAGAAGAGAAGAACCACCAAGAGATACTTATTTCAGGTTGGACAAGCTGAAAAGGCTTGTTTTGAATGTGATTTTCCACTTCAGCTCTCCAGGAGCAGAAGTTGAATTATTTGCTTCTAGAATCCATAAGAGAAATCCTATGTGGATCAAAGCTGGTTTATGTGGTTGGACAACTGGTCAAGAAACATTTGTGCTTAATAACACTTAATATGTGCCAGGTACTTGCTAAATACTGAGCATACAAAGAAAAGCAGAAACAATCCTTGACATCAAGGAGCTCACATTCTAATTGGAGAGATTACATGTAAATAAGTAGGCATATCTATGATATAGTATAGATGGGAGGTAATTTCAGAGAGGAAAAGTGTTAGTGACTGGGGGTTGGGGAGGGACTGTAAAAGGTGCCCTGCAGAAGGTAGGATTTGAAGGAAGTTAAAGAGACAAAAATGAAGAAAGAGGAAGGATGGGAGAGAGCTAGTGCAAAGGCATGGAGAGGGGAAATTGTCTTGTGTGAGGAACTGCAAGTAGGTCAGTTTGGCTGAACCATAGAATGTGTGAAAGAAAGTAAAGCATAAAGAAGACTAGAAAGGCAGAAAGAGGGTCCAGATTATTAAGAAATTGAAACACTGAGGCAGCTAAGTGGTGCAATAGATAGAACACTGGCCCTGAATTCAGGAGGACCTGAGTACACATCTGATGTCAGATACTGAATAGCTGTGTGACCCTGGACAAGTCACTTAATCCTGACTGCCTTCCCTCCCCCTCCCCCTCTACCAAGAGCTTGAAATGTCAAATAGATGAGTTTATATTTGATCCTGAAGGTTAACAGGCATAGACATTTCTTCTCTTTCTATGGCATTAAGAGTAGGGTTACCAAGATTTTATTGAAAAACAGAAATGAACTCTACAGAATTACAGAAACTCAGGAATTTTTTTTTCTTGAAAGGGACCCCACAGACTGTCTAATCAAGCCCTACATATTGTATAGATGAGGAAAATGAGACCAAAAAAGTAGGATGATTTGCCCAACATTATCCAGCTAGTAAATGGCAGAACTGAGGCTAAACTTCAGGTCCTCTAATTCTACTTCTGTGCTCCTTCCACTGTATCAAGCTGCTCCTGACTTTATAGACTAGAGTTCTATCCCAGGCCTCTATGTAAGCCAACCTGAAGGCTTCCCTTTAAGTATGAATGGATGAGATAACAAATCAGAAACAACTGATAATCCAGGGTTTGATATACCTGGGAATATAAATCACTTGGGGAAGAATTCCCTAAATGACAGGAACTGCAAGGAGAACTTTCAAAGTAGTTTAGCAGAAAAAAATTTAGATCAATATCACATACCACATAAGCTCAAAATGGGTATGTGATCTGAAGAGTAAAGATCATACTATAAAAAATGGAAAAAGTCAGGTGTTTTAACATGTATGGGGGAGAATGGAAGAGGGAGAGAAGCTCTTAAAGGGTAGAGAAGATAAAAAGCAAATTTAGATTACATTAAATTGAAAATTTGCATGAATGAAATTAAGGTAACTAAGATAATATGGGGGGGATTTTTGTATCAGTTATCTCTGATAAGGGTCTGATAAATAAGCTATATAAAGAAATAAGTAATGCACAAGTTTTTAAGACCACTTGTCATCCCACAATGGATAAATGGTCAAAGGAGATGAACATATAGTTCTCAGAGAAACTATAAATGATTAACAACCACATAAAACATTGCCCCAAATCATTAAAAGAAACTCAAAACAAACCTGAAGTTTCACCTCACACCCAGCAAACTAGCAAAGATGACAAAAACTGGAAACAGTTCATGTGGAAAGGGCCAGGGGAATATGAACACAATAATATTGGTAGAGCTGTGCATTGGTACAGTCATTTTGAAAGACAATTTGGAATTGAACTGTCCTAAGAAAATCACTAAATGTCCATATTGAGGAATATGGAGATTCTACTGCTAGGTATATATACCAAAGAGGTCAAAGATAGAAAGAAAATCCCTCATACACCAAAATATCCATAGTACTTTCTGTAATAGCAAAGAATTGTAAACAGAGTCGCTGCCTGTTGATCAAGGAATGGCTAAATAAACTGAGGCAAATCAATGTAATGGAATATTAGTGCATCATAAAAAATATTGAAGAGAAGCATGGAAAAACCATGTATGAACTGTTGCAAAATGAAGTAAATATATGCAGTGATTACATCTATAGAAATAGAAAAAATAAAATAAAAAAAGAAATCAAACATTATATAATTAATTATAAATTTATTTCTTCAAAAAGAAATTAGAAAACATTCCTCCTCCCTTCCTAGCAGATGTGGAGAGGACTATGAGTATCGATATTTGAAATGATATCATACTCAGCTGATGTTTTAGCTAGTTTTGCTGAACTGCTACTTTTTGCCCTTTTAAAAAATTCTTCATCAAAAGGGATGGCTTTCTGCAGGGGAAAGGGGATAGGATATATTCATAAATGAAGGCAATATAAAAACAAAGGATATCAATAAACATTTTTAAACAAATGAATAATAAAACAATAGACTTGTGAAGATGGACAGGTATAGTCTTATTTGTAAACTTACTGAATAATCCCTATTTTCAAGACAAATACAATGAAGTCAGAAAATGAGTTAGGAAGGAGATCTTCAAATATCTTATAGGATCCAATTTTACATTCATACCACAATCCTTAAAATATATTAAATATATTAATTTTGTACATAAATATAATAATATACATATAAATAAATTAATAAAATAAATTAAAATCCTTAAAATCCTTTTGAATCTTCAAAACTTTTAAGGTGCTTTTTAGCATTAAATTTATTTTACTTGGTGGAAGAAATCATGAGTAAACGCCAACTTACATAAGCCTATATAAGTGAAATCACAGATTTTGTTCTTATCCTAACTAGAGCATACTTTACTTAGAAATGTGGCAATTTGCTATACTTGGTAAATGAGGGAGTTTGGAAGAAAAGAAACACAGCTTCCGACTGAGGCAAAAGGGAATAGTAATGAGTTTCCTGGTTCCAAGTAGCACATGCTTTCTTTTTTCCAAATCTATATACTACATTTTGTAAATACTGCATTGTTTGGAAGTAGTAGCTTATTGATTTGACTTTCACTTACCACTGGGAACAATAAGTCTACTACTCAATGTTTTACTAAGAGAGTGTATCAAATATTAAAACCATTCTTACATAGTTAGGCAATAATATCTAAAAGTGGATCATGGAAAATACAGAACATAATTTATACCATGTCATAGAATTTTACATTCAATAAACATTTAAATGTATCTTCTTGGTGCTGGGGGGGTGTGCCTCAATCCTAAGGTTTTGTACAAAGGTCTTAGAGGCACTTAACTATAACAGTTTACAACGACATTTGCAAGTAAGCATCATTTCTTAGACAAGTAAGTAGCTACAGTTCATGGTCAATGTTTTATTTTAGGGCAACCAATCAATTAGGGTGGAGATTAAGCAAAGAAGTAAAAACCAACATACCTTCAGCATGTAGTAGAAAGGGAACCATGACAGGAAGAGATCAGAGAAGAATTCTGCTATACTGAAGACACCATATACCACCCAGTAGGTCAACCATTGTGTATCATCTTCTTTGTTGGGACTCTCAATAGCTTTGATTCTGAAAGGAAATATACAATACCTAACTCAATGAGTCTCGGTACTATATTGTTAACCCTCTATTTTCATAGATTGAACCCCAAACTAGTCAGAAATTTTACAAACGTGTGTGACACAGTTGTTATGAAACAGATAGAAGAGTACAACCTGTTATAACCACTGGAAAAACAATTCAATGTAAAAGGTTTATAGTGGATCAGCCAAGGATCTATGGACAAATTACTACTATGGTTAATGTGCAGTTTTTATGAAGCATTTTGTTTTTGCATTTCCCCATATTTCTTGGCATAGTCCTATATTTTTCTTGTGACTGAATTCAGTTATGAAATAGAGAACTAAAAGTTACTTACTTCACTAAAATGTTCACCAAAGCTCACAAGGTTGTTTTCCCACTTCTTAGTCATTTTGTCATGATGGTGTCAATAATGTGATAATTAAGTTGACTTTTATTCAAAGCAGAATGTCATGGTCTAACAAAAGCTATTCCTTTTGCACAGTCTCATTCAAAGTACAATTATTTTTGTTATTTTAATCAAGATGGCACTGGGAAATCTGGGCTGCAAAGTAAAAATAACTATGCCTCCTAAGTTGGAAATTAACCTCAAAGAAAGAGCAGATGAAGCATTAGCTTTATTTAAAACTTCTTGGTGCTGTCCTGTGAGAAAAAAGGGAGAAAAGACTTAAAGGTATCCCTCACTTTATGGATCATCATTCAAAAGCTGGAAAGAACCCCAAATAGTATCCAGACCATGCCCCTCATTTTAAAAAATGTTAAACCTGAGGCCCAGAGAGATGAAGTTCCTTGTCCAAGGTTACGAAGAGTGGTGAATGTCCAAGGTGGAAGTCAAATCCCGATTCCAGAATTAATTCCTTTCTACTTGTTGTCATCTAGCATTAGCTGCAGAATACATGTCTGTGAAATGAATCCTATTTCTACCAATTTTTACTAAAAATATAAGATGGCATCCCACAGGACCAGTCACAAATAAACAACAATAAACAAACTCTCAAATGACTAAGCTGAAAGTTATTGTCAAGAAAGGAGCTGGACTTTAGTACAGAAATAATGCCGTTTACTTTTAACATACTTCTAACACTTCAGTATTTTCCTCAGCCTAAACTTCCTACTTGTCAAAGGCCATTCCATGCATCAGTATATTCCCTAACAGCAACAGTAAAGTTAGACAGTAAACATAGAAAGACCAAGATTTAACATTCAATTCTTGCCTAAGACAGGTAGCTCTTTGCTATTTTCCATAATCAGACAATCCTCAACAATTAAGGCTGCTATCACATAGCTAAGGGCTGCTGGTCATATGAAGAGGCTAGGAGAAAAATCAGTGGTTAGATCAGTGCAAATTCATCTCTACAGGAAAAATAAAGTCAAATAACTTGCTTTGTTAATGGTGTTTGTAGTACTAACTTGTATGCAAAGACCAATGCTATTTTGTCAGTGTCCTTGAAGGATTTCCTGGCAAAGTGGGTATGCTTACATCATGATATCTATTTAATCCTGATTCTGTTTTTCTTGTTTGGACAGCTACCATATTGACCTCCTTCACCCAAACAGATAGTATAGCTCAGCAAGGCTTTTCCAGTACTATTTATCACTGAGTCAGGTATGTCACATCATATGTGCAGATAACAAGATTTGGGCTACATATACATGGAAATAATAAGGAGAAACAATGGAATATTGTCTTCCTTTGCCTCTGGACCACAAGAATTTCATCCATGATTGGGGATTCCACACTTCTAGCTACACAATACTTGATTACTCCCTGGAGTGTTCAGGGAAGACCAGTACCTCTGATGGGAGGTCTACTGAGCCCTTTTCAGGGCTGCTTTCCCCTTAGGTGTCCACCTGATCTACCAACTTTCATTTGTGGATTTAAGAAGCTGTAGCATGTGCAGTGGCCATACCCTGACAAACTCTTTTGGGAGATGGGCTACCCCAGGTTGAGTATAAGTGAGGGGCCTCAAACCCATTGGTGAGTTAGTGGGGTATCTACTCTATGCATGTGAAGACTTCCCTGGCAGAATAGCTAAATGTGAACAATTTGTTCCAGTGGGCCATAAAGGTGACAGAGCTTAGAGCTTGGTCAGTCATCTAAAAGGTCAAGGCCATCCACTGCATCTCAAGCCATTACCAGTTGTCTTAATTTTTGTCTTGCCACTAGACTCAGACAAATCTGAAAGAGAGAGCGAGGCTGATGACTTCACATAGCTCTACCTCACTTAAATCCAATTTATGTGTGAGTCAAAAGATAACACCTATATCATTTTACCATTTTTTTCTACCCCACAGTCCCATGGGGACAGGCAAGTAATGAAGCTGCAGATGTGGATACAATGGGAGCCATAGTCACAACTCTGCGTCAGGTGAACCAGGGAATAGGGTTGTCTTCTAACTAGATTGAAGCAGCAGTGGGATTCAGCAACCCTGGGGGTGTCTGATCAGTCTCTTTAAAGAATTGCACTGCTCACCTCCTGGTGTGAGGAAAGGGCTAAAAAAGTTGCCCTAAAATTGTCTGCTTCACCTAATCTAATTCTGGGCTGCTTACCATGGAAGGCAGGGATCCTACCTTATGGTCAAAATGCAAAAAAAAAATGTGCAAAATTTTTTTGCAAAGATGATTCTATTCACCATTGGCACATGGAATATGTACACCCCTATGGACAGCGTGAAATTCAGTATACTTGAAAAATGAACAGCTCTTGTTGCAAGAGAACTCAGGAGATCATATTCAAATAGCAGCCTTGAGTGAAACAAGGCTGGCAAATCAAGGCCAGCTTGCCAAAGTTTGAAATTTTTTTTTTCTGGAGTGACCACAGTGATGAGGAGTGCTGTGAAGCTGGCATAGGTTTTGCAATCAAAACTTGTATGCCTCCCAAAGTAGTGAAGGACAGGCTCATGACAATGCAATTGCCACTTGCAGGAAAGCACCCTCATCAATGCATATGTTCCCACTATGACAAACCCTGATGAGGTCAAATAAAAAAATGTATGAAGACCTCAAGACTCTCATTATCAGTGTACTGGAAAAGGACAAGCTTGTCATTCTGGGTGACTTTAATGCCAGACATAGCAGGGAGTTATTAGGAGGGACAGAGATGGAAACATCAACAGCGGTGGTCACTTACTCCTGAAGACTTGTGGGTCTCATGATCTTCTCATCACCAACATTGCCTTCCATTAATTAAGTGCATTAACACTTCCTGGATGCACACTCACAGCAAACAATGGCATTTAATAGACTATGTCAATGTAAAGAGAAGAGACAGACAGGATGTGAGAATAATGAAGGTGATGTGTGGCACAGAGGGCTAGACTGATCATAGACTTTTCCTCTCCAAGCTAAACATTCACATTTAATAAAAGTGACAACTCTAAGACAAGACAACTACCAGAAGACTGACAACCCACACCAAGAAAACAGGTTCTCCAGCCAGCATCTCACCTCCATTTTACACTAATACTAACAAACCAAAGAGCTTTAATACTCTGAAGACTATTTATGGGCCGAAGATCTATGGTGCATCTCAGCTACTGTGATGTTAGATGCCTTCACCAAGAAGAAAGACAGTATCAAGGTCAGCTACTGCACTGATGGTAAATGATTTACCTTGAAAAGGCTACAAGTCAAGACTGAAGTGGAAGGATGGTTGGCATGCTAATTTTTGTTCACAGATTACTGTGCACTTAGTACTGCCTGTGAGGCTGAGATGCAACAGAGGAAAAATTGATTCTCTGCTGCTTGTGCTAATTTTGGCCTGATAACTAACACCAAGAACACATGTTCTCCAGCCATAGGTAGAACACTGGTTATAGCAAATGGAGAAATTTTGATTTTGAACACTGTGAATAAGTTCACTCACCTTGGCAGTATACTTTCCAAGGATGTATACATTGATAATGAGGTTGACACACACATTACCAGAGCTAGCTCAGTGTTTGGGAGCCTCCAAAGGCAAGTGTAGGAGAGAAGACGTATTATATTAGATCAATGGAGCCTCAAGGCCACATTTGGCCCTGTAGTTCCTTAAGTGCAACCTTTTGACTGAATCCAAAGTTCATAGAACAAATCCACTTAAGAAAAGCCCTTTCCTGTCTGTTCAGATATGATTTTTTTTGTTATACTACTTGGTACTCATAACTTTAATAAAAGTTTTGACTTGGGCTTATAAGGACTTATAAGGCCACATGGAGCCTTGAGGTTGCAGGTTCCCCATCCCTGTATTAGACTGACTACCAAACTGAAGGTCTACAGAGCCATTGTACTGACTGCATTGTTGTATGCCTGTGAAACCTGGACAGTCTACCAGCACCATGCCAGGAAATTGAATTGCTTCCATTTGAATTGTTTCAGGAAGATTCTGAAGATCATTTGGCAAGATGAGGTATCAGACACTGAGGTCCTTTATGAGATGAACTGCCAAGCATTCAAACTTTACAGAGAGCACAACTTTGATGGGCTGCTCACATGGTTCAAATGCCAAAAAGACTATTTTAAGGATAACTCACAGAAGACAAGTATTCACATAAAAGTCAGAGAAGCTATACAAGGCCAATCTCAAGGTCTCTCTGAAGAATTAAAGACATGGAAAACACTGGCACAGGACCACCAAGCATGTCATACCCAGCTCAAAGCAGACACTGTGCTCTATGAGCAAAGCAGATCTTCAGTAGCTTATAAGAAATATAAGATACAAATTTAGAGACTTCTCCACTCCAAATGTTCATATGGACTATTTGTGGCTGACCCATGGTAGAGCTTCCTGAGCTCATACTGGTCTGATCAACCACAGTTGGACCCAACATAGTGATGTCATATCAGTCCTCCTCAGGCAAAAGGATAAGCAAGTGATCTCTAAAAGTTTAGGATTTTTGATCATTTTATATTGCAGTACTTATGACAAATATTTGCCAAGAAGACAAACATGAAAATAATGCAACTTATGGGTTAAAATAGGTTTCAAAGGAAGAAGAGATAGAGAAATTTTATAAAAACCTCCAAATAAAATCAACATATATTCTGATCTTCAATAATTTTTATTGAATTTAGAAAATAGGAACCAGGAATAAGGAATGAATGAGGCCAAAGAGTACATGGAAGATGCACTCCTATATATCACAAATTCTGTCCTTAAGAAAAGAATAAAAAATACTAGAAGTAATGAGTACCAAGTAGCATAACCAAAAAAACTTTTATTTGAACCGACAGGAAAAGGCTCATTACTGATCTGAATCATTTCCGAACCAGCTGTCTGTTTACAGTCAAAGTACTGACTCACAGCAAAGATCCAAATTAGAAAAAACTGGAATAAAAATGAGAAAAATGTATGGCATAATTAAAACATCTACAATCTGATCTACTTTAAACAACTATCCCTTTAAACATATTGTTGATGGAAAATAAAGTCTAATGAATGAAAAACTGGACAGACGTATATTGCAAAATTTCCTATAGAACTTTAACTAATGTAAATCAATGGCCACAAATGAAAAGCAAAAGAACCTAAAAAGTTCCTTAATTAGCAAAACTGACTTAATTACCTATCAGACAGATATGGAATCTAAGAACAACATTGATTTAAGATATAAAATAGTTTTAAAATTATATTATATGAGAACCCACCAGCGCTTTCTTTTCCAAGTGGTCATTTCCCTGGGGGCATGGCTAGATAGTATTACCCTTTGTAGATGAACTGGATAAACCAGAACCTCTATCAGCAAGCCTTGAACTAATCAGAAATTTTGAAAATCTCAGTCTCGAGGGAAGAGTGGAATGGATCTCCTCCTTCCCATCCCACCATGGTCCCATGAAGAAGAGAAGGAAGATAGCAGAGTTGTCTCTGAGAGGGATCCAGCTCTTGATGAATCAGGAACCAGAGTGGGGAAAGAAAACAAACCTGAAATTAAATGTTATATGAAAAATAAGCCAAAATTACTTGAAAAGAGGCCATTTTGTTCCCTGGGAAATCATGAGGAGGACATCTCCTGAGGCAGGAAATCTCAAGGTATTTCAGATTAGTACCAAGATTCCAGGATTATAAAAGATTGTGCACAGAAAAAAGGGAGGGATTAGATTTTTAAAATTTCATTGATACGGAAAGCTCCTTGGGAAGGAACTCCTATTGATGCACGTCACTATCTTCTCTGCAATTTGTAATTTTAGAGTTCAGTAAGGCATTGGAGGTTAAGTGACTTGTTCAGGGGCACACAGCCAGAATATATCTAAGGTAGAAATCGAGGTTCAAGTTCTCCATCTGAGGCCAGTTCTGTGTCTTTTATATCATGCTTCATATCACAAAACAGGAAGAAGCAATGGTAGATAAGACCAATTTAAAGAAAGCTAGGCAAGACACTCAACTGAGCAGAGTCATTTAAGTCAAGGGCATATAAGAATGAACCTGGAATGAGAACAGCAAACAGAATAAATATAGAAAGATTTGCACTTTTTAAAAAATACAAGCCTTTTTTTTCACTACCAAATGAAATAGAACTATTGTATTTGGACTCTGACATCACAGTCACAGATGTACTTACAGAAGAGCAATGAAAGAGAGAAATGGAACTAACGGAAACAAAGGTGGGAAAAGCATCTGGAATGGACCATTAGTACCTAGAGGAGATCACATGCTAGAGGTGACACAATTTTAGGGATACTGAGGGATCAGTTCATGAAACATCTGCAGGAAAGAAGACAGCAAGGGTATGGGGAAAAAGTCTCAGTCTTTACTAACACCAAAAAAGTCAATTAAGAGAACATCAATAATTGTCAACCTAAATGCTTACTTCCCATTTATATATTTTTAATGAAAATAATCTATATGCATATTTAGGGCATCGTTGATGAGAGTATTCAGAGGAAACAGGAAGTCTTTGTAAGCCTTATTCCACAGCAGACCACAATTTGACTGAGAGACAAAGAGATCTTACTGTGCTTATTATTTGTTATCTAAAAAAAACCACAACACTTGATTTGGCATAGTAAAACACTGCCATGAAAGCCTTTAGGCTTTTTCCCCCAATAAGACATCATTATCAAAATTATGAAAGTTTTCTTAAAAGATCTGACAACAAAGATAAGCTTGCTCAATGACCTTCTGACCATTAAAATCAAATGAGGTATAAAACAAGAAGACATATGCTTGCCAAAATGTTTGCCACTGTGACTGAAAAGATCTAGTTGAGGGATGCCTCCTCATGTATGGTAAGTTCTTCCATATGTTTCTCTTTGCAGACGATAGTCTGCTGGGTGCATCAAGTCCCAGAACATTTAGAAGAAATCCATAACCACTTAATGGTCCATAGAAGAAAAGCCAAATGGATCAAGAATGCCTTTTGTCCAGATTATCACATGCAACTCAATGTACAACTTAAAAGTACTTATTCATCAGCATAAATATTAGAAAGGCATTAAGAAGGGCCCAAAATTGAACAGGAGCAAGAGGGTAGACTGGATTGCTTTTGGGGAACTGTGAACCTCTTTTAATGACTCCAAACTTCTCTATGAAAAAAAGTCTCATCTTTTTTAATGTCATTATGCTGCTACTGGTGTTGTATATCTGAGTAATGGAATACATCAATCTCAAAAGAATTAAAAATGGGAGGGAAATCAGAGGGAAATGGAATGGCACATAATGTGTGTGAATGGTGTGCAGCACATGAAAATTAAGTAGCAATGAAAAAAAGTCAGCGTAAAGATCATCATCAAGGAAATGTACTGTCAAAAAAGACGAGCTGGTCAGAGGATGAAAGGGAAGGGTAACTGATGTGGTTATCAGTGATGAGTTTCACTGGTAGCCTTACAATGTCAAGAGAAAGCAAAGAACTCTAGCACATTTTGAACAGCAGTTATACAGGACTGGAAAGCACTGATACCTGTAATATACATCACTGGAGGCAACATTCAAATCAAAGAGATGAAAGATCCATTTGGGTATTTAAAATATGAAAAGTACTTTATATATCATTTCATAAGCTTCACAAAAAAATTTGTGGTAGGTTTTACCTCATAGGTAGGTACATCATTATTATCACCATTTGACAAGAAGGGAGGAAGGAATTCCAGACCAATATCTCTCCCCAACAGAAGCGCAAATGATGTAATCACAGTTGATATAATCATACATAATGATTACTGGGAAAACAAGATATCTAGTTCTCATCTCTGAATGTAGTCACATATTATAAGAGAGTCATCTGTCTATACCCTGTAACATTTATCAAGTTTGAACTCTTCTCCAACTAGGTTGAGAAGTAAACAGTATAATTGCTTGAGAGCATCAGTCATATTCCTTGGATCTCTCTATAAAAACATCAAGCCATTCAGCAGTTGATCATTCAGCAGTTGGAAGCCATTGGTGGAGGCAGAACCATTTGCTTGTTACTAGACGGAAGCAAGATGGGGAGGGGGACTGTCCTCTATCTCCATTTCCCTCCCCACTCCCCATGGTCAATGTTATCAAAGATACTGGACTAGTAAGATGCAACACATCCCACCAGGAGCAGAGATGGTTACCTAAGGGAAGAAAACAATTCAGTGAGTGTAAAAGAATGACAGCTGGGGACTGAAGATTCTTTGATTATTGTCTGACAATTTTTACTTTAAGAATGTATTTATTATAACTTAAAAGCATGCAGTATCCAAAGCAAGATTTGAACCAAGTACATTCGGAATATTATTCAAACACAGAAGATGAATTGCAGAGAGGATAAACTGGAGGCAAGAATTAGGAATTAGGAAGCTGGGTAGGAAGGGGCTAGCTTTTTCTAAGACCCAGTCAAATTTGTTGTTGTTCAGTCATTCAGTCATGAGTCATAGCCTGCCAAGCCCTTCCGTCTTCCCCTATCTACCAAAGTCTGTCCAAGCTCATGTTTATTGCTTCCATGACACTATCTACATATCTCATCCTGCCATTCCCTTCTCTTTTTGCCTTCAACCTTTCCCAGCATCAGTGTTCCAATAAGCCCTGTCTTCTCATTATGTGGCCGAAGTATTTAAGCTTCAGCTTTAGTATTTGTCCTACCAATGAAGAGTCAGAGTCAATTTCTTTAAGTGCTGACTAATTTCATCTCCTTGCTGTCCAACGCACTCTTAGAAGTCTTCTCCAGAACAATTCAAAAGTGTCAATTCTACAGCACTCAGCTTTCTTCATAGTCCAACTCTTACAGCCTTACATCACTACTAGAAAAACCATAATTTTGACTAGATAGGTCTTTGTCAGGCAGGATGATGTCTCTGTTTTTTAGTATGCTGACCAGATTTGCCACAGATTTCCTTCTAAGGAACAAGCATCTTAATTTCATGGCTACTGTTACTGTCTGCAGTGATCTTTGAGCCCAAGAATATAAAATCTGACACTACTTCCAATTCCTCTCCTTCTATTTGCCACTAAGTGATGGGACCAGATGCTGTTATCTTGGTTTTTTTTTAATGTTAAGCTTCAAGCCAGCTTTTAAACTCTTTCACCCTCATCAAGAGGTGACTTAATTCTTCTTCACTTCTGACACCAGAATGATATCATCTGCACATTTGAGGTTGTTATTTCTCTTGGCAACCTTAATTCTGGCTTTTGATTCATCTAGCCTGGCATTCTGGATAACGTACTGTGCATATAAGTTAAATAAGTAAGGTGACAATATACAGTCTTGTTGGACTCCTTTTCCAATCATTTGTTCCATGTTTGGTTCTAACTGTTTATTCTTGGCCTGCATACAGGCTCCTCAGGAGACAAGACAAGATGATTTGGTACTCTCATGTCTTTGAGGACTTGCCACATTTTGTTGTAATTCACACAGTCAAAGGTATTACTATAGTCAATAAAGCAAAAATAGATGATTTGTAGAATTCCCTTGCTTTCTCCATAACCCAGTGAATGTTGGCAATTTGATCTCTAGCTCCTCTGCCTCTCTGAAAACCAGCCTGCAAGGTGAAGCCAAAATGACTGAGAAAAGGCAGGAAGTGGCAGAATGGGATAAATTATCTCACATGAAGAGCTGTGAAAGAGCTTTTACAGTGGAGGGAACTGTGAAGGAGGTGGAGGGGAGCGAGTGAACCTTAGTCTCATCAGAATTGCCTCAAAGAATAACGTACACACTCAATTAGGTATAAAGATCTGTCTCACTCTATAGGAAAGTAGGAAGGCAAGGGGTTAAAAGAAGGGGGAGGGTAATAGAAGGGAAGGTAGATTGGGGCACATAAAAGAAGCAAAACACTTGAGGATGAACAGAATGAAAGGAGAGAGAGAGTAGGACAAATGGGGGGAAGTAGGATGGAGGGAAATACACAATAATCAGAACTGTGAAAAAATTTACGGCAAGTTTCTTTGATAAGGACCTTATTTCTCAAATATATAGAGAACTGAGTCAAATTTATAAAAATAAGAGCCATTCTTCAATTGATAAATGTCCAAGGATAAGAACAGGCAGTTTTCAGACAAAGAAACCAAAGCAATCTATAGTTATATGAAAAAGAAATGCTCTAAATCACTATTGATTAAAGAAATGCAAATTAAAACAACTCTGAGAAACCACCCACACCTATCAAACTGACTATTATCACTGAAAAGGAAAATGATAAACGCTGGAGTGGATGTGGAAAACTAAGACACGAATGTACTTTTGGTGTAGTTGTATACTGATTCAACCATTTGTAGAGCAATTTGGAATTAAGCTATAAAACCATGCACATACCCTTTGACCAAGCACTTCCACTACTGGATCTATATTCCCAGGAGATAAAAAAAAAAAACAAAAAGGAAAAGGACCTATATGTACAACAGTATTTACAGCAGCTCTTTTAATGATAGTAAAGAACTGAAATTTGAGGGAATGTCCATCAACTGGGGAATAGCTGAACAAGTTGTATATTATTGTGATGGAATACTGCTGTGCTAGAAGAAAAGATGAGTAGGATGCTCTTAGAAAAACACGGAAAGACATGAACTGATGCAAAGCGAAATGAGCAGAATCAGAAGAACATTGTACCATGTAACTGCAATAGTATGTGATTGATCAACTGTGAATGACTTAGCTATTCTCAGCAATACAATGTGAGAAAATCCTGAAAGTCTTATGACAAAAAATGCTATCCATCTCCAGAGAAAGAACTGATGGAGTCTGAATGCAGATGAATGCATACTTTTTTTACTTTATTTTGTTTGCATTTTCTTTCACAACATGACTAACGTGGAACTATGTTTTGCATGCCTGTACATGTATAACCTATATCAAATTGCTTCTCTTTCTCAATGAGGGTAAGAAGGGAGGGAGAGAATTTGGAACTCAAAATTTAAAATAAAATTTAAAATTGTTTTTACATGTAATTGGGGGAAAAATAAAATATCAAATTATTAAATTGAAAAATAAAATTCAACTGTAGAGCTAAAAAGTTACATCAGATTCTCCTAGAATAAAATTTTGCTTAGAGAAAAATCACGATAAAGGTGTTTTGTTATTAAATTCATTCAAGTATGACCATAGATAATGATAAATATTATAATCAGATTTGGAAAAAAATAGTAAGAAATAAAACACCTTGCCAATTCATAAAATTAATCTGGAAAATTCTGGGAAAAGTTGCTATTATTCTTTAAATAAAGTATACATAGACTATTAAAAAAAAGAAAACCATCCTGTACTTCTGGTAATTATTGGTTCACATACTGATGAAGTTTAGCTTGCAGAACCTTAAGCATAACCTTGCTGGTGTGTGAAATGAGCACAGTTGTTGGATAGTTTGAACATTCTTTGGCATTGCCCTTCTTTAGAATTGGGATGTAAACTGACCTTTTCCAATCCAGTGGCTACTATTGAGTTTTCCAAAGTTGCTGCCCTATTAAGGGCAACACTTCCACAGTATCTTCTTTTAGAATTTTGAGCAGCTCAGTTGGAATTTTGTCACTTCCATTAGCCTTATGGTTAACATTGTTTCCTAAGGCCCACTTGACTTCACCCTCCAGGATTTATGTGGAATAATTTTCCCTACAAAATAACAGGGAAGTTGTCACTGAGACTTGATTGGCCCAGGGAGCTAAGGCTTCAGTCAATTCATGGATTCCTAGTTTCCTAGAGCAGAAAAAGTCCAGCCTGCAAGGATTCAGTGCCCTTCACACTTATCAAATATCCCATTTGAGTCATCACACCCTTCTGAACCTACACACTCTGCAGATGGAGCTGAAGCAGAGTAGCCAGAGTATCCTTGCTGAATATCCATTCCATGCTATGGATGAGTAAAAATTGCCTTTTCTTAACTGGTCTATACAAGTGTCTCATTTCATTCTAATTGTAAACCTGAGCCACTGATTTGGCCTGATTCAGACCTGACACAAAACAGAAGATTTTACAATAAGCTAAGTGAAGAAATATAGTCTCAGCTTGGGAGATAACAATGGGAGTTAAGAAGAAAGACCAAACATGAGAGCAGTCATGAAGATAGAAAGTACTAGACTGGATAATTGACTGGCTACATAGAAGTGAGGAGGAGGGAGGGTTGTAAGTCTGAATGACTCGTGAATTGGTGCCATCAAGAGAAACAGAGAAATTAGGGGAAGGACAGGTTTAAGGATATAGATGAGCATGGTGAAAGAGGAGACCTAAGCCTTAAAATACATAAAATTTATAAACAGTTTTAGGCCTTTCTAAAAAAATAAAAAAATTGGGTTTTGATCATTTCAAAAGTTTTATAAAATCACAGTAGAGCACCTATTTAAAAAAATCACAAGCTAAAGTCTTGATAAATTGTTACTATGTCCTTAAGAGCATAGAAACCAAAGTTTCAAGATCTTATTGTCATTCTATGAGATGTTTCTCCCTATGGGGTCAGGGCGAATGTGTGAATTTGATTTTGATCCGTGAGGATTTTTGAGGAGTCTGTAGAGAAGACAGAGAGAAAACAAATGAGGAGAAATGTTTTCTCTGCTAGAACTGTAAACTTATTTTATGAAGAAACATAATGAGACCATTATAAGGAGTCAATCTGGAGAGAGATTACCTTTAGAGAAACTAAAGATACTGTTTTCCTGACAATTATGGAAATTTAGAGAGAAAAAAGAGAAAGAGATCTTCCTTTTTTTCCTTATGAAACTACTGTAACCTTTATCTTGCAAACAAGATGAAGACAATTCTGTCAGAGAGTCTTGTTATCCTGAGTAAACTAAATGAACAAATGAAGGCTAAGTCATCTATTACTGTTGGAAGGATCTGAGGTAACTGGCTGTAATTGTTCTCACAACTAAAATATTTTAAATGATTATCTATGTCATTGTTTTATTACTTATTTCATTGATAAGTTTATATTCAATAACTAATATTTATATAAATAATTTAAAATTTTTAATATTGATTTATTTTTAAAAATTTAAACCTTTAGGAAAAAAGCTTCTCTAGTTTCCTATGTAAATAATGTTTGATGAAATGTAGTAGGGAATGCTCAAACTAACTCATGAATGAGAAAGTTATTGTAATAATATTAATAAGAATATGTACATACTCTTTAATTACCCTAGTTTAGGATGAAAATATTAAATAGAAGAGTCAAAGAGTAAACATGAGTGTGAATGACCCCAGATCTTCTATTCTTTGCTAAAATAGGATATTAGGATTTAGAGCTAGAAGAGACCCTTACATATCATCAAATCCAGACTCATCATTATACATATGAGGAAATTAAAGCCCAGAAATGTAAATCATATGGTATAGAGCTAGAATCTGCACAAGTTATTACTCCATGAGTAGTGTTAGTTCTACCGTATCATTCTGAGTTTTTAAAATATGTAACTGTTTCAGGCAGACAGTTAGTTGGTCACATCTTAGTGACACTGAGTGAAAACAATGAAATCAGTTAGTGTCTTCAATTCTGAATACTATCAACAATGAAATTTCCCCTCATGAACAGCTTCATTTATGTGCTTTCCCAGTAGATAAGCAGTCAAAATTTTGTTGAGAATTCTCAGTAATAAAAGGATGTATACTCTAGTCAAAACAAATTTATGGCATAAATTATTTATACAAGCTCATATTTAGATAGTTTTTTATAATTTTATTTTTATTTGGACCTCAATAGACACCAAATAAAGTGGACATTTCTATATATATGTATATTAGAATAGAAAAGATTATACATCGAATTGCAGATCTCTATTATGTACAGTTTGTTCTTCTTTAAAATTATATAATAAAGTTAAATTGTAGCTTTCAAAGCTGTCCTGCACATCTGTGACTCTGGCCTTCCTTCTGTTCTCCTCTGAGCAGTTTTTAAAAAGTCTCAATAACTCTCTTTTCTTTTTTTTTTTTTGGTCTTTTAAACATACATTTGGAAAAACAAGCCATACACAATAGTTACAATTTCCTTTTTCTGCTTTTCATGTGCTTCAGTTATATAGTTCCTTATAATTTACAAATCACTTCACTGGGAACAATCCTGTGATTAGGGTATTATCCCATTTTACATGTAATGAGACTAAGGCTCAAAAAGGACAGAGGACCTACTCACAATCACTCAACTGGTAGGTATCAGAATCAGGACTTGATTCCAAGTCTAGTACTACTTTCACTTGGCACAGTTGTATATTAATTTATCACTTATGTCTGGCACACACATATAGCTACATAGAAATCATTTAATGGAAATCATTTTTTTATCAGTATCATAACAATATTCAATCAATATAGTTGTAATTTATATAAATAAGTGTGTGTGTGTATACTTATATAAAGAAATATGTATGTATGAATACATATAATAACTTTGAAGTACAAAATTATAAAATCCACCAACAGCCCAAAGTCCTTCCTCTTTGGATTAAACCTTGAGCATCTAAATTAAAATGCTAGGGGAATTACACAAAGACACTTTTCTCATATTTTGACTATTTCTGCCCATTGCTAAGAGATCCTGTGGCTTCTTTACCTATTTCATTCTTGTTCTGAGTGAAGAATGACTCAGGCCAGTCCCTTGGTAGATTAGGTTTGATACTGGAAGGAACTGAAACTCTTAAAACTCCTATAACAGTCAACCAAAGGGAATTTACTAGCCAAAGCAGGGGAAGAATATTTAACAAGAACATGCATTAAGATGCTGAGAGGTGATTCTACTAAGCAAAGTTCCCCTGCCTCTGAGCTGGCCATTATGGTCTGCACGCTAAGCTTCAAAGATAGACTGGAGCTCCTCTGGTTCTTTTGTACTAAGGAAACTATGAAGTGATGTTAATAGAGTGAGCCTTTAGTCCCTTGACCCAATTAAATCTCAAGGACAATTTCAATACCTTTTAACTAACTTATCATGCATGGGATGAGAAAGCTGGTTAGGGTTAGGACATTACTGTCAACACACACACACACACATATAGTTCTTATATGTGTACATTTTCCCACCCCAAAATATCCCTTTATACAAAGTAACCTCACCGAGGGCAGGGCCTGCTTCATTTTTTGACTCTGTATCCTCAAAGCATTAGAACTGTGTAGTACTGTATAGTACCTGGCACATGGTGCATGCCTAACATACTGTGACTTATACTGTCAATTGACTGAATTACTGATTTATAAGTAAGTAAGGTAGTAAGGAACTAAGCTCCCTTGTATATTTTTTGAGCAGGGAGTGACAAGATTGGAGTTGTACATTAGAACAATTAATCTGATCGTTGTGTGTAAGATGGATAGAGGGGAGAGGGGAGAGAGGGTGGGAGACTGGAGGGGCAAGAAGACAAAAGAGAGAGAGTTATTATAATAATCCAGATGAGGTAATGACAATATGAAATACAGTGTTAATAGAAATGATAGAAAAGAGGAGTTGACTGTTAGAAATTTCTGAAGTAGAATTGAAAATGGCTTTATGACTGATGGATCATTTATTTGAAGAAGGGGTATTGAAAGGGAAGAATCAAGAGAATAGTTCCAAGATTACAAAAATGAATGACTGAATAGTAGTGCTTTAGTAGACACTACACACTGTATGAGATACAGGGAGATCTAGACTTTATTCAGAATTTTATCACTGATTCACCTATGACCTCATAACTTCTCAGTTTCTCAGTTTTTCTTTTACCTATAAAAAGGTAATATATATAATATATATGTATATATAATATTTTCAAATATATGTATATATGTATATGTATGTGTATAATATTTTCAAATCCTACATTTAAAGGAAGCTCTGAAAAAATAAATTATTTTTTATAATTCAGTTGGGTTTAGGTAAATTTGAATGGAGTCTGCATTGTACTTATTAGACTACCAGGAGTAGTAGTTGGGACCAAGCTAAAAAAGAGGAGTGAACACATACTAGAAATGGGATAGATCAAGAGCAGATAAATGAGAATTAGTGATTTTTTTTAAAAGAGCGATTTAGGAAAAGTTCTGTAATAAAATACATCTAAATGTTTAATGCAAAAGGTTACAGAAACATATTTTTTTAAAAAAGACAGTTGCCTTAGGATAATTAATTATTTCTTCCCAGAAGACTTGATCCTTTTCTCTTTAGGGCTTCATTAAATACTAAACATGAAAGAAAACATTTCTAGACACCATCATTTAACTTCCCTACAGAGAAAGAAACTAATGATGTCCCTACAAGTCCATGTACTACTTTCACAATTTGCCACATGCCACCTAATGAGTTTGGAAGCATGAAAAAGAAGGTTCCCTGAGAGTTCTTCAGGTTGTATATTGAATACCATACAATCCAAATGGCTTGAGGCATTTAGGCACAGCAGTAGTTTCACTGTCTGAACACTTTTTTTATTATTAAAAAAAAATCTCTGAAAAATAGTCCATGATGACATACATTATTTATTAAAAAAAAAAAATGGAAGAAAGAAAAGAAGAAAAGAAGAAAGGAAGGGAGGAAAAGAAAAAAGGATTTAAAGTCTAGAATTGTGAAACTGCAAAATGGCCGTATCTTATTTTTAATATAAAATAGGTTCAACCAAAATAGCATTTTTATTGATACTGCAGAATAGGAAAACACTATTTTGAAAACCCATTCCCTGTGTTTCAAATTCCTCCACCTTGGAAAAGATTATTTTCTTGAAGCATTAGGTAGTATTTGTGTGAAAGAGATTAACAAAAACTCAACTAGTTGAAATATTGTATATTAGTCATGGCTACCCATGAAAAATTTGAGGTAAGTAACTAATACTTCCTTTTTTAACAATAACTTTTTTGGAGGTAAGAAAGGAAGGGAAGTTTGGGAGTTAGATTTTTCTAAACTATTCTCTTTATTATCCTAATTAAAATATTTTCTCTGTATGTCCCATTTTCATTTTCATAACAAAGTCAAAATTTAAATCCAAGCCCCCAATTCAACATCCAGTATTCTTTTCACCATAATCACTGCCTCTCTTTATCCATTCTCTGTGTCCTTAAGGAATCTTGCTACTTGTGTGTGAAATCACAAATATCTATGAATAATCAGGAAATGTTTACGGTGGCAGCATGGCATAAAGAATCTGGTGCTGCATTTAAGTCAAGAAGACCAGAGTTCAAATTCTTCCTTATGATTTTTAGGGCAGTGAAGTGAAAAAATAAAAAAAAAAGAAATACTTTTAGTAAAAAAAGTTTAGAAAATGAAATTAAAGAGAAGAGAAAAGAGGATTTTACTTAACTACTTAACAAAGAGAAAAAATAGAGGATAAGGATTAGATAACTAATTAGCACAGGCCTGCACAACATGCAGCCTGCCAAAGAATTTCAGGCTGGTATCACATGACCCACAGCAAGCAACCATCATTAGTCTGTCTCTAGTCTAACCTATCTGCATCCTGAAGAAGTTTAGCCTATTTTAATTTTGGTCCTTACCTACTGCCAAGTTGTGCAGCTCTGAGTTAGAAGGAAGAAGGAAAAAGGAATTAATAAGCAAAATTCCAAACTACAGAAATGTAAAACAAAAGGAGAGGCATGGAGCTTGAGGGTGAGGGGAAGAGAGTTCGGAGGAATAGGGCTGCTTTAAAAATAGGTGAACAAAAATAACTGGAGACAAAATACTGTGTTTGCAAAGGAAAAGGAGGAAAATACTAATTTTGGAAGAAAACAATTTTAGAGACAAATGGAAGAAAATATAACCCTAGCTTTCTTAACTTTAAATGTAAATGGATTTGACAATCCAATAAAATGAAAAAGTGAGAGTGGTTAAGCAAAGAACCTCATACAATTAATTGCTTACAAGAAACATACCTAAACTATAAAGCCATTCATAGAATAAAAATGAGCCACTGGAACAAAATTACCAAGCATCAAGTTAATTCAAAAATTCAAAATTCAAAAAAGCAAGAGTTGAAATCATATAATTGAAGCAAAAATGAAAATTTATAACATAAAAAGAAATGAACAAGGAAACTGTATTTTGATGAAAGGTTCCATAGACAACAAACCAATGAATTAAATTTATGTGTTCCAAATATCTTGGTATCTAAATTCATTAAGGAAAATTTAACTGAATTTCAAGACAAAGATAATAATTCAATACAGGCTGAATTTTTTAGTGCTTTTCTCTCAGTTTTGGACAAATATAACTTAAATAAAAGAGAAAATTTAGAATTTAATAAATTGCTGAAGACTTAAGGAATCTTCAAAAAGGAATTACCAAAAAAATATATGTATATATCTGTCAACACCACATGGCAGTTTAAAAAAAAGATCTGATCATGTTTTAGAGTATAGAGATATTGTAAGTAAATATTAGATGGCTTAAATAATAAGTCTATCTTTTATAGACCACACTGTAATAAAAAATAGTAATCAGTTTAGGGAACAGAAACAAAAGATAGAGATTCAAATAAGACTTAACAATGAAATCCTAGCTAATGTATGTCAAAGAATAAATCAGAGAAACTATTAATAATTATGTGAAAGAAAATTACAACGATGAAACCATATAAAATTTTTGAATTACAGCTAAAGCTTTATTCAGGAGAAATTTATATCCCTAAAAACATGCATTATAAAATAGAAAAAGAGAGGACTGATAAACTGAATATGTATTTTTAAAAAGTATAAAGTCAAGAAATAAAGAAACCTCAAATAAATACAGAAAAGGAGATATTGAAAATTAGAGAAACAGATAAACTAGACACGAGAAAACTAAAGAAATAAATAAAAATAAAATCTGGTTCTTTGAAATGATTAATAAAATGAATGAACTTTTAGCCAATCTGATTTTTTTAAAAGGAAAGGAAATTAAATCAACAAAAAAGCAAATTAAGGTGAAATCACAATGAAGGCAAAAAAAAAATAATTATCAGAATCTATGGTTCAGTCATATGCTACCAAAACACAAAATAAAGAAATAGAATTAGCTGTAAAGAAAGTACTGAAGAAAAATCTGATCCTAATGTATTTACAGGAGAATTCCATCAAAAATTTTAAAAAATTAGTATCAATATGACACAAATTATTCTCAAAAATTGAGAAAGAAAACCTTCTATTAGACTTATGACACAAATTAGTCCTAGTACTTAAACTGGGGAAGGATAAAGCACAGGAAAAATATAAACCAATAGCATTAGTAAATATAGGTTTTTAAATTTTAAGCTAAATCCTATCAGACTCTAGTAATTCATCCAAAAAAATAATTCATTATGATCAAGCTGGACTTATACCTAGGATGAAATGCTGGCTCAGTATTAGGGGGAAAAATTAAACATAATTCATCATATTAAAAGCAAAATGACATGATTATCTCAATAAATAGGAAAAAAAGCCTCCGACAAAGAAAATTATATATATGCATATACATACACACATATGTAAAACCAATACGAGTTTAATTTCTAAATCAATCATATTTCATGGTTCTCTTCATATTGAAATATTTGTGATTATTGATGATTGTTATACTCATGAAAAGATAATTTAAAAGAAATAAGCCCACAAAAAAAATGTGTAAAGGGAATGAAAAAAGCTCCTGCCACCAAAGATATTCTCACCATATTGTCTTCTTCATTGCATACGATGATTCATTCTTATTTCAACTGCTTTATATTTTAATTCTATTAAGATCAGATAAAGGTAGAGCTCTGTTCAAAATCAAACACCATAGGAATGTAGATCGATTTTGAAATTTCAGGAAAGCATTAAGAGTATTATTAACATTAACATTGTGTACAAGGTTGATTGCCACAGGGCTCCCACTGCTGTGATATCACTCATACAACTGATTTATCTTAATTTTCTTGGTGAGAATTAGCAGAAAAGTAAGCATGGAGGCAGCTAGTATCTCAGAAATGTGTTCTGTCAACTTACAAAACTTCACAAAACTTACGTGAAAACTAGGTTTATTACAAGAGAAATGAACGTGCATGTGGAACCCAAAGAGTCTGTAATTTATACAGAAGTTTGCATATTTGTGACAGCAAGACAAAAGAAGGAGGAGGAACACAAAACTCCACCTTAAGGGGCATGGCATGGGAGGGGAATGGTGCTTCAGTAAGGATGGGAAAAGGATAAAACCTCACCCAAAGGGAAAGAGCAAAGGTAACCTTAAAAGCCAAATTCTTTTCCCTTAGGAACTTCTAGACCATGAAGATAAGATGTTCTCCTTATCTGCAAGTTGTATAAACCTAGTGCAGACTGTCTGGCTCCTGTCTTGACTCCCAAGGACAGTTTAGGATGCAAACAACAAATTATGTCAGCTGGGGCAGGGGGCTGTCATCCTTGACACATGCAGGACTTCCTGTAGGCTCTGGGCTCAATGTTTCTGGAAAATATGGCAACTCAAAAAGACAAGTTCAGGGGGACCCCTTAACAGTTCTCATTATTAGCAACAGAAATTTGTACTTCAAAGCTCATTAAAAACACACAAACACAGACATAGTAAAGTTTTGGGTACTGTCAACGGGTCCCCTGAACTTGCCTGCTTATTCAGAGTATGTTGGAGGCCCTGAATGGTTCAAGGATGAAGTGCCCCACCATCCAGCTGACATAATTTATTGTTTGTATCCCAAACTGGACTCTGTTTGTGTCCTTGGGAGTCAAGATGGGCTCCAGGTATTCTGTGTCAGGGCTGAGAAATTTACTTGTGCAGTTGGGACCCTGTAGATATGCACAACATCCTATCTTCATAGTCTAGCAGTTCCCAAGGGGAAAGAATGTGGCATTTGTCATCACCTTGCTATTCACATTTTTAAAACCCACAAATGCAATTTTTAGATTTGTATCATGATGATCATAAAACTTCAATAAAGTGTTAAGTCCCAAATAACTTGTAAGTTCACACTAGTAGTTTTAAAAAATGAATACAAATTTAAACAAAATAGACCACTCTTCATACAACCTGCTACTGACCATTTCCAATATACATGGTGATATTAGTAAAGATATTTCTATTTCTTCCATCTGTTTTAATGATACATATAGTTTTTGAGGCAGCTATGTAGTTTCAGATAGGGTGCTGGGCCTCAAGTCAGGAAGATCTAAGTTCAAATATGACCCCAGATACTTACCAGCTATGCGACTCTGGGAAAATCACCCTACCTCTGCATGCCTCGGTTTCCTCATCTGTAAAAATTTGGGAAAATAATGGCGCCTGCCCTTCAGGGTTGTGATGATTAAATGAAATATTTGTTAAGTGCCTATCAATAGTTGATGTTATATAAATTCTAACTGCCTTCCACAGAAAAAAAAAATCCTGAATGTGGATTAATGGCCAAGCCAAGTGCAAACATAGGAGATACCCCCACAATATAATTTGTCTAAAACCTAAGTATGGATAAATTTATTCAGTTTTAACCTACGTATTTTTTTCTAAAGGGATCTCATTTCAATGAAGTCATCTATTTATGGGGAGTTCATCATGTACATACATGAAGAAGAAAAGGAGGAAGAGAAATAACAATAATAACTAATGCTTTTATAGGGCTCTAAGGTTTGCAAATAACATTTGCTCTTTACAACAATCCCCTGAGTGACGTACTACAGGTTTTATTATCCTCATTTTTTAAATAAGGAAAGTGAGTCTTAGAGAGGGTAAGTGATTTGCTCATGGCCACACATCTAGTGTCAGAGCTAGTACTGTTTCCATATTGCCTTTCTGAGAAGGAGAAAGTACTATAAGCAAGTAAAAGTATAATGACAGGGAAGAGATGTTACTGGACACTATTAGATATTTACACCACTTTACAAAGCTTTCCTAGGCTATTCTGAATCACAGCTATCTACATACTTCAGTTGTTATCATATTACATTTTATTGGGGGCTGATGATATTCCAGCATCTTCCCATTGGCTAGAAATCCAAGCCTGTTTTCTTACCCTGGTTTATATTTTAAATCCTTTGAAACATACTCCAGAGTTCTATGGATTGTTACTATAGTAGGCACCACAGAAGGGGGAAAGGAGACTGCTGGCATCCCAGGAAACTAATGTCTCAAATTTCATATATGATGCAATATCCCAGAGCAGATTCCCAGAGCTTCTAGTTGCAGATTTAAGGACCCAGGTGCTTATAAAGATCCAGAGACCTCTACTAAATTAACACAATTACTATTAATGTAATTACTCTTCCTGTTTGAATTGGAAACTACTTAAAGCAAAGCATAGGCTGTTTTTATCCCAGTGCTGGCTAGGAGACTCCCAGTGGTCTAATGTAACTGTAGTCCAAATGTCACAACATTCTTAGTTCTATTTCCAGCTTTAACAATAACACAATGTACAATCTGGGCAAGTTCTTTAACTTATTTGTGTCTTTAGTTACCATCCTTCACACTTATGAGATACTGTAAAGATACAATTAATAAAGTTTATGAAGCCGTTTGTTGTTCTTTTGGGAACGATTGTACAGTTAAGTTGGAAGGGAGAGAAAGTCATTCCCACCTGAATTAGTGTTGTCACGTAAATGTAGACTATTTTTTAGAGAGTTCTAGTTTTAATCCATACAGTTTAATCCATGTTAACATATAGCAATAGAACTTAGGTTAAAAACTGTTAGCAAAAAGTAATTTCAGAATCTATTTTAATATGAATCATTTGTAATAGGCATATTAACTAACTGTATAAAGTTTGCTATTAAAGTGGTTTTCAAAGTATTTAAACACCAAAATTTAAATTTAGCATTCTCCTAACTTACACTATTAATATGCAGACTGCTTTCATAGATCAAATAAAACCTTCAAACCAGTCAGTGTCTCTTAGTTCTGAATTAATAAAAAGGTGCTTTTACTGTATAGGGCTATCAAGTATGGCTAAATTCCCATGCATACCCAAACACTGGTATCATATGATTACAGATTTTGCGTGGAGTTCAGAGGCTATTTCAACACCCTCTTTTATGGAGGGGAAAACTGAGGCTGAGAGAGATAAAATACACTAAAATAACTAGGGGGACTTTTGATACTAGGTCAGATCTCTCTTCTAACAAAAAAATCTCAAAAAAGTAACAAAGTAAAGCGCTATTCTACTTCCCTAACAATGAAATCTACAACTTGTCACTCAAATCTAGTGGGGAGCACTACTAGAAATCAGGAGATCTAAGTTTGAATTCAGGCTTTACAGGTAAAATGTTAGATGAAGCACCGATACACAATGTGCTTTAGTTTCTCCACCTGTAAAACTGAGATGTATTTGTCGTGAGGAAAAAGTATAATAGGGAAGTGAGAAAATAAAGACGGACGGGGTTCCATAAATGCAAACCGCTACTATTTTTGCCGTCCAAGAGCAGGCCTAGCAAAGGAGGAATTCTACCCCCTATTCACTTGAAGGGGGGCCAGTCCCTAGCGACGGATGCACACTCTCCCACACGCCCCACAGAGATGGGGCGGAGCTAGGAGAGCAAAAGGAGCCACTTACGAGACATAGGCCGGGTAGCCAAATCCGATCAGGTTGCAGAGCAGAGAGGCTCCATAGCCAAACACCAGGTACAAAGCCACCAAGCCGATGATACCTGAAAAAGAGAAGCAAAATGAAAAGATGTCCCGGATGAGGATGATGAGACGGTCACTCTTCTCTCCTGCTTTCCTCACACCAGCATTCTCAAGAAGCGAAATCTTGAGTTCTAGGAATTGCCTTCAAGGAATAGAAGGAGAAAGAAAAGTAAACGGAGGAAGTGATTGGCTCTGAACCCCAAATCAGCGAGATTGAAGGAGTGGAGTCTAGCCCCCACCTCAGATTAAGAAGGAGGAGAGAAGCTGCGAGGGTTGGGGGAGCGCCAAACCTGCAAACATAAAGCGATACATGGCAGCAAGGGCACCGCAAGAGCCTGACACGTCAGCACCCCAGCACTTTCCAATTTCCTCCTCCTCCAGGAAAAAAAAACCCTCAAATTTAGCCCTACCCCCAGAGAAGCTCTCCTTCCTACTACACCCATTTTTGCTTCAGTCACGCATTCCTCCAGGCAGAAACCCGAGAGCCCACGAGCACTCCCCAGTGGTTTTCCCCAAGCTTCAGGGCTCCGCCAGGCCGTGGTGGGGAGTGACTCACCCCCTTTCAGCTGCCCAGAACCACACGCAACCCAAGCCCAACTAGGGAGGCCGGAAGGGCGCGGGCTGGCCTGCAGTAGGTCCAGAACAAGGGCTTCTAGTCTGCTTCTCAGTCTCTACTGGTAAACATTTCTCAATGTCAGCGGTGACCAGCAAGCCCCTGGACAGCAGCAGCAGCAGCGCTCCCCTCCCCGGCCCAGCTCCGGTCCCAGAACAGCCCAGGCTGGCCCAGTCCTCCTGTTCCCTCTTGTCCCCCATTCCTAAACTGCACAGTGGCTTACGCTTCAGCAGCAGGTGCTGGGATGGCCAGGGAAAGGTCTCGGAATTAGTATTATAAATATTAGCTACGAGCCTAAGGGCCATTCGGGGTGGAGGAGCAGCCCTCCGCGGAGAAGGACCCACCAAGCGCTATGTAGGATCTGTTCACCCCAGTCTTGCCCTCGATCTTAGCCAGAAGGTCGGTCATGCAGTTCTTCTGATGCAGGAACTGGTCGAACCTCTCCCTCATCTTGGCCGACATGGCGCAGACCCCACTGGGCTCAGGCTCTTTGGAGCTCCGCAGGCACGAGTACGTTCCTTTTCTTCCTTGGGGTTTGCTGCAGCTTCTCGTGGCGCGGCCCAAAGAGTCGGGCGGCTCCTTGTGAACTAGCTAACAGGACAGGGGTGGTGGCGCGGGGGTGGCGGGTGGCAGCTGCAAAAGCAGATCGAGCAGCGTCATCCGAGAGAGGAAGCGTCAGCTCTCCTCCCCCAACCCCTCGGCAATACACACCTCCCTTCTTTCTCCTTCCCCTCCCCCCGCTTTTCCCCCACCCTTATTGCTGCAAGCACCACACCCAGTCTGGATGCCCGCACAGCCGCTGTCTTTTCTTAAAGATGGGGGCACCAGCCTAGCAGCCAAGTCACAGGACAGATTTTCTCTCGAAGAGCCAATAGCCATAAGATCTGCCCTTCCTCGGGGGTAGTTGCTTGTAAGACCACTGGGGAACGTAAGTCAGTAGGCATCTTCGGAAGGCTGCAGCTGTTCCTAGTAGTAGTAGACTTTCCAAAATCCAGTTTGTCGAGGGACTGAGATAAGGAGAAAAAGTCTGTGAAGACAAGTTTAAAGAATCTCTTTCTCACTAGGGTGGAAGAGAAAGGACAAAATATTTTAACAGCTCATTTAGAACCTAAGCTTTGTGTATTTTGGAGAGTTCTGTTTTAGAGGCTGAGAGTTGCCTTCTTGCACTAAATTGATATAAAGTGAGGGACTTGGGGGAGGATATTCGAGACAGGAGGAGAATGCTTCCAGCATCCCTTAACCATTTCTGAAGGAAAATGTACCTTTTCCAGACTTAAAGTAGATAGTGCTTCATTGTTTCTGTATGCTCCCATAGGATGTTGTTTTGAATATACTTGAATTTACTTGGCTGTCATAAGAAATAATAGGCCATTGGAGCAAGTTAAAAAACAACCCTGAACTCTTGAGTACATAGATTTATCCAAAACGATCTTCTGGGTAGTCCTGCTTGTTAACCAATTCTGAGAGCACTTTAACACCTACGTTAGTCACCTTCAAATATACATGTTACATACACATAAAAACTGAAACACAGAAGGGCACTAGAAGAATACTCCATTGAACTCATACCCTTTTCTGAACTTTGCAAATGAAAAAACCAAGATCCAGGGAGGCAAAGTGACTTGTCCAAGGTTCAGCAGCTGAGTCATCTGACTGCCAGGGGGATTCATTCTACCATACCATGATACTATCTGCTGATATCAGCAGTCTTTATATATGTCAGATAGAATCAGTCAGTAGGATATAAGCTCATGAATGAATGAGAGTTTTCATTTTTAATGTGACTTGAGTGTAGGCTATGTATGTACTTTATGGGTATCCCATATGGCAGAATTAGAAGAATTAGAGAGAGAGCAAATAATATGCCTTGATCTGCATTTAGACTCCATAGTTCTTTTTCTGGATGTGGACAGCATTTTCTATTATGAGTCTTTTGGAGTTGTCTTAGATCCTTGCATTGCTAAGAAGAGATATGTGTATCAAAGGTAGTCATCACACAATGTGGCTATTATTGTGTACAATGTTCTCCTGATTCTGCTCACTTCACTTAGCATCAGTTCATATAAGTCTTTCCAAGTTTTTCAGAAGTTTGCCCGCTTATCATTCTTTTTTTTTAAAATTTAATTAACCTACTTGTTTTCAGTTTTCAACAATCACTTTCACAAGCTTTAAATTTTCTGTGCCTCCTTCCCCCTTCCCTCCCTGAGATGGCATGCAATCTTACATGGGTTCTAGACATACATTCTTATTAAACACATTTTAACATTAGTCATATTGTATAGAAAAATTAAAACGAATGAGAAAAACCATGAGAAAAACCAAACCAAAACATACTATTACACAAGAAAGAAGATTCATGATGGAAAATGCTGTCCACATCCAGAAAAAGAGTTATAGAGTCTGCAGATTGAAGCAAATTATTTGCTCTTTCTCCTTTTAGTTTCTTCTTTCTTGTGGTTTCTCTGATTGGTTCTAATTCTTCTTTACATATTACATGCTATCTTGGGGTAGGGGAAGAGGAGAGATGGGGAGAAAATTTGGAACTCAAAATCTTATGGAAGTGATTATTGAAAACTAAACCTAAAAGAAAAAGTTCTCTAAAAGAACAGGGGTGTCCAATGTTGTTCTTCCTTGTAGCACTAGTTTTGTCTGTGGGGTTAATGTTCCTTATTTCAGTTGGAATGGATTGATTTAGTTCCATGTCAATTCCTTGATTCCAGATGGATTATGCCTATCCTTTTCAAGAACGTGTTCCTCAATGTGTGATGGTTCTATTGGGTAAAGTATCATGAATACCTGTGTTAAATCTCCTTGCTTTATATGTAATAACCACAGTCCATTGAATTGAGTTGAGTCACAAGGAATATGTACCAAAATAAGAGGATAATAACAAAAGTCCTTTTGTCAAGGAATATTCCAAGGCACTGAAGCCATTGCTTGATTCCAATAGACTACATAGGGATCTTCATGGAAGTTTCCCAACATTCTCCTTAAAGCCTGTGTTGTGACACATAGGAAAGATTTGCCTGACTCAATATTCCATTGGGCTCAATGTAAATAAATGGGAGTTCTGTATCTTCCTTTCCTCTAAAGTTAGACCAGAGCTCTATATGAATATGTTTCTTGAGTAGATGGAAACTCATAGAGAGGCAGAGAATCTACTATGATTCAGGGCATTTATTTAACTTCATATATCCTCCCTATTCTCATCAATTCCTTTAAAGTTTTGTTAGTGTTTCTTTTCCCAAGAAAGAGTTCTTCTTCTTGAAGAAGTATTCTATACAAAGGAAATCCGTCTTGCCTGTTATGGAGAAAGAAAAATCTTAATTGGGCCAGAAATACTCAAAACTGGAAGCGTCTAGGCCAAATGTAATGTATTGAATTTAAAGAAAGAAAATTAATCTCGATGAAACACAATCTTACTCACTGAATGACTTAACTCATTCCAGTTTGCACTTATATCTACAGTAGATGTTTATTCATTAATCAGAACAAATGGTAAAGGTTCTCCCAGAAAACAAGAGGTCACACATACCAGTAAATGTTTTACAAAAGGAAATCATTCTTGCCAAGTAAGAGAAACAGAAAAGTCTTAATTGGACCCAAAATAGTAAAAACTGGAACAGTCTAGGCCAATTGTACCATGTTGAATTCAATGAAGAAAACAAGTATGAATGATGTAAAATCTTGTCCATTAAATGACTTATAACTAATGTTTTTTTCTTATATCTGTAATAGACATTCATTTACTTCTCAGGACAAATTGAAAAAAAAATACTCTATCAAAAGGGGAAATGCCTTGTACCATCCTTCCTCGTAACACTAGTCTTATGATGAAGTTGATATTCCTTATTCAAATTGAAATGCAACATTTAGTTCCATGTCAATTACTTGATTTCAGCCTGAATGTGTTTATCCTTTTCAAGAATGTGTTCTTTGATAAAAATAGATTTGCAATGGTTCTATTGGCTAAAGGATCATGAATACCTATGTTAAATCTTACTTTCTATAAACAGTATTTTATTTTTTCCAATTACATGTAAAGATAATTTTTAACATATATTTTTAATAAAATTTTGAGTTCCAAATTTTCTCCCTTCCACTATTGCCTCCCCCTCTGTAAGACCATTATTTTGACATTTTGGTATATGATATAAAATGTTGTTCTCTACCTAGTTTCTGCCATGTTGTTAGATTTTCCAATAGTTAGTGTCAATAATTGCTTACCATAAGTAATATGATCTAGGGTATATATGTGCAATCATGTAAAACTTATTTCCATATTAGTCATGTTGTGAAAGAAGAAACAGAACAAAAGGAAAAAACCATAAAAAAATAAAGTGAAAATAGTATGCTTTGATCTGCATTCAAACTCCATTAATTCTTTCTCTGGATGTGAATAGAATTTTCTATCATGAGTCCTATCTGGGATCATTGTATTGCTGAGAAGAGCTAAGTCAATCAAAGTTGATCATGGCACAATGTTGCTGTTATTGTGTACAATGTTCTCTTGGTTCTATTCATTTCACTTTTAACCAGTTCATGTAAATCCAGGTCTTTCTGAAATCAGCCTGCTCATTTCTTGTGGCACAAGAATATTCTGTTACATTCATATACCACAATTTGTTCATCCATTCTGTAATTGATGGACATCCCCTCCATTTCCAATTCTTTGTCACCAGAAAAAGAGCTGCTATAAATATTTTTGGACATGTAAGTTCTTTTCCTCTTAAATTTTTTTTTAAAATATGTCTTTGGGAATAGACCTAGTAGTGTTATTACTGGATCAAAGCATATCCACAATTTTATAACCCATTGGGCATAGTTCCTAATTATTCTCCAGGATGGCTGGATCAGTTCATAACTCTATCAACAATGCATTAATGTTCCAATTTTCTCTCATCTTATTCAATATTTCTAATTTTCCCTTTCTCTCATATTAGCCAATCTGATAGGTATGAGGTGATATTTCATAGTTATTTTAATCTGTAATTCTCTAAGCAAGAGATCTAGAATGTTTTTTTTCAAATGGCGATAGATAGGTTTGATTTCTTCATCTGAAAACTGCCATATCCTTTGAATTATTTATCAATTATGGAATCACTTTAATCCCTACAAATCTGACTCAGTTCTCAATATGTTTGAGAAATAAGGTCTTTTATACTTGTTTTAAAAATTGTTTCCCAGCTTCCTACTTTTCTTCTAATCATTGTTGCATTGGTTTTGTTTGTACAAAACTGTTTTAATATAATCAAAATTATCCATTTTACATCTTGTAATGTTCTTTATTACTTGTTTGGTCATAAATTCTTCCCTTCTCCATAGATCAGTCAGGTAAACTATTCTTTGCTCTCCTAATTTACTTATGGTATCACCCTTTATTTCTTAATCATGTACATATTTTGATATTTTGGTATATGGTATAAAATGTTGCTCTATACCTAGTTTCTGCCATGCTGTTAGATTTCCCAATAGCTACCGTCAAATAGCGAGTTCTTTACATAGAAGCTGGGGTCATTGGGTTTATCAAATACTAGATTACTATGTTCATTTACTACTGTGTGTTGTGTACCTAATCCATTCCACTGACTCATCACTCTATTTCTTAGCCAGTACCAGATAATTTTGATGTTTGCAACTTTAAAGTCTAGTTTTGGTTCTGATATAGGAAGGTTACATCCATTTGCATTTTTTTCATTAATTCCCTTGATATTCTTGACCTTTTGTTCTTTCAGATGAATTCTGTTATTATTTTTTCTAGCACTATAAAGTAATTTTTTGGTAGTTTGACTTGGTGTGGCACTGAGTAAGTAAAATAATTTAGGTAGAATTGTCATTTTTATTATATTGTTTTATCCTACCCATGAGCAATTGATATTTTTCCAATTATCTAGATCTGATTTTATTTATGTGAAAAGTGCTTTGTAATTGTATTCATATAGTTTCTGGGTTTGTCTTTGCAGCTACACTCTCAAAGTATTTTATGTTGTCTACAGTTGTTTTAAATGGAATTTCTATTTCTATCTTTTTCTACTGGGCTTTGTTGGTAATATGTAGAAATACTAATGATTTATGTAGGTTTAATTTGTATCCTGCAACTTTGCTAAAGTTGTTAATTATTTTAAGCAGTTCTTTTTAGTTGATTCTCTACGATTCTCCAAGCATACCATATCATCTGCAAACAGCCATAGTTTTGTTTCTGCCTTGCCATCAAGAATTCCTTCCATTTCTTTTTTCTTCTCTTATTTCTAAAAGTAACATTTCTACTACAATATTGAATAATAGTGGTGATAATGAGCATCCTTGTTTCACTCCTGATCTTATTAGGAAGTTTTCTAGCTTATCCTCATTATAGATAATGCTTGCTGATTTTGTTTTATATAGATACTGCTTATCATTTTAAGGAAAGCTTCATTTATTTCTATCCTCTTCATTTTTTTACAGGAATGGGTTTTGAATTTGTCAAAAGCTTTTTCTTCATCTATTGAGACAATGATATGATATATGTTGGCTTTATTATTAATATGGTCAATTATGCTGATAGTTTCTCTAATATTGAACCAGCCTTGCATTCCTGGTACAAATTCTAACTGCTCATAGTGTATTATCCTAGTGATGTCTTGTTGTAATCTCCTTGCTAACATTTTATTTACAATTTTTTGCATCAATATTCATTAGGGAAATTGCTCTATATTTTTCTTTCTTTGTTTTAGCTCTTCTTGGTTTAGGTTTTAGCACCATACTTGTATCATTAATGGAATTTGGTAGGAATCCTTCTTTACCTATTTTCCCCAATACTTTATATAGTATTGCAGTTAATTGTTCTTTAAATGTTTGGTAGAATTTACTTATGAATCCTTCTGGCCCTGGAGATTTTTTCTTAGGGAGGTCATTGATGGCTTGTTCAATTTCTTTTTCTAAAATAGAATTAAGTATTTTTATTTCCTCTCATGTTAATTTAGGCAAGTTATAGTTTTATAAGTATTCATCCATTTCACTTAGATTTATTGGCATACACTTGGACAAAGTAGCTCTTAATTATTGTTTAAATTTCTTCTTCATTGGTAGCAATTTCACGCTTTTCATTTTTTCATTCTGGTGATTTGGTTTTCTTCTTTCTTTTTCACCAAATTAACAAAAGATTTACTTGTTTTTTCATAAAATGTAGTTTCCTTCTTTGTCTCTTTTAAGTAGATCTATTTTTGCTTTTTATATGTCTGAGATCAGGATTGCTACCAGTGCTTTTTTTTTTTTTTTTACTTTGGGTGAAGCCCAATACATTTTGCTTCAGTCTTTTACTTTTAATCTGTACGTGTCTCTCTGCTTCAGTTGTGTTTCTTGTAAACAATATATTGTAGGATTCTAGTTTTTAGTTCACTCTACTCTCTGCTTCTATTTTATGGGAGAGTTCACTCCATTCACATTCACAATTATGATTACTAACTGTATATTTTCCTCCATCCCATTTTCCTGTTTATACTTTTCTCTCTCTTTCCTTTCATCCTGTCCCTCCTCACCAGTGATTTGCTTGTGATCACCACATCCCTCAATCTTTCCTCCCTTCTATTAACGGTTGCTCTTTTCCCCATCGCCTCCAACTTCATTATAGGATAAGATAGATTTCTATACCCAAATGAATGTGTATGTTAATCCCTCTTTGAGCCAAATCTGATGAGACTAAGGCTCAATAATGCTTACTCTACCCCTTCTTTCCCTCTACCATAATAGGTCTTTCATACCTTTTCATGTGATATAATTTATCCCATTCTTCCTCCCCCTTTCTTCTTCTCTCAGTACAATACTATTTTCACCCAATAATTTTTTATATCATCACATCAAAGTCAACTTATATTCACACCCTCTGTCTTTATATACTCTTTCTAACTGCCCAAATAGAGATACAGTTCTTAAGAATTATACATATCATCTTCCCATGTAGGGATGTAAACACTTTAACCTTATTGAATAATGTTTTTTTTTTCTTTGCTGTTTACCTTTTTCTGCTTTTCTTGAGTCTTATAATTGAAAATCAAATTTTCTGTTCAGCTTTGGTCTTTTCATCAGGAAATCTGGAAAGTCACACTTTTTTTGAATTTTCATTTTTCCCTCTGAAAGGTTATGCTCAGTTTTGCTGGGTAGTTGATTCTTGATTGTAATCCAAGCTCCTTTGCCTTCTTGCACATCATATTCTAAGCCTTCTAATCCTTTAATGAATAAGTTGCTAAACCCTGTGTAATCCTAACTATGACTCCTAGATATTTGAATTCTTTCTAGCTTCTTGCAGTATTTTCTCCTTGTACTCCTAAGAGTTCTGGAATTTGGCTGTAACATTCCTTGGAATTTTCATTTTCAGATCTCTTTCAAGAGATGATCAGTGGATTCTTTCATTTACTCTTTTAGCCTCTGGTATTAGGATTTCAGGACAATTTTCCTTGATAATTTGTTGAAAGATGATGTCAAGGCTCTTTTCAGTTTTTTGGTTTATCATGGCTTTCAGGTAGTTCAATATTTCTTAAATGATCTCTACTGGATCTATTTTCCAGGTCATTTATTTTTCCAATGAGATATTTTACATTTTCTTCTATTTTTCACTCTTTTTAAAATTGATCCTTGATATCTCATAGAATCATTAGTTTCTACTAGTCCCATTCCTATTTTTAAGGAATTATTTTCTTTAGTATTATAATGTTAATGAGATTTATGTTAATGAAAGATCTTCCCTATCCATTAATAGGCCTCAGGTGGAACCCATTGGGGGAAACTTGATTAGAGGAAGCTTGTTTTGTAGGAAGGCTCAACACTTTTTGCTAATTAATGAAGCACTGGGTCACAAGGGTTGTGCCCTCTGGCTCTAAAAAGTGTATATATACTCTGAGGTGAGGTTTTGCTTTGGGGGCTTGGGAGAAGTGTGTTCAAAAGTTCATGTGACAGATGAGATTTTGGGTAGCTGTTAAGGAGTCCCTCTGCCTTTGAAAACTCAGATGTTCACGCTTCTCTTTCTGGTAAATATATATGTACATATGTAATGGTAAGGCAGTTCTGTCTATTGATCTATGATGTATGTATTGCTTATGGTCAAACAGTTTGAAGCCCTGTCTGTTGGTCTTTATTTCTCTGCTTGTATTTTCTCTGTTGGTGTATGTGATTAAAGAAGATTGTTGACCCCTCAAAAGTTGCTTTTCTTTTAGAAAAGCAGATCTAAGAACCTGTGCTAGCAGGCCATCCTGGATGTGTCAGGGTGCTTTCTCCTACAAATATTTAGCATTTGTACCTCCTTTTCCTTTTGGCCAATTCTGCTTTTTATGGAGTTATTCCATAAACTCTTCAGTGAGTTTTGGTACATAATTTTCCACTTTTTGTGCTTTCCTTTACTCTTTTTTTCATGATTCTCTTGGGTAACTTTCATCCTCTTCCCTCCCCCCCCATTTTTCTTCTACTTCTCTGATTTTTATAATCCTTTTTGAGCTTTTTCAGGAGGACTTTGTGGGTTTGAGACTAATTCACATTTCTCTTTGAGGCTTCAAATGTGCACATTTCAACAATGTTGTCCTCTTTTGAGTTTGTTTTTTGATCTTCCCTTTTACCATAGTAGCTTTCTATGGTCAGGGCTTCTTTTTTTTTGTTTTTTGTTTTTGCTCATTTTTCCAACCTATTTCATGGCTCTTAGCTCTGTTCTAGGCATTCAGGAGGCACTGTGCCAAGCTTTATGCACTAGAGACTAAGGGCCTGGTCACTGACTTACTGCACTGGGGCGTCCAGGGCTGGCAGCTTGCTGGTTGTGCTGGAGCATCCAGAGCTGGGGCTGGAGGCCTCACAGCTGACCTGTTATGCCACTGGCCTGATGAGTTAGCACCATAGGTCATCAGTTGCTGATCTATATTGGGACTAGAGGCCTCCCACTGGCTTGCCTGGAAGCTGCATGTGCTGGACTATGATTCCTTTTTATTGAAGTGAGGGAGATATTTCCTGCAGTCCTTCTAAGTTATCTTGAACAGGAAAGTTGTTTCATCCTTTTGTGGGGTCTATTTCTCCAGAATTTGTTTTTAGGATTGATTTAAAGTTGTTTTGAGGGAAATTGTGGAAATCTCAGACACTTTTTTACCTTTCCTTTTTTTTGATTAATTTGTTTTCATTTTTCAACAATCACTTCCACAAGTTTTAAATTTTTCTCCCCCTTTATCCCCCATCCCTCCCCATGATGGCATGAAACCTTATGTGGGTTCTACACATATTTTATTATTAAACACATTTTCACATTAGTCATGTTGCATAGAAGAATTAAAATGAATGAGAGAAACCATGAGAGAAACCCAAACAAAACAAAACATAACAAAACAGAATATAGTCTGCTTCATTCTGTGTTCTGATTCCATAGTTCTTTCTCTCGAAGTGGATGCATTTTGCATCAGGAGTCCTTTAGAAATGTTTTAGGTCCTTACATTGTTGTGAAGGACTAAATCCATCATAAATAGTCCTCACACACTGTGGCTGCTACTGTGTATAATGTTCTCCTGGTTCTTTTAGCTTCACTCAGCAATAGTTCCTTTAAGTCTTTCCAGGTTTTTCTGAAGTCCTCCTGTTCGTTATTTCTTATAGCACAATTGTATTTCATTACATTCATATACCACAACTTGTTCAGCCCCAATTGATGGGCATCCTCTTCATTTCCAATTCTTGGGCACTACAAAAAGAGCTACTATAAATATTTTTGTATATGTGGGTCCTTTTCCCATTTTTATGATCTCTTTGTGATATAGTCTTAGAAGAGGTATTCTAATATCACTAGTCTTATCCATCGAGTTGATGTCCCTTATTTCAATTGAAATGAGACATTGAGTCCTATGTGCTTATCCTTTTCAAGAATGTGGTCTTCAGTAAAAACAGATTGATTTGTGATGGTTCTATTGGGTAAAGAATCTTAAACGACCATATAAATATCTTCTTATTTTCAATATAAAGACCAAAGTTCATTGACTAGAGATGAATCACAAGCAATAGGTACTGAACCATGAGGATTTTAGCAGAAGTTCCTTGGTCAAGGAATATACCAAAACACTGAAGTCCTTGCTTGATTCCAGTAGATTTCACAAGGTTTTTCTTGAAATATTTCCAGCATTATTCTTAAAGGCTGCATTTTGACATCTAGTATAAGACTTAAATGCTCCAATTTTCCATTGGTCTTGCTTTCCTCTCAAGCTAGGCCATTGATTTGACTCAGTTCTCTATGTCTGAGAAGTGAGATCTTTATCAGAGAAAGTTGTTTAAAAATGTTTTTGTCACAGTTACTATTGCTAACTGTATTTTCCTCCATCCTATTTACCCCCATTTATTCTATTCTCCCTCCCTTTTCACCTTGTTCTTCCTCAAAAATGTTTTGTTCTGACTACCCTTCCTCCAATATGCCCTCCCTTCTATCACCCCCTCTTCTCTTATCCCCTTCCCTGTTACTTTCCTATAGGGTAAGATAGATTTTCATACCTGTTTGAGTGTGTATATTATTTCCTCTTTGAGCCACTTCTGATGAGAGTAAGGTTTCAATCACTTGCTCTCAACCCCCCTTTTCCCCATCCATTCTAAAAGCTTATTCTTGCCTCTTTTATTGTAGATAGTTTACTCCATTCTACCTCTGCCTTTCTCTTTCTCCCAGTACATTCCTTTCTTACTCCTTCATTTTATTTTTTAAATGCCATCCCTTCATATTCAACTCACATCTGTGTCCTTTGTCTATATAGATACCTTCTAAGTACCCTAATAATGAGAAATGTCATATTCCCATGCAGGAATGTAAACAGTTTAACTTCAAAAAATCCTTTATGATTTCTCTTTCTTGTTTGCCTTTTTAGGCTTCTCTTGAGTCTTGTATTTGAAAGCAAAATTTTCTATTCACCTCTGGTCTTTTCTCAAGAATGTTTGAAATTCCTCTATCTCATTGCATGTCCATTTTTTCCCCTCATGGATTATACTCAGTTTTGCTGGGTAGGTGATTCTTGGTTATAATCCTAGTTCCTTTGCTTTCTGGAATATTATATTCCAAACCTTCCAAGCCTTTAGTGTAGAAGCTGGTAAATTTTATGTTATCTTGACTATGGTTTCACCATACTTGAATTGCTTCTTTCTGGTTTCTTGCAATATTTTCTCCTTGACCTGAGAGCTCTGGAATTTGGCTATAATATTCCTGGGAGTTTTCATTTTGGGATTTCTTTTAGGAAGTGATTAATGAATTCTTTCCATTTCTATTTTACCTTCTGGTTCTAGAATATCAGGGCAGTTTTCCTTGATAATTTCTTGAAAGATGATGTCCAGGCTCTTCTTTTTGATCATGGCTTTCTGGTAGTCTGATATTTTTAAAATGATCTCTCCTGAATCTATTTTCCAGGTTAGTTGTTTTTCCAATGAGATAGTTCACATTGTGTTCTATTTTTTCATTCTTTTGTTTTTGTTTTATTGTTTCTTGATTTCTCATAAAGTCAATAGGTTCCATTTGTTCCATTCTAATTTTAAAGCAATTATTTTCTTCAGTGAACTTTTAGACCTCCTTTTCCATTTAGCTAATTCTGCTTTTTAATGCATTCTTCTCCTCACTGGCTTTTTGAACCTCTTTTACCATTTGGCCTAGTCTTTTTTTTAAGGTATTATTTTCTTTAGCATTTTTTGTGTGTCCTTTACCAAGCACTTTTATGATTCCCTGAAAGCTATTTATGGACCAAAAACCTGTGGTGCATCACAACTACTCAGTGCTGATGTAGCCACATTGATTAGTGATAAGGACATGATGCTAGAGAGACAAGCTGAACAGTTTCATAGTGTTCTCAACAGACCATCATCAATCAATGCTGAGGCCACTGACCTTTTACCTCAGGCTGAAGTCAATCGCTTCTTAGCTGAAGTTCCAACTGAAGAAGAGATTTTGGATTATATTTCAGTTGAGATTTACAAGGTAGGGGGACCATTGTGTATACAACAGCTGACTCAAATTTTCCTGGTTTTATGACAAAAAGGAGGTTATCCCCCAGGAGTTTAGGGATGCCTCTATTGTCCATCTCTATAAAGGTAATGGGAATAGATTGTCCTGTGACAATCACAGGGGGGTCTCTCAGTCATTGCTGGCAAGATTCTTGTTAGAGTCCTCCTTAATAGGCTGATCCTTCACCTGGAAGATGGTCATCTACCTGAGAGCCAGTGTGGCTTCAGAAAGGGCCGAGGAACAGTTGTTATGGTGTTTGCTGCCCAGCAACTCCAGGAGAAATGCCAGGAGCAGAACAGAGGTCTGCACGTAATATTTGTAAATCTGAACAAGGTCTTTGACAGTGTTAGTCATGAGGACTTATGGAAAATTATGTCAAAATTTGGTTGCCCAGAAAAGTTCATCAATATTGTGTATCAGTTTCATGATGGCATGTTGCCCATGTTCTGGATAGTGGACAACGCTCTTGTGCCTTCCCAGTCACCAGTGGAGTGAAACAGGGCTGTGTGCTTGCTCCCATTCTTTTTAGCATGATGTTTTCAGCCATGTTGTCAAATGCTTTAGATGAGGATGAACATGGCATCAAGGTCAGCTACCATACTGATGGTAAGTTCTTCAATCTGAAAAGGCTACAAGCCAAGACCAAGGTGGAGGGAGTGTTGGTGCATGATTTTCTGTTTGCAAATGATTGTGCACTCAATGCAACCTCTGGAGCTAAGATGCAACAAAGTATGGATCATTTTTCTGCTGCCTGTGTTAATTTTGGCCTAATAATTACCACCAAGAAAGCACAGGTGCTCCATCAGCCACCAGCACACCAACAAATGGAGAAGTTTTGAATGCTGTGGATAAGTTCACTTACCTTGGTAATGTACTTTCGAGGCATGTACACATTGACAATGAGGTTAATGCACACATTGCCTGAGCTAGCTCAGTGTTTGGGAGGCTCTGAGAAAAAGTTTGCAAGAGAAGAGGTATTAGACTGATTACCAAACTGAAGGTCTGCTGAGCCATTGTGTTGACCTCCTTGTTGTATGCCTGCGAAACATGGACAGTTTGCCAGCGCCATGCCAGGAAACTGAATTGCTTCCATTTGAACTGTCTTAAGAAAATTCTGAGGATCACCTGTCAAGATAAGGTACCAGACACTGAAGTCCTTGCTCAGACTAAACTGCCAAGCATTCAAATTATGCTTCAGAGAGCACAACTTCGAAGGGCTGGTCGTGTTGTTCGAAAGGAAAATATATGCTTGGCAAAAGACTATTTCATGGAGAACTCACATGGGGCAGGTGATCACATGGTGGTCAGAAGAAGCGATACAAAGACACTTCAAGGTCTCTCTCAAGAACTTTGGATTTGACTGTGCAACATGGGAGACACTGGCACAGGACTGCTTAGCATGGTGTGCCCACATCAGAAAGGGTGCTGTGCTCTATGAACAAAGCACAAAGTAAACATAGGATCCACAAATTTGGAGTAACCACCCCAAATATTCACATGGACTATCTGTGCCCAACCTGTGGTAGAGAATTCCAAGCTCATATTGGTCTGACCAGCCATAGCCGTGCATATTGAAACTTCACTTTATCATAGTGATGTCATTTTGGTCCTTTTCGAAAATGAAGGACAACAACCAACCAACTAACCAACCAATATTCCTCATATTTGCATTTCACATATTAACTGTCTAGCTGATTATATTCCTCTAGACCTATGTTTTTAACGTTTATGTGAAATAAGCCTGCTTAAACCACCCATGAGGTTGTAAATTTCCCGGAGTTTTCTTTAATCTTTTGTTAAACTCTGGATCAATATCTGGTCTTGCAAGGTTTTTAAATGTCTATTGTTTATCATCTGGGGTTTTCTGAAATCAAACCTTAATCTTGCTTTTGCTTTTTTCAATATGCTTATTTCGATTTTCTGAAGAGTTCGGACTGGTGTGTACTGAGTGCTCCTCCAAGTCCAAGTTCCCTGTACACTGTACTTGGTGCCTTCTGGGGGATGTTTATTCTCTTCATAATCCATTTCATTCTTCTCATCTACTTCTTCCTTTTACTTTTACTTTCCCTCATCCTTATCTTTTTCTTTACCCAAGCTAATATGTTCTTCATTCTCATCTGTTTTTAAAAATTACATCTGCATTTCAGGATAATTCAGGATAATTTCCTGTGAAATAGTAAAGGAATAATGTCAAAGATGATGCATCTTTGTGACTGCTTCATTGTCTTCTTTTAGATCCTGAAGAAGTTCTGAACTCCTTTTGCTTTCTTACTTTAAAATTTGCCTTTTATTTCTAATCCAGATTCGTCTGTGTTTTTCTTTCCTCTATCTGGGTGTAAAATGATACTTTTCAACTTTGATCCAATTGATTTTAATCCAGTTCTTCTGGGCTTGTATGGCACTGTTTTAGTTTTGTTCTGGTAAATTGAAGTCTATGATTTGCTTTTCTGACTCTTTCAGGTTTGGTGTTTTCACATACTAGTTCGTTATTTCTCTCTCTATAGATTCTACAGAAATATCTTTCTCTTTTAATGAAACAGGAAGTAAAGGAGTACTTTTCTCAGGAGGAAGGCTTTCATTTTTTTGTTTCAGCATTTTCTTGAATAATCAAAGATAAATTTGAAGGCTCTGTTTTCATTTCTACCAGTGGCAGGATATTCTTAATTTTAGGTGTTTTGACAGGCAACTCAAAAATGTTGCATGCTTGGCTTCAGGGATAGTCAGGGGGGAAATGGAGAGGCTGTTTTGTTTTACATTTGGACCTGGGAATAGTCATCCTGATTGGAAAAAATAGGTATAGGGAGTAGAAAAGGAAGCAGGCAAGCCTCAGATGAAAGAAATTTATCTTCTTGCTTTTAAAATGAGAATTATGGTGACTGAGAGAAACTTGCTAGGAGTGGAGAATCATGCTTTATAAATGTCATCATTGCCATTAGTGTCCTTAGAGTCAGGAAATTCTTTTGTTTCTTTTGTTTTCATGAGAACAATTTGGTCCAAATAATTAGCTTTTTCTTTCTGTGTTTTCAAATTTCTATATTCTTTCATCATTCTGTCAAGCCAGTGTCATGATTGTTGTTGTAGTTTTTGAAGACATGTAGAAGATGATGAATGAGTCTGTTTTCATTGAGTTTCAACAGTAACATTCAAGTCTTGTGATAGTAATACTGGATAGTCTATTAGTTGTGGTATGAAAATATTTGTTAGAAGGTCTGTTTTTTCTGTAGGTGAGAGAATATACATAAATGAGAATGGCTGCATCAGCTTCTGAAGTGGTTTTAACTGATGTCAAAAACCATAACCAAAAGTTTCCACAGGAAAACAAACTGCCCTTCAACCTTGCAGACAGCAAGGTTTTCTCATCTTCATATAACATTATTCTGTGAGACATTCTTTCTGAATTATTTCTTAAAGATGTAAGCTAAAATTTCCCAATAGTACAGGGTATGCTTCCAAATCATCAAATTATATTAGTTCCAAATAAATCATACTCCTTTTATCATCTTGACATCTTGGAACCTATACAGAGGAGTATTTAACTTCTCCAAATTTAGCTGCAGGTTTCTTCTCGTTGCTCTTAAAATTCATAGAACAAGCTTTAGTACATTTCAGGATCTCATTTACAATGATGCAAAAAATAGTTTGTGTAGTACTATATTTTAATCCTAGGTGAAAAAATCTGCATTTCTTTGTATGAACTGCTACACAGCCAACCACATCTCCAAATGGAACCAAAGATAGTATGTCACGTACTATGTCTAATTCTTTACTTTCACTTCCTTTAAGAGTTTTTCTCAGCATGTTCAATAGTTTTTGGCCTGTCACCTCCTTGATCCCATACCTAGATAGAACAGTCTTCAGTGAGGTCATTTGCCAAAAGGAAGATGCCTGAGAGAAGGGTCAGAGTGTCATGGTTTATCATTGTCATCAGCCCCCAGAGTGCCTCTTGTGAAAAAAAGGGACCTTGAATAATAAATGGACCTTGTTTTGTTGAGATTCACTAAGCTCTAAAATCTTCTTTTCCATATGATTTGGCTCCAGTCTGTCCTCTCAATCCCCACCCCCACACCAGCTCTCTCAGCTGCCTGCGGTGGCTTGGGGCACACTTTGGCACTCAAATATATAAAGAGTTTTGTCAACTCTATAAGAATACAAGTCATTTCTCAATTGATAAATGGTCATAAGAGTGAACAGTTTCCCAATAAAGAAATCAAAACAATTTATAGTCACATGAAAAGAATGCTCTAAATCATTATGGCATAGAGAAATGCAAATTAAAACAGCATGAGGATATCATTTTACACCTGTCAGGTGACTAAAATGATAGAAAGGGAAAGTGACAAATGTTGGAGGAGATGTGGAAAAATTGGGACCTTAAATTCATTGTTGGTGGATCTGTGAGTTGATACAACCATATTGGAGAGCAATCTGGAATTATGCCCTAAAAGCTATTAAACTGCCAATACACTTTGACCCAACAGAACCACCATTAGGTATATTCACCAAGATGATTAGGGAAAAAGGAAAAGAATCTATATGTTCTAAAATATTTATAGCCACTCTCTCTGCGGTGGCAAAGAACTAGAAATTGTGGGAGTGCTTGTCAATTGGGGAATGGCTAAACAAATGGCTAAACATATATTAATGATGGAATATTATTCTGCTGTAAGAGATGATGAGCTCAGTAATTTTAGAAAATAAATGGAAAGACATGCACAAAATAATGAAGAGCAAAATAAGCAGAACCAAGAAAACACAGTATATAGTAATAGCAATATTGTTTTAAGAAAAACTTTGAGTCATTCTGACTTTTATAAATACCCAAATTAAATGCAAAGGTCCTATGAAGGAAGATACTGTTTGCAACCAGTCAAAAGAACTGACATATATGCATATATATATGTACATTATATGTACATATATACATGTATACACACATATTTGTGTTTAATTATAGCTATCTCTAGGTTGAAGGGGGATATGTAACAGCAAGGACCCCAGCATACACAGGAGGGCCTGCTGTACAGGTCCTTAGATCTGCTTTTCTAAAAAGAATGCAGTTTTTGAGGGGTCAACAATCTACTTTAATTAAGCACATATATTATTCACTTAATCAGCACCCTGAACTTCAGAGAAAATACAAACAGAAATTACAAACAGAAAGACCAACAGACGGGGCTTCCAGTTGTCTGACCATAGACAATACATAGATCATTACCAGAGAGGTAATGATCCAACATCTGGATTTTCAAATCTGGAGTCTCCTTAGTGGCTACCCAGAGTCTCATCTGGCACAGGAACCTTCTTCCAAAAAATAAGTCCCAAAGTAAAACCTTACCTCAGAGTATATATATACAATTTTCAGAGCTGGAGGATGTGACCCTCATGACCTAGTGCTTTATTAGAAATTAACAAAAGGTATCTGAGGCCTGTTAATGGACAGAAAAGATCTTTAACTCTTCCCCCCCCCCCCCACCATTAACTTTACATTAACATTACTGGAAGGAGGGAGGAAAGAAGAAAGTTACATGGTAATTTTGTTGTATATTTAAAAGGAATTGCAAGATGTGTGAAGTAGATCTGTGGTTTCAGGTGCAATCCTCCTTTTTTATTCCACTTTGTTATGGAAATGCTTGTTTTATTTCTTAAGTTCAAAATAAAATAAAACAAAATAAACCAAAAAAACTTATGACCCAATGTTGCCTTGACCTCAGTGTAAATGAATGGGAGTTCAGTATCTTGCCTTCTACTAAAGCTAGATGATGGCATTACAGGATTATTTCCTTATGATGAGGTAGAAAAAAGTGCTTTATGCAGATGGGGCAAATAGGATATGAGAGGAGATAAGACCAAGATGTGATCAACCAGAAAAGTGGTGAAATAAGACAATTGATGTGGATACAAATGGTGTCCTAAGGGTAAAGTGGTGCTTTTCCAGTATTTTATGAAGCCCCTAGTTTATTCTGAACTGAAGGTACCCTACAGTCTGATAATGTTTAATATAAAATTTTGGAATAATCTCTTTGTTCTCTCTGAAGCAAACTCAGAGAATGCCTCTTCCTATGTCAACAAAAGCCAGCCAGGGCTGACAAACATTCCTTAAGAGACCTTTAACCTAAGACACTATCGTGAATAATGGGATGTTTTCCATATCTTAATATTTGTAGACATATGCTATGTTATGGCATGTTAATGGTAAAGAAAACACGGACATCTTGGGTTGTAATTTCTATGTGAAACTTTGTCAAACTCTGTTATGTTATTGTATTTACAACCTATGCAATTAAGAAATTCCTTTCTAATGGTCTAGTTAATCACTCATGGAGATCATAAATCTGAAGGACACAGAACACTTCTTTGTCCTAAAAACATATTTAAGGCTGCCCAATTCTTTGTATCGGTAGCCAGAACATTTCTGGCTCCATAATGCATTATGTTACCGTTTTCTTTAATAGGGAATTGATTAATTAATTAATTAAATCACAAAATGTATGCATTTAGCCTGTTGCCTTTTCTTTAACCAAGTTTTCAGGTCAACAAGTCCTTTCCCCCTTATTTTGAACATGTACCAAAAAGAACTGCTTTTGTGTCCCTTATCCTGTGTTCCCTGCATCCTTTAATTGTAAAATTGTATCCTTCTGTCCTGTCCTTAAATCCTTAAACCATAAAAAATTCCCTTTTTCTCCCTCAACCTATGTCATTTTGTCCTGTCTTTAATCTTTTACCTCCATAAAAACCTTTAAAACTACATCATTGTTCTGAAACCTTTATATAAGAATAACTTCCCCTAACTATTGGAGTCTCACTTAACTTTCTTGCTAAGGAGGACTGTGATGCTTTTTTCATGTAAAATAAAAATCTCCCATTGGTTAAAAGAGGTCTAAGTGAATTCTTGAATCAGCTTTCCTGACTCTAAACCTCAAATTTTATAAATGGACACTAATCCACATAAAGAACACCTGCTATCTTTCAGGGAACTTACTTGATTTTCTAGATCCTCACTATCATCTTCACTGTATCAGATTCCATTAGACTATATTTGCCCATGAAAGGGTTCACTTTCAATAAATGTTGTACCAAAGGAAATATTTATTGCCAATTAAGGGAAAGAGAAAAGTCTTAACTGTACTCAAAATGCTTAAAACTGGATCAATCTAGGCCTATTATACTGTGTTGAATCCAACAAAACAAAACAAGTCTAGATGAAATACAATCTTTTCCATTCAGTGATGTATTTTATAAGAAATAGTTTCCTCTTATATTGACAATAAGTAATCATTGATTCATCAGAACAAATTGAAAAGATACTCCACCTAAGTAGGAAGCGCCCCATAACATGCTTCCTCCTGACACTAGCCTTAAATGTCAAGTTGTTGTTGCTCATTCCAATGCAATTGAAAGATTGAATTCAACATCAAGTATTTTATTCCATTCTGAATATGCTTATCCTTTAAAGAATTAAAATTGATCAAATTGGTTAAAATTGATCCATTTGATATTGTTTGGTAAAGAACCTTGAGCCCCCATGTTAAGAGCTCTTAGCTTTCTTTGTAATGACCACAGTCCATGGAATAGAACTGAATCTCGAGCAATCTGTCCTGAACCATGGGATTAGAGAAAAAGTCCCTTTGTGAAGGAACGTTGCAAGGCACTGAAGACATTGCTTGGTTATACTAAATTATACAGGAATCTTCTTGAAAATTTTCCAGTATTCTTCTGAAAGGTTGTGTTTGCACATGGAGTGTTAAGACTCCTATAGCCCAATATTGCTTGGCCTCAATGTAAATGAATAGGAGTTCAGTATGTTGCCTTCTTCTAAAGTAAGGTGATGGCTTTTCAGGGGGAGAATATTTCCTTATAAATGGACACTATTCCAGAGAAAGACAAAACATCTGCTGTCATTCTGGGTACTTATTTGACTTTCTAAATCTTCTTTATTATATATGTTGTATCAATCCTATTAAGGTTTCATTAGATGTTGTTGCCCAAGAAAGGGTTCTTCTCTTTCATTAAATATTCTGTCAAAGAAATCCTTTACTGCCAATTAAAGGAAAGAGAAACATCTTAACTGTACTTAAAATATTCAAAACGGGCACAATCTAGGCCTATTGTAATGTATTGAATCCAACAAAACAAGTCTCAAGGAAATGCAACCTTTCCCATTCAATGGTATATTTTATAAGAAATGATTTCCCCCTGTATTGACAATACATATTCATTGATAAAGCAGCACCAATTAAAATGGTACTCCAACAAAATGAGAGGTGCCCTGTAGCATTTTTCCTCCTAACACCAGTCTTAAAGATCCAGTGATTGTTCCTCATTCCAGTGCAAATGAAACGTTGAATTCAATATTTATTAATTTATTCCATTTTGAATATGCTTATCCTTTTAAAGAATGTGTTTTTCATGAAGACTTATTGGTTTGCTATGGTTCTGATGGGGTTCAGACTCTGGGAATTTCCTTGAATTCTCCTTGAATCTCCCCACTAACCTGGCTTTTCATACTCAAATCTGTGGCCATTGTCTGTTACCTCTTGACTGCCCCACCTCTTCCCACCTAGGTGCTCCCTAGTCTGATGCCTCTTGATTGCCTTCAGCTGTTTCTAGTCTTTGATCCTCCTGGGATTCCCTCTTTGAGCTTCTTCTCAGGACCCTCCCTAGATGCCTTCTCCCAGCACTCTAGACTACCAGACCCCCCTCCCCCCCATCCCTCCTATAGTCTTTTCTGTATTTAAGTTCCATCTTGCCTCCACAAAGGCACTCAGATTCAATCCAGCTCAGACTCCGTCTAGCTGGGATTCTATCTGGCCTGCTTGTGAATACAAGCATCACAAATGCTTAGGTTCCTTAAGAGTCAACCCAATTTTGGGAATCTTTAATAAACTTTGTTTTCTTTGGCTTTAAGGCTTGAGTCGAATTCATTCGAGCATGACCCAGACTGTCGGTATTTTGGGGTCCCCATCACCCCTCAAACTCATCAGTTCTATTGGGTACAGAATCTTGAAAGCCCATTTGCAGAATAGAGCTGAATCCCAAGCATTTGGTACTAAAGCATGAGGATTATAGGAATATCTCTTTCTGAAGGATTTTCTAAATCATTGAAAATGTTGCTTAGTTCCAATGGGTTATATAGAGATCATCTTGAAATGCTTTTAATGTTGTTTTTAAAGGCTTCATTTAGGCATCTAGAATGAGACTTGTATGGCACAATGTTTCCTTGGCCTTAAGGAAAAGAAATGGGTATTCAGTATTTCATCTTCCTCTAATGCTAGCTGAAAGCTTTACTGGGAGAAAATGTTTCCTTATAAATAGACAAAATTCAACAGAAATGCAGAATATCTGCTTTCATTCAGGGCATTTACTTGACTTCCTAAATTCTCGCTATTATCTTTATTGTATCAAGACTACTCAAGTTCCATTACATTTTGTTAACCTACAAAAGGATCCTTCTGATTCCATAAATATTCCACCAAGAAAATCCTTTCTGCCAATAAAGGAAAGAAAAGTCTTAAGTGGGCCCAAAATGCTAAAAACTTTCACAGTCTAGGCTTTTCATTGGAGTCAATACATTGACCTAGGCCTAGACTATGGAGTTCCTAGCATTTGAGCTCCAGTTAAGACAATTCTCTCTCCCTCAATTGGCAAAAAGAATTTTCTTTGATAGAACATTTACTGAAAGATAAGAACCCTTTTTGGGTCAACCAAATCTAATGAAACCTTAATAGGTTTGATCAGGTGAAGAGAATAGTGAGAATTTAGGTCTAGGATGTCAAATAAGTGCCCTGAATCATAGTACAGGTTCTAGCTTTCTGTAGAATTGTGTCCATTTTAAAGGAAACTTTCTTTGCTAGTAAAACTTTTGCCTAGCTTCAGAAGAAAAGCAAGCTACTGAACTTCATGCATTTACATTGAGAGCAAGGCAACATTGGTCCTGATGGCCTTTAATATCATTTTTGGATTTTTCAAAGCCTGAGCTAATCAATCAGACTGCTTGTGGTTTACTCTAAAAATTCCCTTTCCTGTGTCAGCAATTTGAAAGACCTGTTTATGACAGGATGCCTACCACCAGAACGGTGGGATTTTTCTTATCTTGATATGCAGAGAGAGAGGAAAACAGACATCCTAGGATCTTAATTTTCAACCGACTCTACTTTGTTAATTGTCTTGTCTCACTGAATTTACAACTTATACAATTAAGAAAAGTCCTTTCTCATGGTAAAGTGTATTTAAGCCTGGTCATTCTTCCATCAGGGTGTCAGAAGTTTCCTTCTAGCTCCACAGTCTTGTAGCTGCTAGCTTTAAGGGAATAAACAATAAATGAAGCCTGTTTGCCTTTTATAAACAGTATAAGTTCTTCTATTCCCAGCTTTCAAAGGACTCCCACTAATTTGGTTGAAGTCTGCAAATTCCCTTTAAGCTAGTTTTGGAGTGGGGAATCAATTCACTTTAAATTGCTTTGCATTACTTAGGTCTCCTTTGATATCCATCTTAAGAAAAATTAACACGAGTATTGCTAGCACTAGTGTCAATTAACTAAAGATAGTCGTAAATTATGTTGGCCACAATAGTGTTCTTTTGGACCAGTCAAAGTCACTTTGTCCTAAAGCCAAATTAATTTTAAAGGCCAGCAAAACATCTAGCCAGCAGTGGAAATGTTTCTTCTTGGGCTTGCTGAAATGGCTGAGGGAGAACAAAAGGCAGGAGTCTCTTCCCTTAAGGCTCACAAAACTGCTTCAGCACCACCTCAGTACTGGCTGACTCCCTCTACCCCCAAGGGCGCCTCCCTTTCACTCCCTTGGCGCTATTCCTCACCTCCTTCCTTCTTCCCCTTTCCCTTTAAGGCTTTGATCTGGGGAGGATGACTGCACCTTGCCATTATCTCCTCCCTCTTTGCCTTCCCTCACCTGCTCTAGCCCTGAGGAGGATAACTTTGTTCAGCCATCTTTGCCTCCTCCTCCTTCCTCCCACCTTGTTTTCCTTTAAGGGCTCTGGTCTTGAGGAGGACAGTTACATTCTACCTACAGACAAGAAACCTGAACCTATTCCCATGGGGCTATCCCTTTAAGTCAGAAACTTCACAGGCACCAAGGTTCCTATCTACTATAGAGGTGCTCCAAGCAAAGGTTGCACGATCCACACTTATTCTGTCAGGTCTTGAATCCTTACAGCCCCCTTTCCTAGGAATAATAATAGCCAATTCATGATGGGGATTTCTAACAAGCTTCTTAGTCTTCCTTTCTCTGTCATTAATTGTGAGTTCTTTTGTATTTGTCCTGTTGTTAATTGTCAATTTGTCTGTTAGTGTATGTCTCTGTTCATATCATGGGTGCTGTGAACAAGTCTGTTACCTTGTAAGATTTAAAATGCAGGCAACCAGAGACTTCTAAGGGCTGCAGCTAGGGAAACAAACAAAAAAAGACTGTAAGATGTTTTCCTTGTTTTTCTGGTCTGGCCAACCTGGAATTATGATGGAAAGTTAGATATAGCTAAAAACATCTTGGAAGATTTTGTAGATTGGGAGATTAATCTTTAAGAAAATTTGGAAACTGATCATTTGGAATCACTGGAAAAGAAAACCCCTAAGACTATAAGGGGCTCCAGTAGCTCACCTAGCTAAAATACTCCCTCCCAATCCTGATCACTTAGCATTCCCCACTCCCTCCCAGAGTTAAGAGGGTATCTCAGTATGGAGATTTTTAACAGCCACAAGGGTTCATGTTAACCCCTCTCATCACAGATCAGATTAAGAGAAGAGAATGCAGGAGAAGTATAGGGACATTACTTGCAGACGGGCAGTGGTCCTACAAGTCCTGTATCCTTGGGCACCTTGTAACCCACCCTTCTAGGTAAAGCTTGGAAATGTCACCCAAATCCTATACATTGTGCTCACCTTGTCCCAGCAGCTGCAAACTGTCCCAGGCTTAGTAAATTCTGTAGCTGTGGGGGAAGGGAGAAGTGGATGTGTTTGGTCTGTGGTGAGCATTCCCTAAGCCCTGACTACAAGAATTATCATCACTGGACACCAGCCTCTTTGTTCTTGGGAAACTCCACACTTCTCTGTTCCAGTTGCAAAAAAATGTATTTTATCTGTGTTTGACCCTTTTCATGATTTGTAAAGGGAAAAATAATAATGGTTGTTGTTATGGGATCAAATGATATAATGACTGTAAAATGCTTAACATAATGACTGGCATATGCCACATAAAATTGTATTATTATTATCTCTCTCTAATTTAATGTAATTGTTAACTTTGAAGTGGTTTTTGAATGCCAAAAGTAATAAGATGAATAATTTCTATATGAGATAAACTGGAAATGCAATTGAATGTCATCTGAAATTTCTTGTTTGTGTTAAAACTGTATTTCTAAGATTGTGTTTCTAAAATTCTCTTAGATTGTGAAATCTGAGACGTCATTGTGAAGTAGAAATGTTGTCAAAGCAATTTTAATTTTGATCTTGTTGCATATAAATTGGGCTTTTAAAAGGATGTGATAAAATTAGATAATTTGATATTTACTATGATAGCAGATATTTCCATGGGAAATCTTGGTTATTATTTTTAAAATGGTGGTTTAAAGTTATAGTTTCCACATATTATGCAAGGTGATTTAGAAACACATTGACCTAAAGTTCTTATAAAAATCTGTGCAAAAGTTTCTGTGTTGTAGAATATCTATTGAGCAAATGAGAATCCTTAAAAAATAATTGGAGTGTGATTTTCATGCCTGTTTCGTCTAAAGATGTATTCATATATGTTAATTTGAAAGTTTATGCATTATCTATGTGAAATGCCAGAATGTACTTAATTTCTAGTTATATATTTAAGGGAAATTTGTTATTGTGATAAGGCTAAATTAGCTGGATATGTACTTCTTGGCTTATAGAAAATAAATTTCCCTTCCAATACAAATACCTTTTTGACTAAGGAACTTTGTGATATCTAGGAATTTTGTAATAACTAAGAATTTAGTTTTGTTATAATACTTTGTGAATCTGTGTTACTTTATACCAACATAGTTTATTGAGTTCCAATTTTAAAGGTTTATTATTGCTTTAAGGAGGAAGAAAGAGATATCTATCATTTTAAAAGTTCCCAACTAACTTTCTTCATAAAAGTTTAGTGAACATCAGAATAAAATTTAAACTGTTTTTTAAAGAAGGGGAAATACTTTTAGAAGAAATGTTTTGAAAACTCTTGTGTGATTTTTGGAAGGCCTGGTAAATTTTCAAGGTAATTCATTGTTAAATTAGTGTAATGAACTATAAAACAGAAGAGAGCCTGCTGTTTTGATCTGAATTTGTTGTCATTCTATGGCCTAAGCAAGAGTTAAAATTTGTGTTTGAACTTTTCATATGTAAAAGATTTAAATCCTGAAGTATCTCATTCTTCCAAAGTGACTACAATTAGGGAAGAATAAACAAACTTGTGAAACAAAGAAATAAATCCATCAATCTGTAAGGTTAGCCATTAACCTCTTTGCTTTCTTTAAGCTGGAATGGGATTCCAGTACAGTTATGTTAGCAAAAAAGGAATAATTTATGAACTATCTTGTCTTACAGTTAAAATGTAAAGGAAAGTTGGATGATCTGAAGAATAGAATCAAGAGATTTGAAAGGATAAATAAAGGCTTGATTGAAAATATGGAAGGCAGATAAAAAGGTTTGGAAACAAATAGGGGTTATCCAAATCCCTCCTGTCCCTAAGATAGTTGCTCTGGATCTGTTTCAGATGGTTTAAGTATATTTAGAGAGTGTGAGGAAGTTTTTTTAGAAGACAAAAAAATTAGTAACTTGATTTGATAATTAATAACTCAATCATATTTGAGATGGTCCTATCTGAAGGATACCAGCCAATATTTATTTGCTGTTTAAGAATTTATGCGACTGCAGTTTACTATTGTTTTAAGCTCTGATTACAGGAATAGTTGTCTAAGTTATCACAAAGTCAATTGGCATGTGCTGCAGGCTGAGAACTGCTAACAGTGGATGCCTGGATAGGTTTTGGAGATGACCTTGGACACATCCTTGGTAGGATCTTCCTAAATTCCCAATTCTCTATTTCCTTTATGAAAAAGGAAAATTCCCCACCTGATTACTTCTAAGCCCTGCTTTCAGCACCTAGTGACTACATGATTGGCTGTCAGATAATGACTCATTCCTGGAATCAAACAGAGCTAAGAAAGCTCTTTCCTTCTGCTAAGATATATGACATTGTCCCTCTTTTTCTTTTATAGCAAATTTCTATAAACAAGAAGCTACAATGCTTAATCTATTGAGTAATAGATGGATAATGAAACATCCCTGAGTTTCTATAATGGGATGCAAGAATGAATAGCTTATAACTTTAACTTATATTCATGACCAAATAAATATAATATACAGATAATATCCTCCAAAGAAGGAAAGAATTAGACCAAGTAATAAGACAAAGATGTAATGTGATAGATTTCTAATTAAAAAAGGCTAGCAAATTTTGAGAAAAGCAACAAGATCAGAGTTATTCCTCTAAGAATTATATACAGATGTATCTGATTGACTTCTAGAATTTATCATGTTTTGGTAATAAGGTTTCAAATTTGAATTTTTGCACAAAAGTTGCATAAGATAGTGGTAAAAGTAAGTTAAATTATTTCTTCTCTGTTAAAGTATCTGTCCAATAGTTTTAAAAGGCAGATGAGTTCATTTTATCATTGAACCCTCATATTTTTAAAAGATTCTTATACAAGGTACAGGATTTAGGTAAAGACAGAAATTGAAATACTCTGAAGTTTCAAAAATGGAGACAAATTTAAGAGATTTTTACTAATTTATATTATCAGAATTATCTGGGAACTTTTAGATCTGAACCAGAGAAGCAGAACTCCCTTTTTTAAACTGTCGCAAGAATAAAACCTATTGTCAAAGAAAGAATGTCTAGGGGTCAGATAACTACACGAGACATCTGGGATTCAGAAAAGTACTGCTTAAATGGACACTGGGAATAAGTAACTTGGATACAAAGAACTTGATGTTAGTTAACCCTGGAAATAATGATTGCATTTATTTGTATGGTTCATGTTTAAGTTTTCTTGTTTATTTTGGTGACATGTAAATCTCCCTTCTCAAAACAATCAATTGTGAGCCATCTAAATTTAATCTGTACTTAACTTAATATGAAAATGCAATTTTGTGAATTTTTGAGAAAAACTTTATTGTGTTGTTTGAACCTAGCCCTGCATAGCTGGAAAACTGAACCATTCCTATGTGCCTTTAGCTACATTAGCTATGTTGTGCTATTTTCTCTCAATTATCAAGTCATATGTTTTCTGGGAGCCCCTGTCAGGTCTTTCTGACTATGGACTTTTGGATCCATCTGTCACATCTATTGCCGCTATTCCTGAGTGGACATCTGAACCCCATAGGAGACCTTGCCCTCCAATTTCAAAGGGGCCTGAAAAAGATGACATCAGACTTGTATAGCTTTCCCAAGAATCCAGACTAGACGTGCACAAAAAACAACTCCCTCCCTACCTGTGCCCCTTGCAAACCCAGGACTGGTTGTTTAGTAGTTTTTTCATACTTTCCTTGGTTTATAGGAGAAAACTTCAGCTTGCCTTCGACTAAAAGGAGGAAATGATAACATTTAATATCATTTTTGGACTTTTAATAAGGGCCAAATCCTGAACTAATCAACCAGACTGCTTTAGTTTGTTCCAAAAATGCCCTTTCCTATGTCAGCAACTTGAAAGACCTGTTTATGCCTACAACCAGAATGGTGGGATTTTTCCTATCTTGATATGCAGAGATAGAGGAAAATAAACATTTCTAGGATCTTAATTTCCAACTGACTCTACCTTGTTAATTGTCTTGTCTCACTGAATTTACAACTATACAACTAGGACAATTCCTTTCTCATAGTAAACTATATTTAAACCTGATCATTCTTCTATCAGACAGTCAGAAGTTTCCTTCTGACTCCATGATCATGTAACTGCTAGCTTTAAGGGAATAAGCAATAATGAATTAGGCTGTTGGCTTTTTTTTAACCAAACTTTCTGGTCAATGGGACTGATGAGTCCTACACTGGATTTCCAAAGGCAGACTTTTAAAACAGTGTTGGAAAGCTTTCAAGAAGATCCTTATATAATCTATTGAAGTAAAGCAGTATCTTCAGTGCCTTGGAATATTCCTTCACAAAGGGATTTTTGCTCTAATTCCTATGGTTGAGTACTCATTGCTGAGGATTCAGCTGTATTCCATTGACTGTGATCATTACTGAGAAAGCAATGAAATCCAAACAAAGCAATTAAAATTTCTTTACCCAATAGAACCAAAGCAAATAGATCTGTAGGAATGAAGAGCACTTTCTTTCAAAGGTTAAGTATATTCAATACAGAATAAAGTAAAAACACAGAATTCAATGTTTCATTTGCATTGGAGTGAGGAACAATGACTTGATGTGTAAGACTAATGTTAGGAGGAAGAATGGTATGAAACACATCCTATGTTCCTTTCTTCCATTTTCAGTTCATGCTGGTGAAACAATAACTATTGATTAATAATAACTATTGGCTACAATGAGAAACCTTTACTTAGAAGGTAAACCATTGAATAGGAAAGATTGTATTTCCTCAAGACTGGTTTTGTTTCATTGAACTGAATACATTACAATAGGCCTCAGTTTTGAAGTTTCAAGTATTTGGGGTTCAGTTAAAATTTTTCTCTTTCCATCAGTTGGTGGAAAGAATTTTCTTGGTAGAACATTTACTAAAAAGAAGAACCCTTGTTGGGTCAACCAAATCTAATGGAACCTTAGTTGACTTGATCATATCATGAGAATTGTGAAGATCTAAGAAGTCAACTAAGTGCCCTGACAGTAGATGTTCTAGTTTATATCCATTTGAAAGGAAATATTCACCAATTGTAAAATTTTCGACTAGTTTTAGAGGAAAGCAAGGAACTGAATTCCAATTAATTTATGTTGAAGCTAAGGCAACAGTGGACCCTATGAATCTTACAGTGGATATCACAAGGCAGCATTTCAAAATATGTTAGAATGTTGTCAAGACTATACTTATATAATCTACTGGAAAGATGCAATATCTTCAGTGCCTTGGACTATTCCTTCATAAAGGGACTTTTGTTTTAATCCCCGTGTTTCAGTTCTGATTAACTTAGCATTCAGCTCTATTCCATCGACTGAGGTCTTTACAGAGAAAGCAAAGTGATTTAAACAAGGGATTTCAAAGTTCTTTACCAGCAGAACCAGAGCAAATAGATTAGTTTGAATGAAGAATACATTCTTTTAAAGGATAAACACAGTTAAGAAAGAATAAAGTGAGAGCAATTGAATTTCATGTTTCATTTACATTGGAATGAGGAACAAGAACTTGATCTTTAAGACTAGTGTGAGGAGGAAGAGTGTTGTGAGGCACATCCTGTGTTGTTTGAGTGCCTTTTCAATTTGTGCTCGTGAGTCAATGACTATCATTACCTGGAGGAGAAATCTTTTCTTAGAAGGTAAGCTAATCTGTGGGAAAGACTGTATTTCCTTAAGACTTATTTTGTTTCATTGACTTGAATACATTGCAATAGGCCTAGACTATGGAGATTCTTCTGTTTTGGGTACACTTAAGACTTTTCCAATGCCAAAGGCATTTTCTTTGGTAGAACGTTAATTGAAGGTAACTATTTTTTACACCAATGATATCTCATAGAATCTCAATAGGATTGATACAATGAAGAGAATAGTCAGGATCAAGGAAGTCAAATAAGTGCCCTGAAAATCTGCAGATGTTCTAACTTTTTGTGGAGTTGTGTACATTTGTAAGGAAACATTCCAGGCTTTTAAAGCTTTTACCTAGCTTTAGAGCAAAGCAAGATACTGAATTCCCATTCATTTTCATTGAGGCCAAGGCAACTATGATTATCACGTTGGATGCTGAAAGATAGTGAGTGAAATCAGGTTAAGTGAAGACCCCTCAGGCATGAATTCCCGCCCCCCCCCCCCCAACCCACACCCTTTCTGCCAAAGCTAAAATAACTAAGTATCCCCCTTAGGCATAAAATGCTCCAGGATGGAGGAGAACCATCAAAGTTCTGGTCATGGATCTGGTGTACCCTTCCCTTTCATCACCCCGTTAATGCCACATCAGCATTCTTCCCTTAAGTTCCATATTTGGTAACAAAAACCCTCTTTGGTGAGCAATAATCCTTTCAGTGTTCTTTGTCTCTGGGGTAGATTCCTATGCTTAGACTATACTCCTGGATTCCCAGCCAATGGGAAGAGAGGCTAGTGGGCTTCCGCCTTAGGGACTATATGTGCACTCCCTTGCTGACACCACCCATGGTCTCTGGGGAGTGTCTCTTCTCATGAGACTAATAAATTCCTTTTTGCCTTCTACCTTGAGAAGTCTCTGAGCTTAATTTGAGTGAGGGTTGCTGTATCCCACACAATAGCCATAATCTACTGGAATGAAGCAATGTCTTCAGTGAGTTATCATATTCCTTTACTGAGGGATTTTTGCTGTAATCCTGATGGTTCAATATTGATCACTTAGTATTCAGCTCTATTCCATTAGAGAGAAAGCAAAGAGATTCAAAGAGAACTTCAAAGTTCTTTTATCAATTGAACCAGAGCAAACAGATCAATTTGAATGAAGAACACATTCTTTCAAACGATGCACATCTTCAAGATGGAATAAAGTAAAAGTCAATGAATTCAATTTTTCATTTGTTTTGGAATGAGGAACAAGAACTTGATGTTTAAGGCTAGTGTTAGTAAGAAGAATGGTAGGAAGTATAGTGCTATACTGTTGAATTTCTTTTCAACTTGTGCTTGTCAATCAATGACTTGATTGACAATTGGCTACAAGGGAAAACCTTTTCTTAGAAAATAAATTGCAGAGTGGGAAAGACGGTATTTCCTTAAGAAAAAATGTTTTCTTTCATTGAATTGAATACATTGCAATAGGTCTAGACTGTGAAGTTTCAATTACTTGAGGTCCTGTTAAGAATTTTCTCCCTACAACAACGGGCAGACAGGATTTTCTTTGGTAGAACATTTACTAAAAGAGAAGAACACTTAGGCAATTCAAATCTGATGGAACCTTAATTGGCTTGATACAATGAATAGAATATTGAGGAAGGTGAAAATAGATAAGTGCCCTGACTGATAGTAGATGCTCCAGCTTTCTATGGAATTGTGTCCATTTGTAAGGAAACATTCTGTGCTTGTAAAGCTTTTACTTAGCTTTAGAGGAAAGCAAGAAACTGAACGTCATGCATTTATACTGAGATCATTGTAACCTTGGGCCCCATGACTCTTACACTGGATATCACAACCAGCCTTTCAAAACAGCGTTGGAAAGCTGTCACAAATATCCCTATGTAATATGCTGGAATGAAGCAACATCTTCAGTGCCTTGGACCATTGCTTCACAAAGGGACTTTTGCTGTATTCCCCATGGTTTAGTACCCATTGCTGAGGATTCAACTCTATTTCACTGACTGTGGTCATTACAGAGAACAGAAAGAGATCCAAAGAGGGTGTTCAATGTCCGTTATCCAATAGAACCAGAGCAAACAGATTGGTTTGTATGAACGTATTCTTTCAAAGGATAAGCATATTCCAGATAGAATAAAGTCAGTCACTGAATTCAATATTTTATTTGCAATGGAAAGAGGAACAGGAACTTTATGTTTAAGACTAGTATTAGGAGGAAGAAAGTTATGAAACACATTCTATGTTTAGTCCCTTTTCAATTTGTGCTGGTAAGTCAATGGCTCCCTCTAGTGGCTAACAGGGGAATGTCTTCTTAGAAGGTAAAAATCATGGATTGAAAAAAAATTATTTCCATAAGGTTTATTTTATTTCCTTGATTAAATGCATTGCAGTAAGCCTATACTGTAGAGTTACTCCCCTCTTCAGTCCAGTTAATTCTTTTTTCTTTCCTTCAATTGAAATTCCTTTAAATTCCCTTCAATCAAAAAAGGTTTTCTTTGGTTTCATCTATGGAAAGTAAAGAACCCTTTTTGGGCAAACCAAATCTGATGGAACCTCAATTGGATTGATATAATAAAGGTAAAGTGAGGATTCAGGAAGTCAAATAAGTGCCCTGAATAAGAACAGATATTCTGTCCATTAGTGAAGAAACATTCTGTGCTTGTAAAGCTTTTGCTGACCTTTACAGGAAAGCAACATACAGAACTCCTGTTCATTTCCACTGAGGCCAAGGCAACACTGGATCCCCTGAGTCTTACACTGGATGTCAAAAGACAGCCTTTCAAATAAGCGTTGGGAAGCTTTCATGATGATGCCTGTATAAGCTACTGGAAAGGAAGGATGTCTTCAGGTCCTTGGCATATTCCTTCACTTCCTTTGTTCTAATCCTCATGGTACAGTACCATCGCTGAGGATTCAGCTTCATTTCATTGACTTTGGTCATTACAGAGAAAGCAAAGAAAACCTAATAAGGGCAATCAAAATTCTTTACCCAATGGTGTCAGAGCAAACCATTTTATATGAAGAACACATTTTTTCAAAGTATAAGCGTATTCAAGAGAATAAAATAAAAGATATGGTATTCAATATTTCGTTTGCATTAGAATGAAGAACAAGAACTTTTTTGTTTAAGACAAGTGTTAAAAGAATCGTGTGAAGCACATTCTGTTGAGTCTTTTTTGTACTGGTGAATCAATTTCTCCCTCTTGTGGCTACAAGGAGAAACGTTTTTCTCATTGAAAAACATTGCATTTCCTCAAGACTTTTTTTAAAATTTCATTGATTTAATACATTGCAATAGTACTAGACTGCAGAGTTTCTAGTATTTGGGGTCCAGTTGAGACCTTTCTCTGTCCCTCAATTGGCTGAAAGGGTTTTCTTTGGTAGAACATTTACTGATAATGAAGAACTCTTTTTGGGCAAACCAAATCTGATGGAACTTTAATTGGATTGATACAATGAAGGTAATAACAGTAAGGATCTAGAAAGTCAATTAAGTGCTCCCTAACTTCCTATGGAATTGTGTCCATTTGTGAGGAAATATTCTGTGCTTGTAAACATTTTGCCCAGTTTTAGAGGACAACAAGATATTGAAGTTCATGCATCTCTATTGAAACCAAGGCAACATTGGACCATGAGTCTTACACTGGATGTCAAAAGGCAGCCTTTCAAATGAGTGTTGGAAAGCTTTCACGATGTTGCCTATATAATCTACTGAAAAGAAGCAATGTCTTCTGTGCCTTGGAATATTCCTTCATAAATAGACTTTTGCTCTAATTCCCATGGTTCAGTACCTATTGCTGAGGATTCAGCTCTATTTCATTGACCGTGGTCATTACAGCAAAAGAAAGAGGAAAAGAAGGCCTGCTTTACACTGGAGCCATGTAAAAAAAATCCACACATACACTCACAAACAATGACAACAACCCCAAAAGATGATGAAACCCTGGTGAAAGAGGAAGGAGTAGTTACTTATTTTCTAGGCAATGGTCATTTGCATGAACAGATTTCATCAGGTAAGAGATTCTATTGGGACTGGGAAAAGCTAAGAAGTGCTCGCAGCCACATTTGAACTCAAGTCATGAAGAGTCAGGCATGATTGAAATGACTGAACAACAACTTCCTGACTCCAGACCCATTGCTCTGTTCATTGCACCACCGTATAAATGTTAGTACTTACTGTTATTATTAAGAACCAAGGAAAGGAAGTTTTCTTTTGTACCTGATTTTCTATTTTTTTTTAAAGACTGGATCTCTCTATCTCACTCAGGCTAACAGTGCAGTGGCTACTCATGGTTTGAGTCAAAGTACTGATTAGGGCAGAAATTTTAACCTATTCTGTTCATTTGACCCCATTTTGGACAGTCTGGTGGCCTTCCATTCTTGGGAACTCACAATATTGGTGCCAGATTTAGTGTGGACCATTGACTGACTTTAGTGCTGCTGAGGTTCAGAATTCCTGAAGTCAAGGGATACCCCAGCTTCAGCCTCTGTAGCAAGATGGTATAAGTGTGTACCACCATGTCAGGCTCTCTGATTCTCATTTATAAGAGAAAATGATTGCTGGGGATGAAATTATGGATTTTGGAGGAAGAGGGTGGAAAAGTTCACTTTCTTCATGTCCAAAGTGAAGGGGTCTAACTAAATTCGGTGTCCCTTCATTCTCTAAATTCTTTTTTGTAAAATAAATTTTTATTGATATATTTTGGGTTTTTCACCCAGGTTTTCCCCAATATACCTCTCTACTTTTCTCTTGGAGAATGTTCTCCTATGTAGTCTTTTATTAGTCTGCCCTATAACTCCCTCCATTCCTCATTGAGAATATTAAAAAAAGAAAGAAAAAGAAAATCCACAATATTTGCATGAGCCAGCAAAACAAATTCTCATATTGGTCAAATCTGAAAATAAATGTGCTTATTACATTTTAAAATAATTGTCTCTCTAATAGTAGATGATTAGTGTATTTCATCTTTTAATAACAAGCTAGGTGGCGCAGTGGATAGAACAAGAGAATTGGTATTGGGAAGACCCCAGTTCAAATCCAGCCTCAGAAACTTACTAACTAGTGATCTAGGGCAAGCCATTTAATGGATGTCTGCCTCAGTTTCTTCATTTTTAAAATGGGGATCTTAATAGCACCTACCTTGCAAGACTGTTGTGAGGATACAATGAGACAATATTTTTAAATATATTTTTGCAGATCTTAAAGCTCTATGTAACTGTTAGTTATTATCATCCATTCGCTCATTCTTCTGGACATAGGTCCAGATGTGTTTGTCAGAGTTCTAAAGTCTTTCAAAACTGTTCTTCTCTGTAATGTTTTCATTGCATAAATTGTTCTCTTAGTTCTCATTTTAGTCTGCATTAGTTCACAAAGTTCTTCCTACTTTCCTATGAAACTGTCCATTTTACAATTTTTTTATGGTACAAGAATATTCTATTACTGTCATATACCACAATTTGTTTAGCCAGTCCCCAAGATGAGGATGCAGCCTTGGTTCCAATTTTTGAGAACTATGAAAAGAATTGCTGTAAGTATTCTTGCACATCCTTTCCCCCTTTTCTCTGTATAAGCTTAGAAGTGGTGCGCCTTTGAGCCAAAATGTATGCACTATAAAATGACTTTTTTTTGGCACAGTTGTGAACTGCTTTCCAGAATGGCCAGACCAATTTATAGCCCCACTCATAATTGAATTAATGTACTCTTATCCCACATACCCTTCAACATTTGTTACTCTTCTTTTTTTTGCTATCTTTGCTAATCTGGTGAATGTGACTTAGAATCTCAAAGTTACTTAAATTTGCATATTTCTGCTCGTTAGTGATTTAGAACAATTTTAAATGATTGCTGGTAGCTTGAATTTCTGCCTTTGAAAAATAGCTCTTCATAGCCTTTTACTAGTTAGCTATTGGGGGATGATTCTTAGTCTTTTAAACTTGAACAAGCTCTTAATATATCCCAGATATGAGACTTTCATTAGAGAAACACTGGGAATTTGTCCCCCAATTACCTGTTCTCCTTCTGATTTTAACTTTATTATATTTATCTTGCAAAACTTTAAAACTTAGTGAAATTTAAAAATAATCAAAATTGTTCATTTTGTTTTATGTGGTCCTCTCTATCACTTATTTGTGAGTTCTTCCCTTATCAATAGATTTAAAGGATAATTTCTTTCTTGCTCTTCCAATTTGTTTATGATTAGGACCTTTATCCATTTGGAGTTTATCCTGGTGATGGTGTGGTATGTTGATCTGAACTTAATGTCTGCCAGTCTGCTATACAGTTTCCCTGCAGTTTTTGTCAAATTGTGAGACTTTTCCTCAGTTACTAGAGTATTTGGGCTTATTATACACTAGGTTTTGTGCTCATCTGCTTCTGCATGTTGTATGTTTTATCCAATATTCAAGGGACCCCTCTCCCCACTTTTATTAAACCATTACCACATCACTTCAATGAAAAGTACTTTCTAGTCAAGTTAGAGATCAGGTACTGATGGACCTCTTGATCCTTTACACTTTTTCCCATTATTATTCTTGAAATTCCTGTCCCTTTATTCTTTTATACGAATTAAATCATTATTTTCCTAAGTATCAAAAATATTCTCTTGGGAATCTACTTGGCGTGGCACTGAATAATTTAACTGACTTAGGTAGCGTTGTTATTTTTATTATATTAGTTCAGCTTAACCCCCAGCAATTACTATTTCTCCAGTTATTTAGGTTTGACTTTACTTGTGCAAAGAATGTTTTTAGTTAGATTCATATAGTCCCTGGGGGAATCTTAGTAGATATATTCCCAAATATTTTATACCTTTTGCTGTTATTTTGAATGGAATTTCTCTTTTTAATTCTTCCTCCTGGGTTCCATTGGTTGTATATAGGAATGCTGATGACTTCTGTGGATTTATTGGTTATTTGTTTTTTGGTTATTTTTATTTTATTTATTTATTGGTTATTATTCTCTTTTTGGGAGTTGATTTTCTGGAGTTCAGTAAAGATACCGTGTGCAAAACCAGATAATTGTGTGTCCTCTCTGCTAACATGGACTCCTCAATTAATTTCTTTGTCTCATTGCTGTAGCTATGTTATTTCTAGCACTATGTAAAATAGTTGCTTCTTAATGAGATCTTTCCCATCCATAATAGGTCCATGTGACCTGCTTAAATCACTTGGATTTGGGATACAAAGTATAATGCCTCTATTTGTTCCAGGATCCATGGCCATTTAGATTGAAAGGCCAAAAATCTTGGAAAGGTGGAGCATAATAGCAAGCAAAGTAGGATCTTTGGCTGTTCTTGTTTTAGTATAATCAAGTCCCTCAGATTGAATCTTGCTTTTGATTGAATTAATCAAGAGTCTTTAACTAGAAACAGTATATGTATTTGTACTGTTAATTATTTTAATGTGATTAAAGAAGATCTTCCCCACCCATTAATGGGCCTGCCCATTAAGGGTAATTTGATTAGGGAAGATTTGTAGGAAGGCCCACACCTTTTGTTAATGAGGCACTGGTTCTCAAGGGTTGTGATGCCCTCTGGCTTTGAAAAGTGTATAAAGACTTTGAGGGAAGGTTTTACTTTGGAGCTTAATCATTGGAAGTGTTTGTTTGGCCAGAGGAGACTCTGGGCAGCTGCTAAGGAGCTCCCTGACTTTGAAAACCCAGATGTGGTGCTTCTCTTTATAACTATGTATTTATGTAATGGTCAGACAGTTGGATCTTTCAGTTGATCTATGATGCATATATTGCTTATGACAGGCAGCTGGAAGCACTGTCTGTTGATCTTTATTTCTCTGTATTTTCACTGAAGTTCAAGGTGCTGACTTTTTTCTCCTGAACTAAGTGAATGATATATATATGTATGCTTGATTAAAGAGACTGTTGACTCCTCAAAAGTTGCTTTCCTTTTAGAAATGCAGATCTAAGAATCTGTGATAGCAGGCCCTCCTGTGTATGTTGGGGTGCTTGCTTTTACAGTACCCAAATCACAAAGAATCTGGTACCTCTAGAAATCTTATTGACTGATTGAGATATAGTAGGCACTATAACTTCCATTTTACAGATGAGGAAACTGAACCTCAGAGAAGTAAATTGTAAATCATTCAGATGGGACTCAAATTCAGTTTTCAGACTTTGAGATTAGAGTACTTTTCCTATGTTATATCACCTGAATATGGAATTATGAGTGTTAAATCTTGGTGAAGATTTATTATCATAAATCTGTGCCAATGCAGTCAAGAACAGGCATTGCTCAATTGAAATAATGGGCATTTTTCTAAATGTCACATGTGGGTTTGTAGTTAGGAACTTAGAAATCCATTTTATTCACTGAAACAATATTATAAATCCAGGTTAGGTTCACAGACTAGCCAAAAAAATGGAACAAGACTTTTACTAACTATTCTCGCCTAAATTCTAGGGTCCAGGGATAAGTGGTACCTCAGTACAGAAAGAAGTAAAATAGTTTCTTCATCCTTTTGTGGGTAAAGGGCTTTGAAATAAGAGAAATTTTTCTGCAGTGTTCTCCTTCCACCTTTCTTCCTATTCCTGTCAGCCACCGTTGTTCACGTTCTCAGGGTCCTTTCATTAAACTAAGATTCCTAAACATTATGGCCTACCACCTCAGAGGAGATATGACATGTTCACACACATATCACACACACACACACACACACACACACACACACACTACTGTAATACAATACAAAGGTATTAAAAGTTGTACAAACTATCAGAGTTAAGAGCAGGGAAATCTTGCTGTGGCAGATGAGATCAGGGAAGAAAGGCAGCATTTGAGTTGTGTCCTAAAGGATGGCTAAGAATTTGACAATTAGAACCATGGTGGCCTTGGGAGGAGTAGAGGAAGGAACTTGAAAATGGAGGAAGTTCCTTCCAGATGAAACTTTGTATAATTCTATGATATATTACTCTTCAATAGGTCAGCACTATAACGTCTATCTTCTTTTGTGGAATGCAAGTAGAAACTCATGTTTGTTTGTTTTTTGGAATTAGTATTCACACTTCAGTGACAGGAAACATTGTACTTGAAAGACAGATGATGTGGAACCCCTCCCCCTTTTATTTATCTTGAGATGTCTTTTTCCTATTTGGTTACAAAATAACAATTATTAAATAGTTAGAATACATTATTGTGGCTTAAGCCATTTGGAAATATCCTCCGGTGTGGTTCCATCCACAGGGATCCTTGCTTCATCAAACATTGAGGAAAGGCTATTTCAGTTGTCTCTACTGTCTAAGACTCCAAGAAACCTAATAAAGTAATGACCTGATGAACTAACAGCAGAGAAAGCTAATCCCTAATCTTTAACATGCTCACCAAGCAGGTGAAATACTCAGAAGTATTTTGTATTGTCTAGCTATTTTAAATGGTCTAAAACAATATTGAACGATATTGCTGACACAGTGTAGTTTCCTTATTTTTCTCTTTTAAATCTATTTTCAGCTTTAACCAAAAAAATTATTGCTATTTTAATTAATAATTAATTTTAAATTATTTTAAGTTATAATTGCTTGTTACATATTTTCCTCCTTCCTCTTTTTCCTCAAAAAATAAAAACCAAAAAACTAACTGATACATCACTTAAATCTACCATTATTAGTTTGTATTTTATGCCCAAAGACCTCCCGCCTCTGCAAAGTAGGGAATGAGGTTCAATTTCACCCTGTATCTCTTCTCTGGGGTTAAGCTTACTCAGTATAATGACACGTTGTACAACTTTGATTATATTGTTGTAGTTGCTTCCTTTTTTATTGGTGGAGTCATTGTGCATATTGTCTTCTTGATTTTGCTTATGTTACCTTGCATCAGTTCATATAATTCCATGCTTCTCTATTCATCATATTTGACATTTCTTGTTTCACAGTAACATTTCATTATAGTCATGTACCACAATTTATTGAGCTTTTTCCCAATCAGGAGGCTTCTATTTTATTTCCAGTTCTTTGTTAGAACAAAAAACATTATTATAAATATTTTGATATTTATGAGATATTTCTATTTTTGATCTCCTTGTGTCATGTACCTACCAGTAGAATCTCTGAGTCAAAGGTCATGGGCATTTTAGTCACTTTCTTAGCATACACATTCTTTTCCATAATTATTGGAACAATTTACAATTATACCAACAATGCATTGTTGTACTTTTTCTACATGCTCCCACAACTGACTTTGTTGTTATTATTCAGTTGTTTTGAGTCCTGTCTGACTCTTCATGACCCTATTTGGGATTTTCTTGGCAGAGATATTAAAATAGTTTGTCATTTCCTTCTCCAAGATGGATTATTCTTATTTTATTTTGTCATTTTTTTTTTACCAGTTATCTACATGTAAGATGCAACCTCACAGTAATCTTGATTTGCATTTCATATTATTAGTGATTCATAGGAATTTTTCACATGGTTGTATTAAGTTATTATTGTTATTGTTAAGCTAAATAAAGAGGATGAAATTAGAGGAGGCAGTGTGATTCAGTGGAAAGAATGCTGAATTTGAAGAAAGAACCTGAATTAAAATCTAACATGTCCTTTATAATCTGTGGGGAACTTTTGGCAGCTCGCTTAACTCTTTGAGACTCTTTTTCACTATTTGCATTATGAGGTGGTTAAGCTATATGACTTCACCAAGGTCCCTTATGATACTAAATTTCTTATCCCAACATAATTTATCACAATATGGGCAATGGGAAGAAGGAACATAGGTGGATTTGGGTTATCAAAAGAAAGTTTGTTTCATAACTTTTCTCCAAAGTTGGAAATAGAAACTATTAAATTTTACTTATTAAAATTTATCATATTTATCACTGTACGACCAAAAGTATGTTTACAGGTTTATTATAAGTAAATGTGAGAGAGAAATTTTTTTGTACAATCATTTAATGCCTTATTCATACAATGAAGTTTTTTTTATTATTTTTTAATGTTTAACAATCACTGCCATACAACTGAGATTTTATCCCCCCCACACCTACCCCCCACTACCCCCCTCCCTCCCCACGACTGCATACAATTCTGTATAGGTTCTACATATACTTTCCTATTGAGTACATTTTCACTATAGTCATGCTATGTAGTCGGACTAAAATAAATGGAAGAAATCATATAACAACATACAATGAAGTTTTTAAAAAATGTTTTAAGTATTCTGGCTTTTGTCAGTTCTCTTGTTCTGTATCCTGGTGATTCTGGTTGAATCCCATAACAACATTATCTTGTCTACCTGACAAATTATTTGTTTTGTTGTGTTCATCTTTCCTTGCTGAAGAAGACCATGCCATCAGAGAAATGATGACATGACTTGCACTCAACTTTGTTGAGTGAGGGAGGGCTGTGCAAGGTCATCAGTCTCAATTCTCCTCCAGAACCATCTGGACCCAGTGACCAGATATTCATCAGGATGACTGGAGATGTCCCAGAATGCAATGGGAGATCTTGGCCCCTTTAGGCCAATGCCTATTTGCTACTCACTTAGGGTGGGGTAACGTCCATTCAGTGAATAGGCCTGTTTAAGAAGTAGTCAGGGGATGGCCCCTTTTAATGAGGCAAAGAAAAATAACTACATCAGACTGGGAGGGAAACAGCAACAGTTACTATTGATAATCACTCTTAAGCCAGGAGGGTCCAGAAAACAGCCCTTAAGTGGAGCTTGGGCAGGGATCTAGTGTGGTACAATCTCTGGGCTTTCTTATTTTTTACTGGCTTTGGAATAACCATCAGTTTGTTCCAATGAGCAGGTAATGATGGACCTTAATGAACACTTACTGCTGAATATGTTACTAGTTGAAAAAGAATGTTTTAACATAAGCTTTAGAAATAGACCTTTAAAGAGTATTTTGCAGCATGACACTATTGCATGTTCTGTGTGTATGTATATGAGTGTGTGTGCATGTGTATGTGTGTGCAAGTAACAAAAACTCTGTTTTAACACTTTGAGAGCTTCATCATTTTACTGATGTGGTAATTTCTTCTATTGTGAGTAGTGTGATCTATTTGTACTTATGTAATTCTTGTCCAGGAGTTCATTGAATAACACCTATGTAAAAAAAATTATTTGTTTTATACATAATTCAAAACACTTGCCATAAGAATTGGACATGGTCTGGTCTATGTGTAGTGAGGGGGATGGGCCAATCCCTAAATTTAAAAATATGCACCATATACTGTGGCAGGAAGCCTGTAAGAGTCCAAGTTCAATTTTCCCATTATCACATTAGGTTTTTTGATACCTTCTCTCAGTGTGACTGTAAATTCAGCTATTGACTCTGTTCCTACCCAACTGTATGACTTTGGAGAAGTCACAGCCTTTCTGTGTTTCAGTTTCCTCAGCTGTAAAATAAAGGGATAAAATTACAGGATTTCTAAGATCTCTTTTAGCTCTGATGTTCTCCAATTTTCAAGTTCCTTTCCAGCTCTAAAATGCTATAAGTCCTGCTATCCCACTTTAAAATCAATATAACCAAATAAAATCAATTGTTCTTCCCAAATTTAGAAAACTCTGCAGTGACCTAAAAGGGTTTAAGAATTTTACCTGGATTATCTATAAGAAGTCATTTATCCACAGGAAAAATAAGGTACAATATGGATTATTGCGTATACCTTTTATGTATTGCAAACTTAGTACAATTCTAAATAATCCTTTATGTGGTAGAAGGAAACTGGTTTGCCCTTAAATAAGAAAGTTTTCAGTCTTATATATGGAGGTAACTTATAGGACTAATTTGACTCTAAACACTGACATGCTGATGAGATATATGATATATGAGAAAAACTTTCCATCTAAAACAAATCAAAAGGAAAACAATAGTATATCAGACAAATATTGTTCTGAAATACCCAGGAGAAATAAAGCCAATTCTTTTCTGAGTAGAAAAAGAGGGTTTTATAACATTGCATGGTATTTCATGTGACTTGAACCATGCACATTCATAATTGATGTCCTTTTGCTAGTGGTAAACTTCATCAGTGACTTGTTCTAAATGATTTAAATAATAAAAACAGAAAGCCACAAACATTCCCTCTTCTTCTTTTTCTCTTCTCTCCTTCCCCAAAGACATTTAGTTTAAATCTGAATTTGACTTTATTTCACATTCTTATATTTGATTTTCCCGCTGATTTTCAAACATTTTCCTGTTTGTATTTCCCAAGAACCTAGTAGTGAATTTGTACATACTTGGAGCTAAATAAATGGTTTGTGCTTTTCAATACTCATTCATTTCAGTCCATTTGTACATTTTATCCCTTTTTCCAATTTATGAAAATAGAAACTGGAACCCCCAACTAAACTCCATGTCTGTACATCTCTACTTCTTTATTCTCAGATTTGTGGTTCTTCTTGTCTGGGCCTCTTTACTAGTTATTAGGTAGTTTCAGGGTTGCTAGGATTATTTTAAATCCTTGGGGAAACTTAAAGATAATTTCCATCAAATCTTCAACTATCAGGCTCATTAAACTGGGGAGTGAAGTTAGTCCTGGAAACAGAGTGTATCTTGGGACAATTTTCTTCCTTTGCTCTTCAGAAGCAGTTTTAGACCAATAATCAACTTCTCTCCAACCTTTCTGCTCAAACTCTGCCTCTCCTCTCTCTAATTTTAGACCAGAATGGCATTTGAAATTCTTTTCTGGGTTCTATCTGAGCTGAATTACACTGGCAATTCTTGTTTCCATATTTCTAACTATTTGTCATTCATAGTGTTACCTGCATGGCCCATTAAAAAAAGAAACACCACGAAACAAAACAAAAAAAAACAAAAAAATTATTCATATCTCCAATCTGAGACTTGAGGATACAGATTCATTTTTATTTTTCTCCGAGTCAACAATTTTCAGCAGGAGTTTAAATCAGCAGTCTATAGCAAGACTAGGGGCAAATAGTTGTGCCTATGTATTATTAGAGCATGGAAAGACTTAGCTAACTTCTGCTTGATACATGAACATAATATATCATTGCAGAATAAAAACAAAACAAAAGAAAAAACTGAGACATAATGTTAGATGCCAACTTTGAGAAGTCTGATATACATAGGTGTCTATGTATTAGATTTTATTCTTTTCTATAGTTGTTGTACTTTTAGTATTTCATGTTATATTATATTTAATATTTGTTAAGGCTTTGTTAAGCCTGTTCATGATATTTTTGCTGAGTTTTTCAAAGACGTAATAAATAGTAATAGATTCTAACAACAGAAATTCTTCATTATTAATTAACCAATCACTGCACAATTTTTATTAGTCATCATTTTGTGCCAAGTGTTGTTCTAGGAGCTTGGAATACACATACAAAGAATTTGGGGGAGAAATCAGGAGGTAGAGTCTTTTTTTAAGGAAAGGCAAAGAGATCGGTGTCACTGGCATACAGAGTACATGGTAGAGTGTAAAGTGTTAGAATTCTGGAAGGGTTGTGGGGTAAAGATATAGAGGTGTTGGAACATGAAACAGGGGACTACATGGTTGATTGTGGGGAAGATAGGGAGCCATTGAAGGTTATTGAGTAATGGGAAGGTGGGGAAGGGTGACATGGTCAGATCTTACGGATTAATGCCACCTTACATTTATAGAGTATTTTTTATATTTACTGAGCACATTCACATCTATTAGCTTATTTATCTATAAATCCATGGGACTTTGATGCGTATTACCCTAGTTTTAAAATGGGGAGACTCATATGCTCTACAAGTGATGTGACTTGCCTTAATTCATTTAACGTAGTCTAGTTTCCTTTCTGTATCACTGAAGTAGTTTAACTCTTATTAATCTTGATTTAGATTATTCTCATTGCATGTGGTTTTCAGTTTTATTTTTGTTTCCTTTTAGAATTGAGAAATAAGGTATCTATAAAGCTACAGAATGCCAACATTGAAGAGATAGATGACAAGCTACTAACATATCATTAAAAATAAATTCTCAAATCATGTAAAATTGAAATAAATACGGACATGTACAGGAAGCAGATTATGGAACCACATTTACTCACTTCTTTTACATCCAATACAAGGTTGTTTTTAATGAGTACTTAATTTTTTAGTGAGTATTCACCTTAAATCTTGATGATTATGAGTTATGAAAGTGGAGTCATGCAATGTTATAAGCTGCCTTCAGGACTAGTCAACATAACCTGAAGAAAGCACTCAACTTAAAAGATGTTTCCACCCACATTTGGGTTTATGCTTTATTATTTCCACCCTGCTCCCAGCTACTTTAGAAACAAAACAAACCTTGAGTGTCAAGTATATAGGCTTTTGTGTGCTCCACTCTACATACAAACTAAATTCCGAAAACTTTTTGGCATATTATCTAAAGAGTCACTTGTAGAATATTAGGTTTCCAATGGTTACACTATTCACCAAATTGATACATTTCACTAGACAATGCAGAATGTAGATAATAGCAATTATCACTGCACATTTGTCTGAAAAATTGTTGGACAGAAAATAAACCTTTGTACCCAAAGGCAAATATTTCTTTTTTCTAAATGAGTTGTTAGACTGTCCCTGAAGGATGAAAACTACAAGAAGAGTTCTGAATGTTAAGTAAACAGTTGAGTGCCTTGGGGAATTTAATTGAGAAGTGATCCAGACCACTTGATTTTGTGTGCAAGTTAACTTTTAGATGTTGAAGTAAATTTTAAGCATATTGATGACAAAAAAATAACCTGGACTTCTAGACCCTGAGGCAAAGTCAGTGGTTGTGGTGAAGGAAGTGAAGGAGCTCACCTGGAGCTCACTCCCTCAGGGTCCCACCTTACTCTGTATGCAAGCCCAGCACTGCTGATTCAGGAACTCTCTCTGAAAAGCAGTTTGGTAGCACACTGGATAGAGCAGAGGATTTGGAGTCACTTAGACCTGAGAATAAATCGTGCCTAAAACATTTAAATCCCTGTGTGACTTTGGGCAAGTCACTTAGTTTCTGTGTGCTTTAGTTTCCTAGAAAATCTGCAATAAAAATAAGACCTTTCTCCCAGGGTTGTTCTGAGGATAGAATGAGGTAATATTTCTTTTCTTTTTTTTTTTTTTAAGATTTAAACTTTTTAATTTATTTTTAGTTTTCAACATTCATTTCCACAAGATTTTGAGTTCCAAATTTTCTCTCCATTTTCCCTTCCCCACACACCAAGATGGCATACATTCTGATTATCCCTTCCCCCAGTCTGCCCTCTCTTTTATCATCTCCCCTTATCTCCTTCCCCTTTACTTTCTTGAAGGGCAAGATAGATTTCTATACCCCATTGCCTGTATATCTTATTTCCCAGTTGCATGTAAAAACAATTTTTTAACATTTGTTTTAAAAACTTTGAGTTCCAAATTCTCTCCCTTCTTCTCTGCCCCCCCCCACCCCAGTTGAGAAGGCAAGCAACTCAATATAGGTTATACATGTGTAGTTATGCAAAACACCTGCATAAGAGTCATATTGTGAAAGACTGACTATATTTTCTTCTATCCTATCCCTCCCCCCAGTTATTCTATTTTATCCTTTGAGCCTGTCCCTTTTCTAAAGTGTTTGTTTTTGACTACTCCCTTCCCCATTGTGCCCTCCCTTCTATCATTTTCCCCACCTCTTATCTCCTTCCCTCCTACTTTCCTGTATGGTATGATACCCAATTGAGTGTGTATATTATACTCTCCTTAAGCCAAATTTGATGAAAGGTTCTCTCATTTCTTCTCACCTCCTCCTCTTCCCCTCCATTGTAATTTGCCTCCATTTCTTGCCTCTTTCATGTGAGATAATTTACCCCATTCTATCTCTCCCTTTCTCCTTCTCCCAATATATTCCTCTCTCATCCCTTAATTTTATTTTTTAGGTATCATCCCTTCATATTCAACTCACCCTGTGCCATTCCCCTTCTTTCCTCCAGGTACCCTAATACTGTGAAAGATCTCATGAGTTACAAATATCATCTTTCCATGTAGGAATGTGAACAGTTCAGCTTTAATAAGACTCTTATGATTTCTCTTCCCTGCTTACTTTTTCATGCTTCTTTTGATTCTTGTATTTGAAAGTCAGATTTTCTATTCAGCTCTCGTTTTTTCATCAAGAATGCTTGAAAGTCCTCTATTTCACTGTATGTTCATTTTTTTCCCTCTCAAGGATAATACTCACTTTTGCTGGGTAGGTGATTCTTGGTTTTAATCCTTGCTCCTCTGATCTCCAGAATATCATACTTCAAGCTCTGTGATCCCTTAATGTAGAAGCTACTATATCTAATGTTATCCTAATTGTATTTCCACCATACTCGAATTGTTTTCTTTCTGGCTGCTTGCAATATTTTCTCCTTGACTTGGGAACTCAGGAATTTGACTACAATATTCTTAGTTTTCCTTTTAGTACCTCTTTCCAGAGGCAATTGGTGGATTCTTACCATTTCTATTTTACCCTCTGTTCTAGAATATCAGGGCAATTTTCCTTGATAATTTCTTGAAAGATGATATCTAGATTCTTTTTTTGATTATGACTCTCAGGTAGTCCAATAATTTTTAAATTATATCTCCTGGATATATTTTCCAGGTAAGTGGTTTTTCCAATGAGATATTTCACATCGTCTTCTATTTTTTCATTCTTTTGGTTGTGTTTCATAATTTCTTGATTTCTTGTAAAGCTTCCATTCACTTCATTCTAATTTTGAAGGAATAATGTTCTTCAGTGAGCTTTTGGACCTCCTTTTCCATTTGACCAGTTCTACTTTTAAGACATTCTTTCCCTCATTGACTTTTTGGACTTCCTTTGCCACTTGGACTAGTTTATTTTTTAAGGTGTTATTTTCTTCAGGATTGTTTGGGGTCTCCATTAGCAAGCAGTTAATCCATTTTTCATGATTTTCTTTCATCACTCTCATTTCTCTTCCCAGTTTTTGCTCTATGTCTTTTACTTGACTTTCAAAATCCTTTTTGAACTCTTCCATGGTCTGAGACCAATTAATCCATCATTCTGTGAGTTCTGCAGCTCCAGAATTTGTTTAGAGTCTTTTTTACAGGTATTTGGCTGGACTTGGTGGAAGCACTGCAGAAAGTCCTTGCTGTTACTCAGCCATCTTGCTCTGCCCCCCTCAAAGTTCTTTTTGAGCTCTTCAGTGGCCTATGACTAATTCATCTTTTTCCTGGAGGCTTTGGATGGAGGAGTTTTGACTTTGTTGTCTTCTTCTGGTTGTATGTTTTGATCTTCCTTGTCAACAAAGTAAGATACTATAGCCTGAGTTCTTTTATGATATTTACTCATCTTCCTAGCTCAACACTTGACTTTCTAACTCCTTGTCAAGGTGAAACTATGCTCCCAGTGGGTGTAGGTGTGGGTGTGGGTGTACTGTCCCAGGCTTCAGGGATTTTGTATCAATTGCTTGATCCCCACAGCCTGTGGGCTCAGAGCTCTGGAAGCAGCCTCTGATGTGCTGCTGCTCTTGATGCTGCCACTGCCAGTTGCTGATGCCACCACCCTCACTGTCCTGGGGACTGGAGCTGGATCCTGGCTAAACCACAAGCTCCTCTTTCACCCAGGTCCACAGAGTTTTCCCACTGACCTTCTGGATTGAGAAGTCTGCAAACTGCCATAGCTGCCAATGACTCAGTCCCCTGAGGCCTGCTCTGACTGGTCTGTCCTGGTTGCAACCCACACTGAGCTGTGCTCAGATCCCTCCCTAGTGTGAAAGATCCTTCCTGTTTGCTTTCCAGTTTGTCTTGGGTTAGGAATTTGTTGCATTCTGTCATTTTGTGGGTTCTGTAGCTCTAGAATTTGTTTAGAGTCATTTTTTACAGGTATTTGGAGGGCTTTGGGGCAGAGTTCAGGGAAATTCCTGCTTTTACTCCACGATCTTGGCTCCACCCCCTCATGAAGTAATGTTTCTAAGGTACTTTGCAGATATCAGGCTGAAAGAAAAAAAATCTACCAAAGTAGCAAAAACTAGGATCTTTACTGGAGGCAAGGAAATTGCAATTTGGGGCTGCAATGCAGCATCAAAATACCTGAGTACCTAAGGAGGGGGCTGAACAAGGGGTTCTTATAGAAAACTAGGGTGGGGAGAGTGGAGTATGATTCTTGGAAAAGTACAGCTGCAGATGTGAACATTCTCTGGAAGAGCAGTCCTCAGGTGAAGCAAGAGGGAGTGTCCAAAAAAACCAAACCAAAACAATAGAACCAGTTCCTCAGGCAGTTTGTTCTTCAAGTAGTTCTTAGCTCTGTAATCCAGCTTGTTCAGCTCATAACCAGTTGCATTCAACATTTCATCCTTTTGGTCAAGATGAATTCCACACCAATGGAGCCAGTGGGGACTTCCATGTGCTGCTGAACCCTGGTTTCAATGGCTAAGAATAATCTAGGACAAGAGTCATTAAGCCTGGATCTGACATAAGTCACACTTGGCATGAAAATGAAGTCTGCCTAAAAAAATACCACAATAGTGACATGGTTAAGACAATATTTAAGAGATAGATACATACTAAGCTATAACAAAATACAAAAGCTTAAAACAGAGCATAGGTTACCAAAGTTTGTAACTCTGGCAATGAAATAAAATAGTATTAAAAGGCTAAAATAGTATAAATATGCTTTAAAACAAAACTACCAGATGGTAATAAAACAAATTCTGGTTGAATATTCTACTATGAAACAAAATGCTCTTCCTGCACATACTTCTTTGCCATTCTAAGAACCCAAGATAATTTGCAATATTCATCTATGCTTATTACTATAAAAAATGTTTTTAATAGAAGATATTGTTTTACAGAAGTGCTTGCTCAAGCACATATTAATGTAATACAACACAAATAACTACATATGGACAACATAGCATTTGAATACCAGGAGCATGAAAATTCAAAATGTCTGTAAAGCTTACAGGAAAAAAAAAGATGAGAACTTAGGACAACTCAAAACTGAGGACAGTTCATTCCCTGGGCTAATTCGTTGAGGGTCTCCTCAAAGAATCAGACTGATCGATCCATTGATTGACATGTTGATAGGAGTTGTTGGGGGCAGTCTCCTTTGGCAAGCCAGTTTTACAAAGAATTATGGTGCATGGAAAAGGAGTAAAAGGGAAGGATAACCCACTCTCATCATCCATTTAATCAGTTCATCATATCTTTAGATCTCATACAGCTCATAAAGCTATCTGATTTCTGAGAGCATCTCCTATGTCTGGTCCTATGGAAACTCTCCTCTTAGGCATTCTGTAATAGTCTTATTTCCAGAGTGGTTTCTTTTAACAGATCTGCTCCTCTGGTTCAGGTCACTTGTAGAGAATCCCTTTCCTGTTAAAATCTCTTGCAAACTAAATCTCAATACAATTTAACACAGTCATTTTAATTTTTGTTTGTCAATGACTAGTTCATGTGTTGAAAACTAGCTCAAACCTTATGTTTCTAATCCTATTAATAATAGTTATATTATTAATTATAACTTTTACACTAGAGAATTTGCACCCTCCTCTGATTCCTTATTGTTCTTGTCCCTTTGAAAGCCATATATCTGATTTAGACATTTAAAGAATATGTGAGGATTTGACTTGTAAAATGAGCACTTCTGATTAAAAAAAAATTAACCAATGTAGTTAAGCAAATTAAGGCTAAAGTACCTTTTAAATTGACACTGAATCCATCAACATTTAACTTCTAGTAGTTATCTATTTCATTCTTCACTTCAGATTCTCAGAAAGGGAAGAAACTTCAGTTTTATTACTTATAACTACCTTGTGATAAAAGTTAGCAAATTATTATGTTGGGATAGTTTGGAAATTCAATAATAACTAGCCCTCTTAAATTGTATGATTATCAAGATGGTGAACAAAAAATTGCATATATGAAATTCGGAACCCAGTTCTTAGAACTTGTTATTAGAATATGCTCAAGACCTTTACATCTCATTAGAAACATTTATATTTTGCATATATAATCATCTGATTTTCCTATTTTCTCAAAAAGATGTGTTCACTCTAGCTATTAACTTCAATTATTTATTCTCATTTAATCTAGTTGCTCATTCCCCTTAGAAAGATGAGATGCTGCTAAGAATGTAATCATATATAGGAACACATAACAACACTCTTTGTAGGTTGGTGACTGCTAGGTCCAAGTTCAATGACCACACAAATGAATTTACCTAAGAAATGCTTATTTTACTCCAACTGTAACAAAAAGCTGTGATGGAGTACTAGAATAGATAAAGTAAATAATTCTAGATTGTATTAAATGAGTTGTCTACAGTAAAGTGCTTTCAGTTTAACCATATTCAAATGAAAGAGATAATATAGCCACATAGACCAGAGCTCTCAAATTCTCTTGAAATCCTTGTATAGTTTGCTTGCGTATCAGAGCACACTGTATGTGCAAGTTTTAATTCCACATTAAACAATATATCTAGGAAGTCTAAGTAAAATTGCATTTTCACTTGGGGTCACACAAGATACAGTCCACAAGCTACTTGTGCTAAAGTTCTTTTCTCTAGCACAATGCAGAAAATATTTCTGAGTTAACCACACTAACAGTAGAGTTACATCATGGATTCACAACATTCTTACATTGTTGTCTATGTATTCCCATACCACTGTGAGATATTTGAAAAACTTTGTCCTATGCATGAATATATAACTAGCAACAGAGAGATGACAAGCCCAAATATTCATCTACTTAGTTGTTTGGGATATAGAAAGGATTATAATTTTAGACTGAATAGTTTCTATGTCTGTACCTTATTATATAGCAGCTTAAATGTGCCCCAACTAATTTAGATAAAAATTTAATATTGTGTTCATTTCTTCTACTGTTCATTTGCCATGATTATAGAAATTTACTATCAAAGGAAATCTATAGGCAGATAGATAAAGATACAGAAAAATCCTCCCTTAGTTTGCTGTCAGTTCCAGGCAGGAGTCATATAGGTAGCCTATTGTATTGACAGAATGTAGTAGCTAGGCTTAGAGGCAGCCAGGTAGGAAATTTTTCCATTTAGGAGGAAATATTATACTAGAGAAATTGAGTTAGGAGAATCCTACCCCAGCCCATAACAAAAATCACTCTTCCAGCCTTCCCATGAGATAGAACTCCACCTGTAGTTCCTAGATGTCACTCCCATAGGACTATTGGCATTATGGATTATTGATCAAAAACATTTCTTGAATACTATACCTAGAATCAAACTCAAAATGCTATCAACTACAGTCACATAGGATTTTGCCTTGGATAGCAAGTTTTTAAAAATACATTTGTTTATTTTATTTTCAGTTTATGGAATAAAACAAGCATTTCCACAACATAGTACAATAAAAATATGACTGTACATAAAATTGCAAACCTATTATGTACAACTTGCTATTTCTTTCACATATATAAAAAAAGTTATCATGTTTCTTTTTTTTCTCTCCCTAGAGATGGCTATCATAAGATACAAAGAGAGTCAATACAATGAACAGAGCTCTGAAAATTACAATATCTAACACTGACATAGTACTTTTTAGTATAACATGGACAAAGTTTGATGTTAAGTACTCTAGGAACAAAAGCTTCTTACAAGCCATCCTGAAGGCTGGGTGGGCAGGACTACTGCATACTTGTCCAACTGTTCCTTATTTCCATAAGAAGCAGCTTTCCATTCCCATTCCCTAGCTTCAGAGCTTTGAAATTCCAAGATACATATCAAAAGAAATAACCACAAAAAGTTTCTTATATCTTTGTTCTTTCTATGAAATCAGAAAATTTCCTCAAACTTTTTCCAACATGTCTAAACCTTGTTCCTTAGTCTCTCTATCTCTCTCTGTCTCTCATTCACTCTCTCTTCCTCCCTACACACACACACACACACACACACACACACACACACACACACACACAGACACACACACAGACACACACAGACACACACACACACAGACACACACACAGACACACACAGACACACACACACCCCACATTCTTCCAGTGGTTTTGAAAACCTCACTTTCACCATTTTCTTTATATTCATCTCCTAAACTTTACTTTTCTTGCTCAAATTCTACATTCTTCACATTTCAATGACATCCACTGCACTGAATATTTCCTTTAGAATTTTAACATATATTGTTGTTGCACAAAGCTAATGACTTGTTAAAAGCTTTTACTCTCAAGGTACAATATTGACTATATACATACATTTAATATATGTAACAATTATGTATTATTGTTATGTGTTATTGTCTTATGGCCAATCAGTTACAACTCTGTTATTCCTCGAAAGATGGAACCACCAAAACTCATTAAGAGGTTCTCAACAATTACAAAAAACTTTAACAGCTTACAAAAACTTGATTCATTAAAATAACAATTAAGGTCTGGTACACTATTCAGAGAAATAACATAAAGCAATTATCCAAATAAATTTCATGTAAATTTCAAGTTATATCCTTAAATAAACATTTCTTTTTGTGGTCAAGAAGCAAAACAGTTCTCAAAAATTCAAACACGTCTTCTATTGTAAAAAATGGGTAGGAACCTCATAATTTACAGCAAATTTCTAAGTTCAAAACACACATCAATTCAAAAGCTATTTCCAAACTGATTTTTACTTTACTTTAATTTGTAAAACTCCCAAGTATAAAATTAGATCTTCTGATCAAATCCTATTTGCCTTTTGATTTCTAATTTACAAACTGTTCTCTTTTCCATGAATGAACACTTAAAACTCTGGTGGCTGAGAAGCCAGACAGTTCCTCAGATTCAAACTGAACATAGTCTAAAAACTTTAATTCTGAGGTTTAATTAAACCTGGATTTATAATTTCTAATATTCAACATCAATTCTCAATTGAAGTTTTAGTTAGAAACAAATTACCTAAAAGCATGTAAAAAATCAATCTATAGTCACACTCTAATTGCCTCTCTGCTTAAACTAACTTTCTAACAATTCTGCTTTGCTTGGCAGAGAGATTTGCATAGTTCACTTAACAACATTATCAAAGGAAAGGGGCTTATTTGAATTAATTGGTTGTGAAGGGGAAAGGGAGCATCTAGAGAAAAAAAAAGCCATCAAGTGTTGATCTCGAATGGTTTCTTTCTTACTGCTGTCTTGCTACTTTTGGTTCCCATACCCTTCCCCTCTCCTCAAGCTTCAAGGGTGGAGAAGAAAAAACAGTTTACTTTTTACTCAGAGACACACACACATATGTTGCACACTTTAACACAAATGCCCTCCACAAAGACACACACAAAGACAATAAACACTAGTGACCAAGCTTAAAAATAATTTCGTATGAGCAAATGTAGTCACACTTATTTTGTCAAATTCTTTTACAATTTTCTAAATGCCAAAGGACCCCACCTTGTCTAGATGTGATTTGATTATGTTGAGATCAAAAGGACCTCACTGTGGCCAGCAGTGATGGATGTCAGACTTGGTTAAATTCTGCCAATTATACAAGTACTTGAAAGTACACAGTCCATAATTTGAAAACAACCCAGCAGGAATTATTTTCAGGGACTTGTCATAGTAGCCACAAATTGTCCATAATTACAAACCCAGCAGTCGTTCCCCTTTTTAGGAGGACCTGTTGAAATAGACCCCAATTTGCCCATTAGTCTTTACAAAATACTCAATCAGAGAGCCAAGAACTCAAATGAAAAAGATGAGTTATTTTAATTTGAGAGATCCCTTACCCAAGTCAAACCATGGAGTTGAGTCTGGACTGGACAGAAAAGGGGTCCTTGCTGGTACTGGGTATCCAGTGTTGAAAAGGTGACCAGTCAGGCAGGAATCTTTGAATCCTACTTTCTAACACCAAATGTGTTCACCTGAAATAAAACTATTACAGTAGCAAAAAGTAGAATCTTAAATGAAGGCAAGGAAATTGAAATATGGTGCCACCACTCATCACCAGAATATTGGAGTGCCTGAGGAGGAAGTTGAACTCAAGATTCTTATAGAAGGCCAGGTGGAAGAAGAATTTCCAAAGCCTTTCCCTCTTCATCACCTCCCTTCCTAGCCCAAAGTCCATCTTCTGGTAAACAAAGACAGCAAAACAGCCCTGTTCACCAACAGAACTCTAATCTGTTCCTTCTCCTCCACTGATTAATTTTATATATCAGTTCTAAAGACTTCCTTTAGGTTTGATTAAATATAATTCTCCTTTATCATTCAGGATTTAATATTGGAGCTTGCTTATTTTTCAGGTTTCCAATTTTTTAATGTTCCTTTTCTATTGCACATACGTATTTTAGGAATATAATTACTTAGGTAAAGCTCCAGAGAAGTTGAATTCTTAACCAAATTAAGGACGATGAAAATTACAAAGTAATCAGATTCGGAGATGTGAAAAAAAATAAAGGTTTTGCTCAAATAGAAGTATGCACTTAGTAATGATTGACTAGAGAAAAAGGTATCATACTTCTTGGTTATGGATTCAGTATAAAATCTTGTAAATTTTTTCAAATAATTAACATTTAGTTTTATTTATCTGTTTGTCATCTTTTTGGAGTTCCAATTTCTCTATTTCTCCTCTAATTTTTAAGTTTTTCTCCTTTGTTTATTTTTGTTTGATTTATTGACTTTCTAATTTTGTTACACGCTTTTCCATTAAAAATTCTTCCTCTCATTTTTATTAATAAATGCATCATTGTCATTATAGATTTTCCTCTGAAGATTGTTTAGCCATGTCAGAAATTTTGCTATATTGGCTTATAATTATTGCTCTTCATAATGCTCTTCACAAATTCTCATTTTTCAAAATACAACTTTTTCTTTGACCCCAAAATTGCTAAGGATTTCATTATTAAATTTCCATTCAGGTTTTCATATTTTGTTTGTACTGTCTTAATTGAGATATCTTAATGGATTAGTATTTATGGTGTAATGGTAAAGAATAGGCTTAACATTTCTGCTTTTTCAAATTTTATTTGCAAATTCTTTGTAATTATCAATACATATGCTATTTTTCTAAACGTGTCATTTAAAAAGCATCATTAATCATTCAGCTCAAAGTTCTCTGACAATTTGTTCAATTCTATTTTTCCCTTGATTTATTTTAGGGTTAGATTTGTCCAACTTTGAGAAAGAAGCATTAAAATGTCCAATTATTATGACTCTGTTAACTCTAAATCATTCTTCCATTTAGTAAATTCTTTCCCTTATGAATGTAGATTCCATGCCTCTTGGAGAATATAATTTTAAGAGTGATGGTTTATTGTCTATGGTTCTCTTGGACATAGTGTAATTTCTTCAATTAACTTTATATTTTTCTCCATTAGTGTCAATAAATATTTTTGAAAAAGTTCCTGTTCCTTTTTAGGCTAATACTTTCTTCTAATGATAAGTTTTGTAAGCTTTATTTTCACAAGCTCTCCTCCCCCACTTCAATGTGTCCTAATTGTCAAAGTTTTTTCTAGTTTTAGTTTTACTTAATTTATTGATTCTTCTTTATTTCTTTATCTAAACTTTTTTCTCTTCCCCATTCTTTCTCCCCTTTCATTTAAGTAATTAATTAATTTAGTGATAAATCCCATTCTTATTCTCTACTTCAATTTGTTTTTTTAATATTTTTCTTAAGAATTACTTTATCATGTACTCTTTATATTTCTTTCCCTTTTCTGTATATTCTCACCTTGTATTCTTTGATTTATAGTCCAGAGCCTTATTTATTCTTTCTTCAGTTTCTTTGTGTTCCTCAAAAATTAAAACTTGTGAAATGTACCAAGTTCAAGCTCCATCTTATAACCAATTTTTGCATTCAGAAGTCCCAGGCTATGTTCTTGTGTTATCCTGGCATTATGGTATGGACACACATAAACATTCACACGCAAACACATACGTGTGTGTTTACATATGTGCACACATCCAGATATATTATTATTAAAGCTTAAGAAATGTAACAAGCTTAAACCCCATCTTTAATTAATTTCTGTATTTAAAAGTTATGATCTACATTCTTGTGTTATTTCTAGCATTATAGTATTCAAGTTTTCTATTTTTTCATACCTCTATAAGACCTATGAATCTTACCTTGAATCTGTGCTTCTTTTATTTTAGGTCATTGCTGTTGGCTTATATACATACTATATGTTCTTTTGATGTATTACTTTTGCCTTCCTCTAGATTATTTTTCATTTCCATATTTTTCTATTATAAATTTTTATTTTTCTCTTTTGCTTCTTTGGAAAAATTTACAACTTCAGGTTTATTTTTTCCTAATCTATTTTTGTTTTGAGAGCCTCCGATTCTGACATATGTTCTTTCACACTTTCTTTTCTTATGAACTTTCTTTTCCTTTTGAACCATTCTGAATTTTCTTTTCATTATTTATTCCTCTCTTGATAATCCAAAGGGTTCAGGGTTTCATCAGGAATTGGTTCACTTTCCTTTGTTTGGTTAAGAGAGTTTTTACTCTCTTTGAAGATTTTGTACTCATTCTTTCTTCTAGATTTGGGATGCATGTGCTTGTTCTCTAGGTTTTAATTGAATTATCTTCCTCTCAAAATATTTAGTATGTCAGCCTGTTTTCCTTACATTTTGGCTATTAGCCAGAATTAATTCTATGAAATAATGCCACAAATAGGTAGCAATCATTTAAAACTGCCAAGGCTTGATTTGTATTTGCTTCATTTGTAATGATGAATAGTATTCATCATTACATTATGGCCCTATGTATAAACACCCATTTCATGACCATGGCCTTGTTTCACTTGCATCACAGTCCGTTCTTATACTCGTGACTCATCAATGGCCATCAAAGACCATCTTGGCCTTCCTCAGTCTTTCAATTAGTGTGTGCTCATAAAATTCAAGCTTATTTTGATACTTGTATTTCTATGACAAACACAGTAAAGAAGCAGTCTGATGGATGTTAGGAGGGAAAATAACAGTGCCTCCATCAATCAATCTAGCAGCAGTTATTAAATGTTTACTCTCTGCTAATGTTTCTGCTAGATACTATACAAAAGTAAAGGAGAGAGAACTCTTGCCTTCAGGGCAGTTTACATTCTTTCATATCTAGCACAGTGCCCTGCAAATAGAAGGTACTTAATAAATACTTGTTGAATTCAATCTAAGATGGCTCTCTCTAAATTCCTAAACCATGTTAGAAGACATTAGATAAGAATCTAATTTAAATGGAACTTGACCCCCAAATGGCTACATGAACTAGTCATTGGGAATACCTTAATACTGAATTTGTCTTACCTTTGTGGACCCTGTGATGAACACTTTATCTACTTTCTTGTGAGAAGAAATGACTGCTCCAGCTGTGGGTCCATAACCAGGCATGATATTTACTACTCCTGGAGGAAATCCTGTCTAAAGAAGTAAGAGTCACACATTAATCCCAGAGAAAAAGGATCTAAAACTGCTCTGAATAGAAAAACATCTTGCTTATTTAACATCATTATCAGGAAGGTCAGAAACTAATCATAGAAGATAACTATATCAAATAGGACATCTTCATTTATTAGTTCATTTTCATCATTTGTTTTATCCTTGAAGAGTGAAAAGTCTTTTAAAAAGAACATTAATATTGACCTAGGGATGATAGAGGTTTCTGGGGATTAATCCTTCATAAGGTAGAAGAGGAATAGAAGGAAAAAACATCACTTTTTCCAAGCATGATTTCATTCATTCATTCATTCATTCATTCATTCATTCATCATGACAGAAATATTTGCTGTGTTCTGAAGACATTTCTGATAAAATATTTTGTGTTTCTTCGCTTCCCTTTTCCAGGAAGGGACCAATTGGAGATGGTAGTAACCATACTAGAAAGAAAAGGGAGTCATGAATGGCATGTACATATTTCTTCTGTCTATTGATCTCTCTGTCTATTGATCCTCTTGATTCTTTTTCTAAGGTGACACCATTATGTAATATTTAATTCCCATAACCTTTTTAGATTACAACATTAAGAATGACCACTGAAGAATCAGATTCAGTTCTTAGAGTTCTTGGGAGAAAAGAAAATTTCCATCTTAATTTTGTGCCATCATGATGAGGTACTAGAATAAAGAAACTTTAGAATAGAGGCACTTTAGAGGAAACCTTTATTTTGTTGTCTGACTCAAAGTACAAGCCCCTAGAAAGTCCTGCTGGGATAAAAGTCTCTGAAACCAGACCAGTGATAAAATATGTACCTATGTCTACCTATTAGCCTAAGTTTGGCCTTGTTGGTTGCAGAGTGTCATATTTTTCAGCCACAGTAACTCTCAAGATGTTCAGCTAATTTGAGCATGATCTGTGTCAGTGGAGAGAGCTTCCACAATAAGAAAACAATATTCTTGAAATATTGAAGAATAATAAAATAGGTTCTATGTGAAAGGAGGATGGTGACTATTGAGGGTTATTCAAAACCACATGCAATCCAAACAAAATGGGAAAAAAAGGTATATTAGCAATGTAAATGTGATGCCAACTAAACTTTTAAACTGAAAAATAATCAACATGGATAATTAAAATTTATTTCTGAGAATTTAGGCATTGAGGCCTTGGTTTCTGATCCTTCTTTATGCTGGGATATGTATGTATGCATGTATATATATATGTATGTGTGTGTATATATATAATATATTATGTGTACATACATATATACATATGCATACATATATGTGTGTCTATATTTGTACAATAGATGTATTTTATTTTTAATTAATAGAACAAAACAAGCATTTTCATAACACAGTACAATGAAACGGATGATTGTACACGAAACCGCAAATCTATCATGCACAACTTGCTATCATCTCCAAGCATACAACAAATTTATCAGATAAATCCCCTTTTTTCCCCTCCCTCTACCCTAGAAATAGCCACCATTGGACGCAATAAGTACGTATTATATAAAGTTATTCTATACATACTTCTATTTATCAGTTCTTTCTCTAGATGAAGGTAGTGTCTTTTTTCATATCTCCTTTATTTTTAATTTGTTTTTATAAATCAAAATGACTCAGTTGCTCAATGTGGTTCTTAAAACAATGTTGGTGTTACTGTGTACAATATTCTCTAGCTTCTGCTTACCTGCTGCATCATTTCATGCAAGTCTTTCCATGCTGGGATATATTTATATGGATTTTCTAAAATCCATGTCAAGGATTTTAATCTTTTCTCACAATGGGCAGGGCCCATTGGTTAATTTGTAGTTAGTGAAGTAGTCATTTCATGAATGCAAGGCAAGTAATTTGGAACAGCAGAATGCTTCTTAGTGAGAGCAGTACTCTAGTTTTTCGTGTAGTAGATTTTTAGAGAGCACATTGTGACTTAGCAAATTTACCCCTTTAATTAATGATGCTAGATAAAGAGTAGTGAGTGAGGTTTGTTCTGCTAGTTTGACAACCACAGTGTTTCCACTGCAAAGGGCAAGTCCAATTTTCACAACTAGTGCAACCAAAGGGAAATTCCACTGTAAAGCAATAGAGGAATGTTGATTTCTTCATTAATACGGAATCATATTTTCCGTTAAACCAATACGCTGGTGCCTCATGGTGGCATGGGGTGACTGTGAATAGTGGAATGGAAGTTCTAGAAGATTCTATTCAACTAAAAGCCTTTTGATTTTAGAGGAACTGATCAGTTATATGTCATCTGAAGACCAATATAGTTATGTCTGGAGAGGCTAATCAGAAGAGGGGCTACCAATTCTCACACAAACAATTGAGAAGAACATCTACATTGTGAGAGTATTATTAAGATCAAAGAAAGGAGAACCCACATTGCTGAAGTCATGGATTTGTGAAGTGTTAAAATAACGAACTGAATTTCAGTCACTATGTGTATGGATAATGCATTTTTTTTTTGTTTTAGTATAATCAAGTGCCTCTGATTGAATCATGATTGAAGAAGATCTTCCACATCCATTAATAGGCCTGGGAAGATGTGGAGGAAAGCCCACACCTTTTGTTAATGAGGCACTGTTTCTCAAGGGTTGTGATGCCCTCTGGCTCTAAAAAGTGTATAAAGACTCTGAGGTGAGGTTTTGCTTTGAGACTTACTGGCTGGAAATGTTTGTTTGGCCAGAAGGGGCTCTGAGCAACTGCTAAGGAGCTACCCTCTCTCCCCTCTACCCCCTCAGCTTTGAAAATCTGGATGTTGGTGCTTCTCTGGTAACCGTATGTATGGAATGCTCAGACAGCTGGATCTGTCTGTTGATCTATGATGTACATGCTGCTTGTGTCAGACAGTTGGAAGCCTTATCTGTTGATTTCTTTGTATTTTCTCTGAAGTTCAGGGTGAAGACTTTTCCCCTGAACTAAGTGAATAATGCATGTGCTTGATTAAAGTGATTGTTGACCCCCTGAAAGTTGTTATTCTTTTAGAAATGCAGATCTAAGAACCTGTACAGCAGGCCCTCTTGTGTATGCCAGGGTCCTTGCTTTTACACCACGTTTTCCACACATTCACTATTTCCCAAACATTAAATAGTAATAATTATAGTACTATCAACTCAACTTGTGATTTCATAGATTTTAAATGAGTACAAGTTCAATGACAACTCAACATATATTTTCAGAGAATTTTTAGAAAAAAGCAACTTCTGTATATGCGGTGGGGAAGGAAGGGCAAGTTTGGTCTCTTAATTTATGTCTTTATGAATGACTTTTTTTTGCAAAAGAACAATCTTGTATGTGTGGAGGAGGAACCAAATTCTCACTGTAACAATAAGTGATTAAAGACTGAAATATTTCTTCTTCCCTTGTTCACTTGTTATTGTTTTCAAATTAATATATTGGTTTTCAAATAGTAGAAACCACCTAGAATATCAAGTAGTTTGTAGGTGGTATGGAGCTCAGAAAAGTATATATGGTATATTCATCTACATTTATTTATTTAGCACTTTATTCATTTATCTTATTTACTTATTCACCTATCTATCTATCTGTCTATCTATCTATCTATCTATCTATCTATCTATCTATCTATCTATCTAATCTATCTGGCATACTGGAAAGTGTGACTCCTTCAACATTCAGATGGTATTCCTTCAGCCTTAAAGGAAATCTCACTAAACATGAATTCTTGCTTAATGAAATTTTAAAAAATATATGCTTTTAAAATCTTATTTGTGGAAGCAGCTTACAGGAAGTATTTGTCCACAAACACTGACAGGTTCATGTCTTGTATGGGAGAAAAATTTTCTATCTGAAATAAACCAAAAAAGCCCAAAACAAACCCCAAAACTTGGTATATCAGACAAATATTGTTCTGAAATAGCCAGTAGAAATAAACAAAAGCAAATATTTTCTATGTAGAAGAAGGAGTTTTTATAATATTGCAGGGAATAATAGTGTATGATATCTTATTTTTATCAATAGGATATTTGAATTATTACTACTACAAATGTAGGTTTATTTTTTATTTAAGTGACCTTTTTTTATATGGTGTATGATGTGACTCAAACCGTGCACCCACATCATGTCAGAACAATTACACAGATTGCTGTTGAAAGGGACTGAAAAGATGGTATAATCCAGCCTCTCAAACATTCTGAAATATATTTGCAAAGACTTCCAGAAAATCAATGAGAAAAGAACAGAGAATGGCATGTATGTGGAGGTGGTGGGTAGGCAGGGAGGAAGGCAAAATTCCATCCCGCAATAATATACCAATGATTTAACAGCTATAGATTGTTCAAGATTCCTAAAATATCCATGTTTGATTTCCCTTGCTGGTGGTACAACCTCCATGACTTACTTGTCCTAAATGATTTAAATAATAAAAAACAGAAAGCCACAAACATTTCCTCACCTTATGTTTTTCTCTTCTCCCTCCCTAAAACCTTCTGGTTTAAATCTGAATTTGACTTCTTTCTACTTGCTTAGTGTTCAATCTTGCCTTTCCTGCTATTTTTTAAAATTTTCTTGTTCATATCTCCCAAGAACCTAGTAAAGCAATGATCTTACACATAGTCGGTACTAAGTAAATGTTTGCTTTCAAATTGCTTTTCAATGCTCATTTATTTGACTCCATTTGTATATTTCATTCCTTCTTGCCCTTTATCAAAATAGAAAATAAATCCTTCCAAAAGCCCCATGTCTGTATAGCACTATTTCTTTACTTTCTTGTCATTCCCAGTCTATGTTTCACGGCTATTGTCCTGCCCAATCCCCATCTCCTATTTGTGGTTCACCTTGGCTAGGCTCTTTTACTAGTTATTAGGTAGTTTCAGTGTTGCTAGGGTTATTTTAAATCCTTGGGGAAACTTAAAGATAATTTCCATCAAATCTTCAACTATCAGGCTCATTGAACTGGAGAGTGAAGTTAGTCTTGTATGCTGGAAGTAGAGCATGTCTTGAGGACAACTTTCCTTCATTTGCTCTTCAGAAGCAAGTTTTAGACTAACACTCAACTGATCTCCCAAACTTTATGTTCAAACTCTGCTTCTCTTTCACTTAGTAAATAATTTTAGATAAATTTTTTGTTTCAGTTTCTTCTTTTTCTGAATTCTAGCAGAACTGATTTCCACTGACAATTCTTGTTTTCCAGATATCTATCATCCCATAACATCATCTATATTGTCATTTAAAAAATCCCAAACCAAAAAAACACCAAATGCATTCTTTCCCATTTCCAGTCTGAGACTCAAGGCTATAGATTAATTTTTATCTTTTTTTCTGACTAAACAACTTTCAGCAAAAGTTTTAATCAAGAGTCCAAATCAAGGCTGAGACAGACAGTTGTACCTATATGTTATTGGGGTATTAAAAATATGGCAGCTAACTATTACTGGATACATGAGCATAACATCTCATTGCAGACTAAAAGCCAACCAAACCTTTCAAAATGAGGCATAATATTAAATGTGAGCTTTGAAATGTCTGACCTATGCATATGTGTATGTGTGAGTGTGTGTTAAATTGTATTCTTTTCAATAGTTATTGTACTTTAGTGTATTTTATATTGTATTGATTTTAAAAAATATTTCTATGCCTATGAATGACAATTTTGCTGAGCTTTTCAAAGGCATTTAATAAATATTAACAGACTTTGTGATAGAAATTCAAGAGATTACCACAAAATGAGTGTGCATTTTATTCTTTCCTTTAGTGGAATGTGATGAGAGTAAACTTCATGTTTTTCTCTCACCTCCCCTCTTTATCCCTCCACTAATAAGTCTTTTGCTTGCCTCTTTTATGAGAGATAATTTGCCCCATTCCATTTCTCCCTTTCTCCTCCCAATATATTTCTCTCTCACTGCTTGATTTCATTTTTTTAAGATATGATTCCATCCTCTTCAGTTCACTCTGTGCACTCTGTCTCTATGTGTGTGTGCATGTATGTGTGTGTAATCCCACCCAGTACCCAGATACTGAAAAGTTTCAAGAGTTACAAATATTGTCTTTCCATGTAGGAATGCAAACAGTTCAACTCTAGTAAGTCCTTTATGACTTCTCCTTGCTGTTCACCTTTTCATGGTTCTCTTCATTCTTGTGTTTGGAAGTCAAATTTTCTTTTCAGCTCTGGTCTTTTCATCAAGAATGCTTGAAAATCCTCTATTTCATTGAAAGACCAATTTTTCCCCTGAAGTATTATACTCAGTTTTGCTGGGTAGGTGATTCTTGGTTTTAGTCCTAGTTCCTTTGACTTCTGGAATATCCTATTCCATGCCCTTCGATCCCTTAATGTAGAAGCTGCTAGATCTTGTGTTATCCTAATTGTATTTCCACAGTACTTGAATTGTTTCTTTCTAGCTGCTTGCAATATTTTCTCCTTGACCTGGGAACTCTGGAATTTGGCCACAATGTTCCTAGGAGTTTCTCTTTTTGGATCTCTTTCAGGCGGTGTTCTGTGGATTCCTTGAATACTTATTTTGCCCTCTGGTTCTAGAATCTCAGGGCAGTTTTCCTTGATAATTTCATGAAAGATGATGTCTAGGCTCTTCTTTTGATCATGGCTTTCAGGTAGTCCCAAAATTTTTAAATTGTCTCTCCTGGATCTATTTTCCAGGTCAGTTGTTTTTCCAATGAGATATTTCACATTATCTTCCATTTTTCCATTCTTCTGGCTTTGTTCTGTGATTTCTTGCTTTCTCATAAAGTCCTTAGCCTCCATCTGTGCCATACTAATTTTGAAAGAACTATTTTCTTCAGTGTGCTTTTGAATCTCCTTTTCCATTTGGCTAATTCTGTTTTTGAAAGCTTTCTTCTCCTCATTGTCTTTTTGAACCTCTTTTGCCAATTGAGTTAGGCTAGTTTTCAAGGTGTTATTTTCTTCAGCATTTTTTGGGGTCTCCTTTAGCAGGGAGCTGATCTGCTGTTCATGCTTTGACTTCATGTCTCTCATTTCTCTTCCCAGCTTTTCCTCCACCTCTCTAACTTGATTTTCAAAATTCTTTTTAAGCTCTTCCATGGCCTGAGCCCATTGGGTGGGCTGGGACACAGAATCCTTGATTTCTGTGTCTTTGCCTGATGGTAAGCATTGTTCTTCCTCATCAGAAAGGAAGGGAGGAAATGCCTGTTCACCAAGAAAGTAACCTTCTATAGTCTTATTTCTTTTCCCTTTTCTGGGCATTTTCCCAGCCAGTGACTTGACCTCTGAATATTTTCCTCACACCCACCTCGCCTCCTGATCCTCCCAGCCAGTGTTTGGGGTCTGAGATTGAAATGCTGCTTCCAGCCTCAGGGCTTTGGGTGGGGGCAGGGCTGCTATTCAGTGTGAGATTAAGTTCAGGTGGTCAGGTTGGGGCAGGGCCGCCTCTCAGGCTCAGTTCCCTCAGGGGGTTTATGCACAGACCTTCAATAATGGATCCAGGCTCCCACCCGCTTGGGGAGCCCCGGTCTGCCGCCACCCCTCAGATCCTGTCTCCCAAGGGGGCCCGAGCCATGGGGGCACCCCACTCCCCTCTCAACCCACCAAAGAGACTCTCTCACCGACCCCCGTCACCTGTGGGTGAAGGGACCTGTGCGGCCGCTGGAGATCCTATCCCTGAAGCCCTCTTGGATCTCCTCCTCTCGGTGCCGCGCCCGCAGCAGGGCTGCACTCAGCTCCCAGTCCCAGCGCGCAGTCCGCAGAGCGAAGGACCTTTTGCGAGAGGTCTGCAGGTCGACATTGGTTCTTCTGAACAAGATCTATGACCTTTCAGTACGATGAAAGGTCAAGCTCTTCCACATGGCAGCCACCTGGAAAAGGGACTTGACTTGTTCTTCTGCATGGTCATAGTTCATAGAGATAGGCATAAGTAGCAGAAGTTTCAACATGGCAATTTTAGACTTCACATAAAGGTGTAATATTTCTTAGAAGATTAAATGTATCATGGAATGGGCTGCCTTGGGAGTAGTGGTTTCCCCTTAATGGAGGTCTTTAAGCACAAGGTAAATGACATTTTTTGGTAAATTGTAAAGGAGTTAAACGATTTGCTTTCCACATCTGTTCCACTTCAGATTAAGTGCTTTATAATCCTTTAAAGTTGCCATATAAATATTGAGTTGCTGTTATTAATTACTACTACTACTACTGCTGCTGATACTACTGCCACCACTACTACCACCACCACCACCACCATCACTACCGCTACAATTAATAGTAGTACTACCTGTAAAAGGAGCTGTCATTAAGATTTCTTTCAACAGAAGGAGAGAGGAGAAACACATTTCCAAAAGGCATTTTTTATAATCTTTCTCTCTCTGTATATACATACATACATACATATGTGTATGTATATGTATGTATGTATATATGTATGTGTAAGATATCTTCATTGCAAACAAAACCAACTCATGATAATGAACATGATTGAGACCTCTACCAATCGCTTGCTTCTTCTGGTGCATACTTACTGCTAAGAGCAGATGATACCTTTCCCTTAAATCAGCCAGTTTGTTCAGGAGTTGACCTCTCTCTGAAGTATTCATTGTTCACTATGGGGATCCAATCTGAAAAGCCTCTCTTGCTGCTTTCACTGCCTTATTCACATCTGCCTAAAAAGTCAAAGACAGCTAAGTTTTGAGGAAGAATACTTGAGTTATTTTCTAATATAAGTTGGCCATGGAACAACATGTAGTGGTAGAATTCATATGTAATTCATATACAGACAAAAGAGCATTAGAGGAAATTTCGTAGAAAAAGAGCAAATGTTATATCTGTTTTCACTGATTTTCATGTTTTCCAGATGTTGATTTACATAATTTTAGAACACAGGATCACAGAGTTTGATCTGGTAGGGAAATTTTAGTATCATGATCCTATATTTATGTGAAAAATTTACCAGTGTTCTAAGGTTAATATGTTGCTCATCTGGAATGGAACTTGAAGAGTAACTAACCCATCTTCCTTATTTTACCAGAAAGGAATAGGAAAACCCAAAGAGTTGAAGGGGCTTGTCAATATCACACAGCAGAACAGCTGGGGTTTGAACCTATATGTCTTCTGATTTCAAATGCATGTCTCATTTCATGATGTATATGGTGTTTACCCCTTACTCAAAACCTTTTGCTTTTTTGATAAATATATTGTTTTTTATATTTTAGAGGAAAGGGTTTTTAGCACTGACATTTTTCCCTTACAGAATTACTATTTACATAGAATGGAACACCATGGTTCCCTAAAACACTGGGGCATGGCTCACCTTGCCTGCATTCTACAAATTTTGGTATGTCATCTCATTGTTGTTATTATCTTTAATGAAATTATTGATCATTTCTATGATGTGTCGTTTGACCCACTGATTCTTTAGGATTAGATTATTTAGTTTCCAATTAATTTTTGATCTGTGATTTCAAGATCATTTATTAAACATAATTTTAATGTATTATGGTCTGAAAAGTGTGAATTTAAAATATCTTTTTTTCTCCATTTGTTTGTAAAGTTTTTTATGCCCTAATATGGGGTCAATGTTAGTGAAAGTACACGTACATGTACAACTGGGCGAAAAAGGCATACTCCTTCCTATTCCTAGTCAATTTTCTCTAGATGTCTATATCTAACATTTTTCTAAAATTCTATTCATCTGCTTAACTTGTTTCTTATTTGCTTCATGGCTAAATTTATATACCTCTGAGAGGGGAAATTCAAGGTCTTCTGTTAGTACAGTTTTTCTGTCTATTTCCTCTTGTAACTCATTCAATTTTTCTGTAAAGTACCTGGATGCCATGCCATGTCTGTAACTTCATTGTTTATGGTATCTTTTTAAGCAAAATATAGTTTCCCAATTATCTCTCTTAGTTGTATCTTTTCTTTTTGCTTTTGCGTTGTGTAAGATCAAGATTGCTATCCCTGCCTTTTTAAAACTTCAGCTGAAGTGTAAATTTTACTCCAGGCTTTATTTTAATTGTGCTTATTTTTCTTTCAGGTGGGTTCTTTTAGCCATTATTGTTTAGATTCTGATTTCTAATGCATTCTGTTATCCACTTCAGTTATATAGTTGAGTTGATCCTATTCACATTCATAGTTATAATTCTGAATTGTGTATTTTCCTCCATACTATTTTTTTCTGTTTATCCTTCTCCCTCTCTTTTTTTACCCTATCCCTCCTCAAAGGTCTGTTTCCTTCTGACCGCTGCTTCTCTTAATCCACTTTCCAGCTTATCACTTCATCCCTTTGTCTTTTCTCTATCCCCTCCTATTCACTTATTAGGATAGATTTCTATATGTAACTGAGTTTGTGTGTTCATATAAATATTTACATACATATATATCTGTATTTTTATATGTAACACTGTATATAGTATGTATATTATTTATAGTACCATATATAGTAGTTAATATCATATACTATAATAATATAGTTCTATTTACTATATCCATACTATATATATGTACTATAGTAACTAAAATATATATCATATATAGAGTATATATAATATAAAGTACATACTACTATATATGGCAAATCTATATACACACACACACTATTCTACTGCATACTTTATCTAGACTACTATAGAAATATATATGATATATGGTGTATATGTGTAACCACTATATATACATATATGTATAGCCCTCCCTCCCTCAAAACAAAGTCAAGTGCAAGTCATGTCATTATTTCTCTGATGGCATGGTCTTCTTTGGCAACAAAGGATGAACACACACATATATTCAAATATAGTAGAACCTCATTTTACGAATTTAGTTCGTTCTCAGATTCTGGTCATCATTCCATTTGTTTGTATTGCAAAGTGAATTTTCCCATGGGAAATAATGTAAAGTCAGATGATTGGTACCACATTTCCAAAAATATTCGTATAAAATAATTATTAATAATTTTAAGTAAGTTTTTTTGTCCCTAATACACCTGAAATACAATAGCAATGATTAGTACACAATATAAACAGAAAATAAAACAAATTAACTTACACTTTACCTTCGATAAGAGTTGGCATGAGGGAAACGAGAGGGAGGAGTAGGAGGAGGAGGAAGAGGAGGAGGAGGAGGAGGAGGAGAAGGAAGGGTTATTGCTTGGAAGGAGAATCTCTTTCTGTGAGAACACCGGGGATTTCAATGTCGGGAGTGTTCTCTCTTATGCTTCTTTCACTAAAACTAACACTACTGCCTTCACTAATTTTCCTTTTTTAGAATTACTTTCATGTTTTGATTCATTGATGTTTTTCTTTACATTCTCTTATGACTAGGGATCTATCTAATGATACTTGTTTTTGACATTTTCATAAAAATTGGTTTTCAGTTTTCAACAATCACTTTCATAACATTTAAATTGTCTCTCCCTCCCTCGCCTCTCCCTCCCCTAAATGGTATACAGTCTTATATGGGTTCAAAAACAAAACAAAACAGAACGCTGCCGTAGTTGAGTGTCATTCCTTCGTGAGTCGTTCAAATCCAAACATGATGTTCGTACTGTGAATTTTTGTTCATCCTGCAAGACAAATTTTGCAAAAAATGTTCCCCATCCAGCGAAGCATAGGTAAAACAGGTTACTCATAAACCGAGGTTCCACCGTATAGTAGTATATGGTGTGTGTGTGTGTGTGTGTGTGTGTGTGTGTGTGTGTGTGTGTGTGTGTGTGTGTATTCTTCCCTCTTTAAATTAGTTCATATGAGAGTTAGGTTTGAGTGCTGCATATCCATTTTTTTTCTCCAGTGTAAAAGCTCTTCCTTGAGACTTCTTTTATGTGAGATCATTTTTCCCATTCTTCCTCTCCCTTTTCCGTTCACCCAGTGAATCTCTCTTTCTCAGTCCTTTGTGTATTTTTGAGAAACCTCCCAACATAATCAGCTTACACCTATGTCCTCTGTCTATGTAGAATTTTAATTCCCCAAATAATGACAAAGTTCTTAGGACTTACATGTACCATCTTCCCAAATGGATATAATATATATATGCATATATATACTATATATACTTTAATCTTATTGAATATTTTATGATTTCTCTGTTAAGTTTTCCTTTTTTTATAGCTTCTTTTGATTCATCTTTGAATGTTAGATTTTCTATTCATCTCTGGTTTTTTATGTCAGTAATGTTTGAAAGTCCTCTATTTCATTATATGTCCCTGAAGGATTGCTGAGTAGGATATTCCAGTATGTAATCCTATCTCCTTTGCAAACTTTCTGCTCTTTTAACATGATATCTGCTAAATATCGTGTGATCCTGATGGTATTTGATCTATTGGATTTGAATGATCTTTCTATAGATTTTTGCATTGTTTTCTATGACCTGGGGACTATGGAATTTATATTTAATATCCTTGAAGTTTTCATTTTGGGATCTCTTTCAGCACATGATCAATGGATTCTTTCAATTTCTATTTTGCCTTCTGATTCTAAGATATTAGCGTAGTTTTCTTTTATAATTCTTAAAATATGCTATCTAAGCACTTTTTTTGAATATGGCTTTAGGTATTCCAATAATTCTTTTTTTCTCATAAATTTATTTATTTTCTAGCTATTTTTCTTTTATAAAAATTACTCTCATTATTATATTAAAATTATCTTTAATTCTCCCCCAATTGCATGTTAAAACAATTAAAAATAGTTTTTAAAAGTTTTGAGTCCCCAAAATCTATCCCTTCCTCCTTCTCTTCCCTTTCCCCTCACTGAGATAGTAAGCAATATGATATAATTTACACATGTACAATCATATAAAACATTTCCATATTGGTCATTTTGTAGAAGATTCAAATAAAGAAGAAGTGAAAGAAAGAACAAAGAAGAAAGAAAGAAGAAATAACATGCTTCAGTCTGTATTCAGACAGTATCAGTTTTCTCTGAAGACAGATATCATGCTGCATCATCTGTAGTCCTTTGGGATTGTCTTGAATTATTGTATTGCTGAGAATAGCTGTCATTTGCAATGAATTCTTTATTGTAAAGTGTTGCTATCATTATATACAATGTTCTGATTTTTTAAAAAAAATAATTTATTTTTAGTTTTCAACATTCATTTCCACAAGATTTTGAGTTTTAAATTTTTTTCCCCATGTCTCTCCTCTCCCCACCCCAAGACATCTGCATTCTGATTACCCCTTCTCCCAATCTACCCTCCATTCTCTTATTCTCTTCCCCTCTATTTTCTTATAGGTCAGATAGATTTCTATACCTCATTGCCTGTATGTCTTATTTCCCAGTTGCAAAAATTGTAAAAACAATTTTTAACATTTGTTTTTAAAACTTTGAGTTCCAAATTCTGTCCCCCTGATTCTGCTTGCTTCCCTTTGCATCAGTTCATGTGAGTCTTCCTAGGTTTTTCTGAAATCTGACTGCTTGTCATTTCTTATAGTACAATAATGTTTCATCATAACTATATACCACAGCTTGTTTAGCCATTCCCCAATTTATGAGTCTCCTCTCAATCTCCAGTTCTTAGCCACCACAATAAAGCTGCATCATGGCATGGAGAGTGCCATTTTTTAATGTAAAACCAAAGGAGAACAAATTTGGGCAGTTCCTACAAGCTGGAAAAGCTTCAAATAAAGAATATGTTGATAGATACTATAGCTATTGTCTAATGACTAGCCACACTAATTTCAGAGATAGCTATGATCAGAATGCTTACTCTAGTGAATAGCCATATTGACTCACAAAGACAGTCTACCAAGTCATGAAGGGCCTGTGGTCTGCTTTGATACTATTTTATATTGTAAAAGTACAAAAGGAGAGTGGAAAGCAAGCTACTGTTTCCTAGGAATCTTCTACTGTCTTACATTTTGTTCACATAGTGATATCTATATAGATAGCTTATTAAGTACAAGTATATGCTAGGCATCAACAGTCACAGAAATAAATATTTAATTCCATCACAGATATGTTGACCCAACTATACTCAAATTCAGCCTACTGAGTGTTGAACTCATCATTTTTCTTCTCCATATGGATCCCTTGCCAAATTTCTGGTTTTCTATTGATGATCCTAGCATTCTACTACCATGCTGCCATCATTTCAAGGAAATGTTGATGTTTAACCTCAATAAGGTGAGACATAGGGATGACTTGATAATTTTTTCAATAGTGTAAAAATGTCATATAAAAGAATTAAACCTTTTCTGTTTGGCCCTGAGAATGGGGGACAGGAAACTTAGAAATATCAGATAGAGGGTGTAGAAAAGCAATTTAACTTCATTCTGAGGAAGAAAACTTCCTAACAATGAAAAGTATTCATAAGTTTCATGCACTGCCTCAGGTATTAGGGAGATTTTTAACAGTCTAGAAAACTACCTGAGATATTCTAGAGCAGAATCTAGTTCCAATATAGACTGGATAAGATTGATACCTTCTCTGGCTGTACCCTCCACTTGACTCTCTCTTGTTATTGTCTGAGCCAAACAATTTAATACTTTACTGACCTTCAATTTTATGTTGTTCTTTAATGGTTTCATGTGTGTTAATCTGTTTTCTATAACCTCCTCAGAGGCAGACAGAATACCTTAGTCTGCATGCTGTGCCTATATATCTCAGAAAATATTAATGAGGATACTTTTACTACCAATATAGGTCAACACCAGTTCTGACAATCTTTGGGACTTACATGAGATGTTAATCAGTTAAATATGAGGCAAAATGTGCTGATTCTGAAGCCACTCTATGAACTGCATCATGTTACCATCCAGTAATGTTCAGCTTTCTTTGTTTATAGTTATGTTTTAGCTGACATGATTTGACTCACTATTATACATATTCAGATATATAAGTAATATTTTTAATAGACACTAATATGTAATGACACTATGAATAAACTTTTGTACATTTTATTGACACGAGTCACTTGTCAATCAATGAACATTTATGCATTTACTACATGCCATGCATTATGCTACTCACTGGAAATACAAAGGATGCCAAAAGACAGTCCCTGCTCTCAAGAAACTTTCTGTCTAATGGGGGGTGGAGTGGACATGCAAACAACTGTGTACAAACAAGCTATAAAGAAAGCTAAATTGGAAATGATCAAAAAGGAAGGTACCAGAATTAACGGGAGTTGGGAAAGATTTGTAGAAATTGAAATTTTAGCTGAGGTTTGCTGGAAGTTAGGGAGACCAGGTGGCTAAGATAAAGAAGGAGAACATTCTAGGCATTGAGGGCATCTACTGAAAATGCCTGGAGCCTAGAAATGAAGTGTCTTGAGTAAGGAAAAAGCAGTGGTGAGAAGCAAAACAAACTTTTGAGGACAGTGTAAAAAAAAAGAGAAGGATATAAGAAAATAGGATGGAGGGAAATACACAGTAATCATAACTGTGAATGTTAATGGGATGAACTCATTCATAAAGTAGAAATGGAGAGAAGATTGGATTAGAAACCAGAGCCCAACAATATGTTGTTTACAAGAGACACACTTGAAACAGAAACACACACACATAGTTAAAATAAAGAACTAAAGTAGAATCTATTATGCTTTAGCTGAAATAAAAACGCAGAGGTAGCTAGTTGTGAAAGGAGTGTAATACTGTACATCCTCTATTCCCCAGACATACTAGGTCCATATCCTTAAGCGACAAAAATGTGGAAAGGACTTTTATGTACAAAAATATTTATAGGTGTTCTTTTCATTTATTGACTTTCTAATTTTGTTACATGATTTTCCATTAAAAATCCTTTTTTATTTCATTAATATATGCAGCAAATTCTCTGAATATTGCTTTAGCAAAATTTAGAAATCTGGGTAAATTGACTTAATTATAATTACTGTTCATCTAGTTCTTATTTTTTAAAATAAAATTTGTTCTTTGTCCAGTAATTATTTAGAATTTCATTCTTAAATTTCCATTTAGGTTTTCACATTTTTCTTGTACTACCTTAATTGAGTAATCTTCATATTACTTATGGTGTTGTGTTCTCTAAACATTTTTTTTACATTTATTTGCAAATTTTATGCATCTCAATACATGCTCTTCTTTTGTAAAATTCTTGTTTGGTCATGATGTATGTGTGTGTGTTTGTGCAGGTGTGTGTGTGTGAGTGTGTGATATGTAATTTAGTGCTTTTATTCAGAAGGTATCCTTAATTATTCAGCTCTAAATTCTGTGACAACTTGTTCAATTCTACGTTTTCTCTTTGGTTTATTTTTATTTTAAATTTGTCAGATTCAGAGAAAGGAACATTAAAGTTTCCAGCTATTATTGTATTAATATATTCTAAATCATTCTTCAATTTAGTGAACCCTTTCCCTTATAGATGTATATGTCATGCTGCTTAGAGAATATAATTTAAATAGTGATATTATTAGTTTGTTGTCTATGGCTTTTTTTAGGCATAATGTAATGACCTTAATTATCTCTATATTTTCCTCAATTTGTGTCAACAATATTGCTTATTTTTTAATAGTTTCCATTCCTTTTTTAGGCTAGTGTTTTATTGCAGTGATTGGTTTTTCTTAATATTACTTGATAAAACCCAACTTCCACAGGCTCTCCTCCCCCACTTCACTACTTCTGCTGTTTGTTGACCTTTTTCCCTAGTTCTAATGTTTTACACAGTTTATTAATTTGTATCTTCGTTTCTTTAAATTATCAATTTTCTCCATCTTCTCCCATTATTTAAATGATTAATTTCTTTACTTTATTCTCTTCATAATTCTTTCCCCTTTCTATATATTCTTAATTTTTACTTTATGATTTTTGATCTACAAATTTATTTCTTCTTTAGTTTCTTTGCGTTTCTCAAAAATGAAAACTCTCAGTTTGAGCTCCATCTTATAACCCATTTCTCTTTTCAGAATTTCTGGGCTATTTTCTTGTGTTATTTCTTACATTATAATACACACACACATATATATATACATACACACAGTGTATGTATACATATATGTATATATGTATATTTATTTTAGTAAAGCTGAAGAAGTATAACAAGTTTGAGCTCCACCTTTTATCTAATTTCAATATTAGGAACTTCTAGTTCTGCTCATTTCATTCATGGTTTCTCCCATTCATTTTAATTCTTCTATGCAATGTGACTAATGTCAAAATGTGTTTAATAAGAATGCATGTGTAGAACCCCTATAAGGTTGCATGCCATCTTGGGGAAAGAGGAAAGAAGAAGGGGGAGAAAATTTAAGACTTATGGAAGCGATTGTTGAAAACTGAAAACAAATAAATTAATTAAAAAAAGAACTTATGGGGTGTGTTCTTGTCTTATTTAATATTTTAGTCTCTTTTTCTTATATTCTCATTTTACTTCTGATTTTCCCACTTGAAGAGGGGAGTATAATTGGATGGCAAATCTGCTTTATTTTTCTCCTTTGTAGTAGGATTTATCTTTTACTAACTAAGGCTCTTCCTCAAAGTAGACTGCCTCTTTCTGTTTCTCTGTCTCTCTGTTTCTGTCTATCTCTATCTGTCTATTTCTCTTTTTCATCTCAATTTTCTTTCTTTCAAGTCAACTGTAGCACCTCTTGTTATCCTACTACCCCAGTTCTTCCCTCAGCTCTCATCCTTTTCTTCTCTGACTGGACTGACTCAATGCTTTTGCCTTTTTTGCTAGATCAGAGGTAGGCATAAAGGGTGTTCTGGATAGAATTTCTGTAGACATGTATCTCTAACCCATCCCCCTCAATAAGATATAAATTAGCTATTCCTTTTTCAATATTGTTGATATGCCTTGGCATAATCAATGCAGTGTAGCATGTGGGCAGGGCATGGTTTAGCAAAAGACAATCCAATTGTGGATCTGAGGCAGAAGCCCACAGGTTGGTTTCTGCATCCTTGATAATAGTGTGGAGTATGATGGGAGAAAGGACTTGAGTGTGTGCTTTAAGGATTATTATTCTTCAGTGTTAATCCTGAATACTTTTACCTAATTAGATTTCTCTTTAATAAATCTAGATCTGGCAAAGAATTCTTTTTTTTTTCCTATGTAAAAATTTGAAAATTTGTCCGGATTGGGGTAAATATTTACTCTGCCATCTTGTTAATCAGTCACATGAATGAAATCTCTTGTATTGTTATTTTTTGGCAAGATGAAACATCTAATATTAAAATTTTCTTGACATACACTAAGAAGGTGAAAACTTTTGTAAAAAATTTTTTAATCATCAAAATAACCACAAATCTTGATGAACACAAATTGTATTTCCTCCCCATTCCCACCAATTAAGGTGACTGACTTTCATGTTTATTCATTTGGATTGGAGAGACATGCTTTTAATTAAATATAATATGATAGTAGAAAGATAGATCAGGCATTGACAGAATTTTGGATTTAAAAGGAATAAATAACATTTATTTGAAATCAGCCTATAGAAACAAAAAGGACCAAACAGGTTGTCAGTTATCTCATTTTACACATCTGTTTGTGGCAGAAAACTCTATTAATGAACCTGAATTAAGCCAGCTACTATGTGGAATATTGAACTTGTAAACAATGTTAATTTAAGATGCCCGCTTTGGGGGGAAGAAAGTTACCTATAATGTTCAATAACCTTGCAGTTGGCAACTGGTAGGAATATAGAAGCTATTTTGATTATTACACATCTTTATGGAATTCATTGACTCCCTAAGCTTGATAAAACATTTTTTTTGCAATAAGAATAAAAGAAAATTTATATCCTCCAACAAAGCATTTTTTGAAAGGAATGATCTGCAGAATTTGACACTTTTCCTCAAAAAGCCTATAATATTCAATTTTTTGAAAAGAGGAATATACAAAGTTTTAAAATGCTTCAGATCTCTAAGGCTGCAAATAAGTTATTTCTCCTCTCCCAATTTCTCTGTTATTAACATTTTTATTTTCTGCTATTAAAATTTGTTCAGAAAGCAGAATTGGCTATCTGTAGAGTTCAGACATATGCATCCTCATCTTTTGCTGTGCAGTACAGCTAAAGTCATTTGCAAATTATGTAACAAATCAACACATCTTTAGTGAGTTGAGTGAGGGAAAATCTTTCTTCATAGGTCCTATGATTTGACTTTCGGGCATGTATGTAATAGCTAGAATAAGCACACATCACAGGAACAGTTTTGGTCTTTGGACTTGTAACTATACTTTAATTTCACTTTCGCCATGATGCCCTAAGTGGGAAGGCTGGAGACCTGCTTTAGCTCTATGTTCCTATTAATATCCACTAGTCTGCTGCTAGACAACTGTTTCAATAGCAGTAAGCATATCTAGTGAGATAAATTAATATATTCATAACACATAATACAGTATGGTAGCTTTCCTTCAACTTTTTCCTCAAATATAATTATTGAAATAATTATCCTTAACTATTCTGAGCTCCCCCACATCCATCCGTACAAAACTACACATTGGTTAACTATGACTTGCATTGTCTCTTATAAGAAGACAAGAAAATTCGGTTGAGCATCAGAATTCGGACAAAGTTGAATAAGACTGCTTTTCCTATTTAATATCTTGTATTTAGTAAGATTTTTCACCCAAATTCCCATTAGCATAGCTACTGCTAATTCATGTAATATACTTTACATTAGGCCACTTTAACTTTCCCACTTTTCAAATAGGTATATTTTTCACCTACCTAAGATAAGGTAACAGATATACAGTTTGAAACTATTAACCTTAGTATATTGAATTTTGAGGTTGGTGGGTTGGTCCCCCCTGTTGGATTTGCTGAGGGCTTTTTCTTAGAAGACATTTTTGGGCTGGTTCTAGAGACACAAGTAAAGTTAAATAGCCAACTGACAGGCTCAGCAATTTTGTGCTGATTGAATCCTTGGCTTAATTTGTCCATTTTAATCTGAATTGACTGAGGATCATTTGCAGACTGGACTGTGATTGGATGAACCAATTCAGAGCAAAAAAGAAGATGAAAGTCCTTTTTTTTTTTTTTTTGATAAGAGAGGATCCAGATTTTAAATTTAAATCTTTAAGAAACCATTTTACCAAACCTGTAGCTAGTCTGGAACAGAGTTCATTAAATACAAATGAATTCATAATTTTAAAAAATTGAAATATTTGACAAGAGTAATAGCTGCTTTGATTATTGAAGTTCAAATCACCCTTCAACCCTCATTTCCTCAATCTCTTTACTGTGTAAACTATTTTCTCTGACAGATATCAGTAAAGGGAACAAGACAGTATTTAATCTTTGGGTACTCCCATTTCTGGAAGACATGAGGGGGGAAGAGATTGGTGCTTTTTTTTTTTCTAATTAAAGGACTGCTTAATCTAATATACTACCTCTGAATTTTACAACTCTGAGGTTTATGCTACTGCTATCCTTATTTTAAAGATGAGAAAACTAAGGCTCAGTGATTTGTCTAAGGTCACACAGTGAGCAACTATACAAAGTCTTAAACCCTAAGACTTCTTCATTCTTATTGTAGCTCTCTGGCCACCAAGGGGCTCTCTTCATCTCTGCTGAGTTAGTAGCTTTGAGTGAGGGACAGAATTGGATAGCTTATCTGTTTTTCCTGTCTTACTCATCTTGACTAAGCATTTTGAAGGAGGATAAGAGTAAGTTCACTGTGGTCATAAATAATAGTAGAGTAAATTTCTAGATTTTATAACAAACTGAACTAAGCATTTTGGTGAATCACAGATAAAAACAACAGTGGGAAATCAGTAGCTTTAAACAATGAGCAAAAGTTTCTTTTAGTATACGGAATTTTAGCTGGTACTTGAAGGAAGCCAAGGAAGCCAAGAGGCAGAGATGAAGAGGGAGAGAATCCCAAATGTGAAAGACAGCTTGTTAAAATTCGTGGAGTTCATAGGCAGCTAAGTGGTGCATTGAATAGAGCACAGGCCCTGGGGTCAAGAGGACTTGAATTCAATTCCAGCCCCAGACACTTGACACTTACTAGCTGTGTGACCTAGGACAAGTCACTTAACCACAATTGCCTTGCCTTCCCCCTCCAATAAAACAAAACAAAACAAAATTCATGGAGTTGGAGGATGCAGCATCCTGTGTGAGCAATGGCATGCAGGACAGTGTTACTGAATCTCAGAATATTTGTAGGTGATTAAAATGTAAGAATACTGTCAAAATAGCTAATCAGGAAGCATCTATCATAGGAAGCATAGTCCCTACTATGTGCTGGGCTGTGCTAAGTGCAAGAGTCATTAAGGGCTTTTAATACCAGAGGATATTTTCTTTAATCCTGGAGAATACAAGAAGCCACTGGAAGTTATTGAATAGGGAGATGACAGAGTCAGATTGGATCATCAGGAAGGTCAATTTGACATCTCAATAGAGACCAGATTTAATAGGAAGAAACTTGTGTCATAGAGATGAACCAGAAAACTAATCCAGGCATGTGGTATTTAGGACCATGTTGGCCTCACTCTTTCTTCCTGAGTCATTGGAATCTAGTGACAAGAAAAAAGTAACAAGACCCTTCCCAATGGTTTGGGATACAGTGGACAACCTTGGCATCTTTGATGTCCAACCAATCTCTAAGTGCTCTAAAGTGTCAAATTCTGCCACTATCATGGTCCATTAGAACGAATTATTCACATCTACCTATTCCAACTAAGTTTCCACATGCTTGGGGGAGACATAGATGGGAGTCTTCCCTTAATACCCAAAATACCCAAGCACAAATCTACCTTACTTAAATACAATTTGTGTGAGTCAAAAGACATCACCCATAAAGTTTTATCATTTTTACCTACCTTGAAGTCCAGCAGCAGTGGGCAAGTGATAAAGCATCAGGTGCATATATACTGGGAGCTGTAGTTACAACCCTGCGTACAGGTAGCCCAGAGCACTGAGTTATCTTCTCATTGTACTGAAGTAGCAGTGGGATGCATCACTGCCCCGCCCCCCCCCCCCCCCCGCCCCCGGCACCTGAGAAATCTTTTTTCAAAAAAGAATTTCGCTGCAATACAGTAATATTTCATTCTATCCATGTGCCATAATTTACTAAGCCATTCCCCAATCAGTAGGCATATAGTTTATTTTGAGTACTTTTTGTTACAAAAAATGTTGCTATAAATATTTTTGTATCTATGGGATCTTTCTATCTTTGTCTTCCATGTTTGCTATCTTTTGAGAAACAGGTTCTCTGGATGAAAGGACTCGAACATTGCAGTCACTTTCTTAGCATAGATACAAATATTTTTCAAGAATTGTGGGATCAATTTATAACTATATCAATTGTCTTTTGTTGTGCCTTTTACTTCTTTGCTTATAAGAGTGACCATTCTCATCTTATGTTTGTCATCTTTACCAATTTTCTATAGGTAACATGAAACCTCTGAGTAATTTTATTTTCTGTTTCTTATTATTAGTAATTTATAGTCATCTCTTATTGGATTACTTTAAGTTATTAGTGTTAATGTTAATCTTAATAAAAGAGATAAAATTAAGGGAGGCAGTATGATTCAGTAGAAAGAATTCTGAATTTGGAGAAAGAGCACCTGAATTAAAATCTCATTTTTATTGTTTATTATCTGTGAGGAGCTCTTGAGCAACTCACTTAAAACTCTTTGAGATTTTAATTACATGCATAATGAGGTGTTTGATCAATAGGACCTGAAAGGTCCCTTTGCAATAATAAATCTCTTATCCTAACATCTTATTATTACAATATGGACAGTGGAAAGAAGAAATTTAGGTGGATTTGGAATATCATAAAACATTCTTTCAGAATTTTTCTCTGCATTTGGAAATTAAAACATCTGGAAAGTGCTAAGTTCTAAATATTAGAATTGATCATAGCCGAAAAATTTGGCATCATATGGCCAAAACCACGTGTATAATAGAAGTAAATGTAAAATGTAAAAATGTAAAAAAATGTAAAAAATAAAAGGAAATGTAAAAAAGACTTTCTGTGTTATCATTTAATGTCTTACACATACAATAAGGTCTTAATTTGAAATGTTTGCTGTGTTCTGGCCTTTCCTTGTCCTCTTGTTCTGTTTCCAGGCCTTTTTGTTTTATTTCTTGGGGACAAAATTATAGTTGAATCTCATAACAACATTGTGTTTTTCCACTAACAAAAAATTTATTTTGTACATCTTTCAAAATGTTTACCATGAGAATGGGACATGGTCTAGTCTGTGTGTGGTAAGGGGGATAGGGCATTTCCTGAAATTTAAAGTTCTGCCCTTGAACTTTTTTCCTTCCTAGTTTACAAAGTGTTATTATTATTTAAAATGTTTGTTGAGGCTTGTTCTCTGGACTTTTCCATCCCTCAGAATCATTCAAAGAGACAATTAGCTTCAAATGACTAATGCTCAAATTTATTTTTAAAGTACTGATAAGCCTACCTAAGCCTGAGAAGATTTTGCATCAAGTTAAAACATTTTTTTTTCAGGGTTAGAAACCTAACTATTAGTGTTCATTCTGGTTTGTTTTGAAGAAGCATTCATATAGGGCGGAAAGAAACAAACTCTGACATCTGCCACCCCCATTTGCCTAAGGACACACAATATGATTCTGAGCACCTGGAGTGGACTTCATGGAGTTATTTTCTCTTTCAGTTTACTTATTATGCTTTGAAATCAAGAAGGGAATAATAAACACTCACTCCTCTCTGGGGTGTGTGTGTGTGTGTGTGTGTGTGTGTGTGTGTGTGTGTGTGTTATTGTATTATGCAAATATACATGGTGTTAATAATTTTGTCAGAACTTCTGGGGTCAGAGACAAGATAGTGGAATAAAACTCTCTTCCAACATTCCCCTTCAAAATACTTATAAATAACACCTCAAATCAAATTCAGGAATGGCAGAGCCAACAAAAGGTCAAAGTGAGACTTTCTTCCAACCCAAGACAAGATAGGAGGTTGGAATGAGAGATCTGTGACAGGAGAGGAGAGGTTGATCTGGAGACCATGTAAAACACTAGGTGGTGGTGACAAAATTAGCAACACTTTTGGAAGTTCTCAAGCCAGAGATGATATCACCACATTGGAAGCACTGAAAATGTGTAAACCCCAGAGCTAGCTCTGAAAATAGCACTTCAAAAAAGTCTGAAGTTTGAGACAGTGCCATTCTCATCTCCATTCCCCTATATGCTGGGAACAGAACCTAATATTAACATATTAACATTAACTCCAAATCAAGAAATAGTAGAGAAAAAGAAGCAAACAATAAAAAAAGAACCTGATCATAAAAAACGATTATAGTGTTAGGGACAATCAAGACACAATTTCAGAAAAAAGACAATCAAGTCAAAACAAGTAATGGTAAGGCCTCAAACAAAATTGTAAATAGTACGGAAACTCAACAAGAATTTCTGGAAGAGTTTAAAAAGTGATTTTCAAAATGCAATAAAGGTGACTGGTGAAAAATTAGGTGAAAAAAAGAAAAAAAGATTGGAAGTATGAAAAGACATTTAACATTTGGTAAAAGAAATATAAAAATACTTTAGAAAATGAGACCTGAGAAAACAGATCTGAGTCAATGGAAAAAAATGATACAAAAGTTCACTGATGGAAATAACTCCTTAAGAAGTAGAATTAATGGAAAAAACGAAGTACGAAAACTCACTGAAGAAAATAATTCCTTAAAAATTAGAACTGGGCAAGTAGAAGCTAATGACTCATCAAGAAGCACAATATCTCAAGGAACAATAAAACACATTTGTAAAATAGGGAAAAAAAGAAAACATGAATTTTCTTATTGCAAAAACTTGGACATGGACAAATAGATCATGGAGAGATAATTTAAGAATTATTGGATTAGCTGAAAGTCTTGATCAAAGAAAGAACCTAGATATCACATTTCAAGATATTGTCAAGGAAAATTGCTCTGATATTTTTAAACCAGAGGGTAGAATAGAAATGGAAAGAATCCACTAATCACCACCTCAAAGAGATCCCAGGTAAAAGAGAAAATATATTAAATATCTAAAAAGTAACAATTCAAATATCATACAGTCACAGTCAGGATCACACAAAGTTTAGCAGTTACCACATTAAAGGAGTGGAGGGCTTTGAATATGATATTCTAGAAGGTAAAAGGTCTAGGAAGACAACCAAGAATAATCTACCCAGAAATATTGGGAAAAATAGATATTTAATTAAATAGAGGACTTTCAAGAATTCCTGATAAAAAGACCAGAGTTGAATAGGAAATGTGACTTTGAAAATAACACTCAAACAAAATATAAAAACATAAAGAAGGGAAGTAGTAAGGGACTCAAAGAGATCCTGCTTACCTTTCTACATGGAAAGATGATACATGTAACTTTTAAGAACATTACCATTATTAGGGCAAAAGAGAACACACACATACATATGTATATTATAATTATATATGTGTGTATGTATGTGTACATGTACACATATGTACAAACATATACATATATGTACATACTCAAGTGTAATAGAAAATTGGTGATTGAAATACATCTTATTTAACAGAGAAGTAGGAGGGAAAGGGGAAAAGAGAAAGGGAAAAGAGAGTGATAAAAGGAGGGCAGATAAAAGAAGGCAGTGGTCAGAAGTAAAAGAATCTTTAAAAGAAAGATAGGATAAAAAGAAAAAAAGGACAAAGAGAAGAAAACAGGATGGAGTGAAATGCACAATTAGTAATGTAACTATGAATTTGAATGGGATGACCTCACCCTTAAAAAGGAATCTAACACAATGTTGGTTACAAGAAACACACTTGAAAGAGGGACTCATAGAGAGTTAAGATAAGGGTGTGTAGCAGGATCTATTATGCACCAGCTGAAGTAAAATAGGCACGAATAGCAATCATGATCTCAGACAAAGCAAAAGCAAAAAAAAGAGATAATTAAAAGGAATAAGCAGGAAAACTACATCTTGCTAAAAGGAATCATAGACAATAAAGTCATAGTAATACTAAACCTATATATATATATATATATATATAAAATGCCATAGCATCCAGATTCTTAAAGGAAATGTTAAATGAATTATGAGAGGAAAAATTGGGACAATAATGCACTCCTGGTGGAGTTGTGAATTAGTCCTAACATTCTGGAGAACAATTTAAAACTATGCCCAAAAGGCTATAAAACTGTGCACATCCTTTGATCCAGTAATACCACTGCTAGGGCTGAATTCAAAAAAGATGAAAGAAATGGGGAAAAGGACCTATATTTACAAAAATATTTCTAGCAGCTCTTTTTGTGATGGCAAAGAACTGGAAATGGAGGGAATACCCCTCAACTGGGGAATGACTAAACAATGTTATTGTGCTATAAGAAATGATCAGAATGGTTTCAGAAAAACCTGGGAAGACCAATATGAATTTACTCAAAGTAAAATGAGCAGAACTAGGAGAACACTGTACACAGTAACAGCAATATTAGGATGATTAACTCTGAAAGACTTAGCTACCCTGAGAAAGACAGTAATCAAGATAACCCCAAAGGACCCATGACGAAAAATGCTATCCACATCCAGAGAGAGAACTGATGTATTTTCAATACAGATTGAGACATAATTTTTTTAGCCTTTTAATTTTTTTCATCATAATGTATAGTATTTATTACATAGGCTTTTTTTTGTACTTTTTAAATTTTATTTTCAAGATTTATTTATTTATTTTTAGTTTTCAACATTCATTTTCACAAGATTTTGAGTTCCAAATTTTGCCGCATCTCTCCCTTTGACCCACCCTAAGAGATCTTGTATTCTGATTACCCCTTCCCTCAATCTGCCCTCCCTTCTATCATACCTCTCCCTTCTCTTATCCTCTTCCCCTATATTTTCTTGTGGGGCAAGATAGATTTCTATACCTCATTGCCTGTAGGTCTTATTTTCCAGTTGTACATAAAAACAATTTTTAACATTTGTTTTTAAAACTTTGAGTTCCAACTTCTCTCCCTTCCTACCTCCCCACCCATTCTCACTGAGAAGACACATAATTTGATATGTTATGCATGTGTAGTCATGCAAAACACTTCCATAACAGTCACAATTTGGAAGACTAACTATATTTCTCTCCAACCTATCCTGCTCCCTATTTATTCTATTCTCTCTTTTGACCCTGTCCCTCCTCAAAAGTATTTACTTCTAATAATCCCCTCTTTCCATAATAAGTAATACTTATAGATAAGCAAATACTATAAAAGTATTGTTGTTCATCATTCTTAAAGGAATCATGAGGGTTTTGTCTTGAATTGTTCATGAACTGGATTTAAGTGAGGTAGAACTGTACAAAGTCATCAGCCTCACTCTCTCCTCCAAAATCATTAAAGTCCAGTGACAAGACAAAAGCAAGATAACTGGCAATGTCCCATGATTCAGTGGGTGACCTTGGCTTTTCTAAATTAAGGACTTTTCCAGGTCTCTGTCTGAAGCAATGCCCACACAATGACTAAAGACTAGTAAGAACTGAGAAAAAATATGGCCTACTTTACCATCACAAAAATATTCATCTTGGTTGGGAAGCCCCTTAGTATTTTTGGCAAGAACAGACCACAATTGCTATTTGCATTCTTTCCTAGTCATCAAAAGCTAAACAATGAGTCACAGAGACTTGGGCTGGGGTCTTTTATTGGCCAGTCAATGAAAGCCAGAGTGATTTGAATTTGAAGACATAGTCTAGTAGCTCTGATTGAAACACAATGAGTTTTAGAAAAAAATTTAAAATAGATTTTATTTTCCCCAATTACATATTAAAACATTTTTTAAAACACTTAAAAAAGTTTTGAGTTCTAAATTGCTTCCCTCTCTCCCTCCCCTCCCTCCTTCCTGAAATGGTAACTGATCTGATATTGTTTATACATGTGTAATTATGTGAAACATTTTCATGCTAGTCATTTTGTACAAGAAAACAAATTTCTGAGAAAAGAAAGAGAAAAATAGCATTTTTCAATCTGTATTCAGAGAGTATCAGTTCTTTCTCTGGAATTGTATAGTATGCTTCATCATTATTGCTTTGGGATTGTCTTGGATCATTGTATTGCTGACAGTAGCTAAGTCATTCACAGTATTTTGTTAACCGATATTTCTGTGTCTGGTTCACTACGGATCAGTCCATATAAGTCTTTCAAGGTTTTTCTGGAATCATCTTCTTTGTCATTTTTATAGCACAATAATATTCTGTCACAATCATAAACCACAGCTTGCTTATCCATTCCCTGATTGATGAGTATCCTCTCAATTTCCAATACAATGAACTTTTTAAAAGCCCATTTTTTTCAGAACTATATTTCATGAAATCGTAAATGAAAACTTCATGGAACAAAAAGCAAATTGCCCCAGCTTTTAAAAAAAGTAACAAAATAATGAAAAAACTTAGCACCCAAACCCCCAAATATCTTATAAAATATGTGATCAAAATTGTATTCCTATGCACAGAGCACCTTCATGTAATGATATTGTGCCCCAAGTCGAGAGAAGGACCACATAAACAGAAGAAGCAGTAACAATACTTCTAAATAACAGATACTATAAAATATTGAAGAGGAATTAAAAGTGTAAACATTTATTACCAACCAATGACATTTCATAATATGTTTGTTCTTTTGGCTGAGGTGAAATGAAAGGATCCTTACTTAGTTCTAAAGTTTCAGGTATGTCTACACATCCACATACAAAATGCACTTTGAAATCAAAGGTTAAAAATCACCTTATTACATGTTCTGTCATATGCAAAAGAGTAACAAAAAAATAAACAAACCTCCAACCTTTTCTCTGAGACAGAATTCTGTCTCCCATCTCGGTTACCTCTACTTCCCTCCAAAACACAGTTAAAACACTTTGTATAGACACATCCTTAGCTTCCCCCCCCCCCCCCCCCAAATCATCAGAGTTGGTCTGAATCTATCCTTGCTAATGGCTGTCTTCTAAGCCCCAAATATTTTGTAACTGTCCTGGGTACTTATTTGCCCTTCAGATTAATGAAGAAATAGGAATAAGTTAACCTTTGGGCATTATTCCCTGTTCTGTACTTATATATACAATCTAACTCAGCAACTCTTCTCACTGTTCTTCACACCCAATGCTCCATCTTCTGGCTCCTTAACATTCCACCGGCTGCCCCATTTGCCTGGAATAATAACTCTCCTTATCTGTAGTTCTAAAAGCCCCACTTTCTTTTCAAGTATAGCTCAAATATCTTTTACATGGAACCCTTCCTGGTCTCTTCAATTTTTGGACTTTCTTTCCTACGTTGTCTTGTATTTAGTGTGTGTGTGTGTGTGTGTGTGTGTGTGTGTGTGTGTGTGTGTGTGTGTGCGTTGACATTGCTTTCTTCTATGTGCTTACATCCTAGCCCAGAGCCTGAACCCAGCAGGTGAGTAGTAAATATTTGTTGATTGATCGGTTGGATGTTTAAGGAAGAACTTAACCTTTATTGGAACAGTTTCTGCTAGTTTCTTTCTAGTATACCTAAACAAAAAGTTCATTGTTTTTAGATCAATAATAAGTATTCTAAACACACTTAACTCACAGCCTGTTATTTTAGATATATTTTCCCTTAAACGTGCAAATTTATGTAATTATAATTCTGCTTGTATTTAGAGTCTTTTCAAGGTATTCCTATACTTTTTTTTTATGAGAACCTATATCAGAGGTGGGTAATCTTCAGCCTTGAGGTCACATGTAGTCCTCTAGGTCCTCAAGTGCAGCCCTTTTACTGAACCCAAACTTCACAGAATAAATCCCCTTAAGGAAAGAATTTGTTCTGTGAAATTTGGACTCAGTCAAAAGACTGCACCCAAGGACTTAGATGCCAGATATGACCTCTAGACCACAGGTTTCCTACCGCTGGAGATAGTAGAACTAAGATATAGGTTAAAATAGAGTACGGTGATTTTTTTTCCAATACTAAATGTGAAGGTCTGAATTCTTAAATCACTAATTGTCCTTTTCACTAATTGTCCTTTTTCCAGTGTGAAGGCCATGATGTTATTCTGATTTTTTTTCCCATAATATTCTTCAACAAATACTCAGGTAAACTTCTCTGACAATGGTACAACTTGAGCTAAAATATCATTTGAAATTTCTTTCTGATATTTTCAAGAGAACTTACTGAAATTTACTTTTTAGTTTATAAAGGGATTCTTCTTATAGGCTGGAATGTTTTGTACTTTTTTATCTCTGTTATTTGATTTTCCTTGTACTTTGTCATTGTGAATTAGCTAGATTGTGCAACTGTGAATATTTCTGATATGATAAGTCTATCATGTTCTAATATGTAGAATAGAATCATAGCTATTTTGAACTAGAGAGGACCATAGAATTTATGTAGTTCAGTCCCTTTATTGTAATATGTAGAAAATAAAGTGTACCATGCAATCTGTACCATGATGGTATTTTTTAACTCATTAGTTTATCCAAAGGTCCAATCTGAAGGTTATATGGTAATGACTTGGCAACAACACTTAAATGAGGAGCCAAGACTGGGAGTAGGAATGTAGGAGACAGAGAATAGAATGCAGTGATAGAAGAAGGAATAGGGACATAGTCAGGAGCAATCTTTATAAGTGTATATATTCTGAATGTCAGGAAAATCCTGCTTCTGATGGAGTACAGGCATTTATTTGGTGATTTTGTAATAGGTCAAGTTGCATTGTTACAGTGAAGAGTCAAATGCTTTAGTGGATAATAATACACAGCAGGAACAATATTCAAAATGGGATGGAGGCATGCAATCTCCAAACTTTGCATACGTCTTCTTTGTTCTTTGCTGAGAGTATATCAAATGACAAATTAATGAATTTGGTTTGGGGTTTTCTACATTTTTTATATAGGTAGGTAAGGTCATCAGTTCTTGGTAAGATAGAAGACAATTCCCAGATTGTATTTCTTATTTTTCAAATTGCTGTCTGAAGCAATTCAGTAATATGAGGATAAAAAAAGACAATATATTCCAAGGGATAGTATTGATATTATTTTAATAATATTATTATTTAGTATTAATTTATTTTAGAAATATAAATTCCACCAAGACTGGTAATGTTTTTCTCTTTGTATATGCATTTCCAGCATCTAGGACCTAGAAGTTACTTAACAAATGCTTCCTGAATTTATTTGAATTAGAGTAGTCTGCCTTAACCAGGAATTTGATATGCACAAGGGAGTAAAATACCCTTGGCTTTCGTTAAATAATTTCAATTAAATATTAAGTATTTACCGGGAAATTCAGAATGTCTCATTAGTAATATATGGTAATAGTTTACCCAAACTATTGCTTGGGTAAAAATACCAAACTCCATACTGTTCATGTGACTTATACAAGGTCTCATAGATTGGCCATACAGCTTGAAGTAGAGCCCATGTCACTGCCTCTCTATACTTATGGTCATATAAACTTTATCTAGACCATTATTTTGAAAGTTAACTGTGTTATTCCTAGAGAAAAATTAAGATCCAGTGATTAGAGAACCCAGGTAGAACTGAGTTCAAGTTCTGCCTCTGACACATATTGGTTATATGACTAAGGTTAACCTCTCAGTTACAAAGGAATATCTAATCTGTGGCAGAGAAGAGAATTTTAATTCTAGGACTTCCCTCCATTGATGATGAGCCAATCTTTCCCACATCTCTAGCTACAACTCTTTATTTTACTCTTTTTCTCTTAATATATGTCTTCTGTTCTCCCAAAAGTCTATAAGCCCCATAGAACACGATATACAACCCTACAGAACACATATGATTCATCATAACTTAGTCTATGTTATTATTTAGTTAACTTTTGTGCTTACTAGATTAAGGTTATAGACTTGAAAACTTTATTCCTTGGCTTATGAAAGTATTAAAGAGCTAGGGGAAGGTCATTTTAATATTCTGTTCCTAAAACACACAGTTGTATGAGCTTGATCACATATGCATGATATGTTGTGGCATTTTTTTTACCATGATAATTTGCTTTATATTTTTGCAATAATAAAATTATTTCTGACAATTAAAAATTGCCCAAAATTAGATCTGAGTTTACAAAATCATATTGTAATTCCTTGATTTTAAAAAGTTCTCTATCATGGTTTCAGAAGAAACCAAAGATTTTGCTGCAAGAAAAGTTCTATTGAGGCAAGTTATAACAACAACATAGGTCATTTCCAGGAATCAAATTTCCTTTTGGATGATTTGACCATAAAGTTTCATCTACATGATTTGAAAATGTGGACTGAAGTATAAACAGAGTTCCTCCAGTAAATTAATCCTGCCTGTAGAGTCAGAGGTTCCAATTATGGCTTTGCCAGTTATTACAGATCTGATCTTGGACAAGTCTTTAACTTTTCTGGATCTATTTCCTCATACATAAATTGAGGATATTTAACTAGATGGCATTTAAGATCCCTTTTGGATCTAAATCTATGATTCTATACACTGATACATCAGAATCAAATTTTAGAATACGAGGGGATTACTTTAGGACTATAGATTTCGAGTTCAAAGGGACATTAGATGTTATCCAGGCGTGGGTAACCAGTGGCCTTAAGGCTACATGTGGCCTTCTAGGATATGGCCTTTTGAATGAATCCAAGTTTTACAGAACAAGTCCTTATATTAAGGAGACTTGTTCTGTGAAGTTTATATTCAGTTGAAGGGAGACACTTGGAGACCTAGAGGGCCAAATGTGGCCTCCAGGCCACAGGTTCCCCACCCCTGATCTAGTCCAAGGAATCATTTATTTATTTATCTATCTACTCACTCACACATTTATTTATTTATTTTCAGTGTTCCACAATCACTACCATACGACCTAGATATTTTTCCCTCCCTCTGTCTCCCTCTTCCCCACCTACCCCTTCCCTCCCCGAGACAGCATACAATTTTATATAGGTTCTACATATACAATCCTATTAAATACATTTTCACCATAGTCATGTTGTATAGAAGCATTAAAATGAATGGAAGAAATCGTATAACAAATCAAAATGTAATACAAAAGAAAATGATCTGCTACAATCTGCTATTGAATTCCATAGTTCTTTCTCTGGATGTGGAAGGCATTTTGCCTTAAAAGACCACTGGGAATTTTTTAAGTCCTTGCATTACACTGAAGTTCTATGTCTACCAGAAAAAGTCCTCATACACTGTGGTTGTGGCTGTGTACAAAGTTCTCCTGGTTCTGTTCCTTTCTCTCAGCATCAGATCATATGTCTTTCCAGGCCTCTCTGAAGTCTTCCTGTTCATCATTTCTTATAGCACAATGGTATTCCGCTATATTCATATACCATAATTTATTCAACCATTTCCCAATTGATGGGCATCCCCTTGATTTCTAGTTTTTGGCCACCATAAAAAGGGCTGCTATAAATATTTTTGTACATGTGGGACCCTTTCTCATTTTTATGATCTCTTGGGGATACAGCCCTAGAAGTGGTGTTGCTGGGTCAAAAGGTATGCACATTTTTTGTAGCCCTTTGGGCATAGTTCCAAATTGTTCTCCAGAAAGGTTGGATCAGCTCACAGCTCAACCAACAATGAATTAGTGTTCCAAATCTCCCACATGTTCTCCAACATTTATCATTTGCCTGTTCTTCATGTTAACCAATCTGATAGGTGTGAGGTGGTATCTCAGAGTTGTTTTGATTTGCATCTCTCTAATCAATAGTGATTTAGAGCATTTTTTCATATGCCTATAGATATCTTTAATTTCCTTCTCTGAAAACTGCCTGTTCATATCCTTTGACCATTTATCAATTGGGGAATGGCTTGTATTCTTGTACATTTGACTCAGTTCTCTATATATTTTAGAAATGAGGTCTTTATCACAGACACTAGTTGCAAAAATTCTTTCCCAGTTTTATGCTTGTCTCCTAATCTTGATTGCATTGGATTTGGTTGTGCAAAAACTTTTCAGTTTAATGTAATCAAAATTACCCATTTTGTACTTCATAATGATTTCTATCTCTTCTTTAGTTAAAAATTCTTCCCTTCTCCATAAATCTGACAAATACACTATTCCTTGCTCCACTAATTTGTTTATAGTATCAATCTTTATACCTAGATCATGTACCCATTTGGACTTTATTCTTGTGTACAGTGTCAGGTATTAGTCTATGCCTAGTTTCTGCCACACTTTTATCCAGTTTTCTCAGCAATTTTTGTCAAATAGTGAGTTCTTATCCCACAAGCTGAGGTCGTTGGGTTTATCAAACAGCAAATTGCTATATTCATTGTCTACTGTGTCTTGAGTACCTAGCATATTCCACTTGTCTACCCATCTGTTTCTTAGTCAGTACCAAGTGGTTTTGATAATTGCTGCTTTATAATACAATTTGACATCTGGTAGAGGTAGGCCACCTTCTCTAGCATTTCTTTTCATTACTTCCCTTGCTATTCTGGACCTTTTGTTCTTCCAGATGAATTTTGATATTCTTTTTTCCAGCTCTAGAAAATAACTATCTGATAGTTTGATTGGTATGGCACAAAATAAGTAAATTAATTTAGGTGGAAATGTCATTTTTATTATATTGGCTCAACCTACCCATGAGCAACTGATGTTTTTCCACTTACTTAAATCTGACTTTATTTGTGTGAAAAGTGTCTTGTAATTGTGTTCATATAGTCCCTGCATTTGTTTTGGCAGGTAGGTCTACCCTAGCTTTCAATGGGATTTCTCTTTCTATCTCTTGCTGTTTGGCTTTTTGAGTAATATATTGAAATGCAGAAGATTTGTGTGGGTTTATTTTGTAACCTGCAACTTTGCCAAAGTTGTTTACTATTTCAAGTAGTTTTTTACTTGAATCTCTGGGATTCTCTAAGTATATCATCATATCATCTGCAAAGAGTGATAACTTAGTTTCTTCTTTGCCTATTCTAATTCCTTCCATTTCTTTATCTTCTCTAATTGCTCCAGCTAACCTTTCTAGTACTATATTGAATAATAGTGGTGATAATCCTTTTTTCACCCCCGATCTTATTCAAATGTATCTAGCTTATCTCCAATGCATATAATGCTTGCTGAAGGTTTTAGGTAGATACTGCTTATTATTTTATGGAAAGTTCCCTTTATTCCTATGCTCTCCAGTGTTTTTAATAGGAATGGGTGTTGCATTTTGTCGAAAGCTTTTTCTGAATTTATTGAGATAATCATGTAGGTTTGTTGTTGATATAATCAGTAATGCTAATAGTTTTCCTAATATTGAACCAACCCCTGCATCTGTGGTATGAATCCTACCTGATCATAATGTATTTTTCTCATGACAAGTTGCTGTATTCATTTGGCTAAAATCTTATTTAAAATTTTTGCATCTATATTCGTTAGAGAAATTAATCTATAACTTTCTTTCTCTGTTTTGTCTCTCCCTGACTTAGGTACCAAAACCATATTTGTATCATAAAAAGAATTTGGGAGAATACCTTCTTCCCCAGTTATCCCACATAGTCTATATAGTATTGAAATTAACTGTTTTTTAAATGTTTGATACAATTCACTTATAAATTCATCCAGCCCTGGAGATTTTTTCCTAGGGAGTTCATTGATGGCTTGTTCAATTTCTTTTTCTGAGATGGGGTTGTTTAAGTATTTAACTTTCTCTTCTGTTAATCATGGTAATTTATATTTTTAAAAATAATCATCCATCTCGTTTAGATTGTCTAATTTATGGGCATAAAGTTGGGCATAGTAATTTCTAGTTATTGTTTTAATTTGCTCTACATTGGAGGTGAGTTCACATCTTTCATTTTTGATATTGGTAATTTGGTTTTCTTCTTTATTTTTTTAAATCAAATTGTCTAAGGGTTCATCAGTTTTATTGGTTTTTTCATAAAACCAACTATTAGTTTTATTTCTTGGTTCAAAAGTTTTCTTAATTTCAATTTTATTAATCTCTCCATTGGTTTTCAACATTTCTAATTTGGTATTTACTTGGAAATTTTCAATTTGTTCTTTTTTCTAACTTTTTTAGCTGCATGCCCAATTTATTGATTTCCTCTTTCTCTATTTTATTCATGTAGGCATTCAAAGATATAAAGCTTCCCCTAAGAACTGCTTTTGCAGTGTCCCATAAGATTTGGTAGGTTGTCTCTTGACTGTCATTTTCTTGAATGAAGTTCTTGATTGTTTCTATGATTTGTTGTTTAACCCACTCGTTCTTTAGGATTAGATTATTTAGTTTCCAATTAATTTTTGGTTTATCTTTCCATGGGCCTTTCATCACATATAATTTCTTTTTGCATTATGATCTGAGAGGAATGCATTGACTATGTCTGCCTTTCTGCACAAGATTGTAAGGTTTTTATGCTCTAGAACATGGTCAATTTTTACATATGTGCCATGTACCACTGAGGAAAAGGTATATTCCTTTCTACCCGCATTCCATTTTCTCCAGAGATCTATCATATCTACCTTATCCAGAGTTTTATTCACCTCCTTAACTTCTTTCTTGTTTATTTTAAGGTTAGATTTATCAAGTTCAGGGAGGGGGAGGTTGAGGTCCCCCACTAGCATAGTTTTGCTGTCTATTTCTTCCTGTAACTCCCTTAACTTCTTCTGTAAGAATTTGGATTCTATACCACTTGGAGCATATATGTTAAATAATGATATTGCTTCATTTTCTAGGGTCCCTTTATAGCAGGATATAGTTTCTTTCCCTATCTCTTTTGATTAGATCTATTTCTGCTTTTGCTTTGTCTGAGGTTAGGATTGCTACCCCTGCTTTTCTTACATCAGCTGAAGTACAATATATTCTGCTCCAACCTTTTACCTTTACCCTATGAGTATACCCCCATTTCAAATGTGTTTCTTGTAAACACCATATTGTTGGATTATGGCTTTTAATACATTCTGGTATCCATCTCCGTTTTATGGGAGAATTCATTCCATTCACATTCACAGTTATGATTATAATCTGTATCTTTCCCTCCATCCTCTTTCCCACCATTTATGCTTTTAATTCTTCATTCTCTCTTCACCTCCACAACAGAGTTTTAACTTTTGACCAACACCTCCTGCAATCTTCCCTTCCTTCTTTCAGCCCCCCTTTTTACTGCCCTTTACCCTCACTACTTCTTCCCTCCCTTTTAGCCTCCTGTCCCCTTTCTTTCCCCCTTCCCCTCCTACTGTCTAAAGGGCTAGTTAGATTTATATATTTAATTAAGTTTGTTGTTCCCTCCTTGAGCCAAATCAGATGAGAGTACCTCTGAAATAATGCTCATCTCACTCCCCTCTTTTCCTCTACTGTAATATAACTTTGTACTTCTTCCTATGATGTAATTTACCCTTTTCTGCTTCCTCTTTTTCACATCTCCTGTTACAATCCCTTCACATGCTTAAATTGCATTTTTATCATCACATAATTTACTTTATACCCATTTCCTCTATCTCTGTACATCCCTTTTATATTTCATAATAGGATACAATTCTCAAGATTAACAAGTATCATCTTCCCTTATAGGTAGGCAAACAGTTTGCCGAAATTGAGTAACAAGTTTTGTTTTCCTCTGTTTACCTTTTTATGCCTGTCTTGAGATCTGCATTTGAAGACTGAATTTTCTATTGAGTTCTGACCTTTTTATCAGGAAGGTCTGGAAATCCTTTATTTCATTGAATATCCCTCTCCTTGCCTGAAATGTTATGCTGAACTTTGCTGGGTAATTCATCCTTGGTTGTAGTCCCAGCTCCTTTGCTTTATGGAATATCACATTCCAATTCCTTTGATCTTTTAAAACAGAACCTTGAAGGTCTTGCGTGATCCTCACTGTAGCTCCTCAATATTTGAATGGTTTCTTTCTAGTTGCTTGTAGTATTTTCTCCTTCACTTGATAGTTCTGAAATTTGGCAACAATATTTCTTGTTGTTTTTAGTTTGAGATCCCTTTCTAGAGGTGAATGGTGGATTCTTTTGATGACTATTTTGCCCTCTAACTCTATCACTTCTGGGCAGTTTTCCTTGATGATTTTTTGGAAGTTATTGTCCAGACCTTTTTTTCATTATGGCTTTATGGTAGGCCAATAATTCTTAAATTTTCTCTCCTGGATCTATTTTCCAGGTCAGTTCTTTTTCCAATTAGATATTTTACATTTTCTTCTATCTTTTCATTCTTTAGATTTTGTTTGACTGATTCTTGGTTTCTCATAGAGTTATTAGCTTCTACTTGTTCAATTCTAATTTTCATCAAATTGTTTTCTTCAATTAACTTTTGCATCTCCTTTTCCATCTGTCCAATTTTTCCTTTTAAGGAATTATTTTCTCCAGTTAGTTTTTGTACTTCCTTTTCCCTTTGTCCAATTTTACCAATTAGGTGTTTTGCTTCCTTTTCCATTTGTTCAGTTTTCCTTTTTAAAGAGCTGTTCTCTTCAGTCAATTTTTTCCATACATTTAAATCATTGGCCATTTTTTCTTTGATTTCCTTCTTCAGCTGTTCCAGGAGTGCTCTTTGTGTATGCGAGTGGTTCATAGTCCCTTCTTAAGTTTTAGGTGGGAGTATAGTCTCCATACTGACCTCTTTGGTATTTGTGTTTTGGTCCTTGTCCCCATAGAAAGATTCTATGGTCTTTTTCTTCCTCTTTTACTTCTTGCTCATGATAGTTAGGCTTTGTGTGTTGTGGCCTCTGATTCTTTCAGCTAGAAGCTAAAGAATCTGGTGCTGAGGTGGTTGGCATGAGAAAGCAAAGGTGAATTCTGTTTGTGTTTCCCTGGATTAGCCCTGGAGCTAGCTTGTTCAGTGTGGGGGAGGGGTGGTCTGGTCATGAAAGATTTCCTCAGCTGAGCTAGAGCAAAGGCAAGCTCAGGGCTTGGTGATCCCGTCCTATTCTAGTGTCTTCCCATTTCCCTTGGAGTGCTGAGGTGCCTGGGTCCTGCTGTTAGTTGAGGCTCTGCTCCCCTGGAGCTCTGAATCTCCTCCTGGTTTGCTGAGGTGGGGCTGTCACAGTAAGAGGAATATTTCTTAGTGATTTTCCTAGCCTCAGGTGCTACAAGACTGTTTGCCCTTTCTACTGATCCCACTGATCCAGGATTTTTCTGGGAAAATATTTTATGGTTCTTTCAAGGTCAACAAGGGGAGAGGGAGAGAGCATTTAGTGATCACTCTGCCATTTTGGCTCCTGGAAGTTCAAGTAGGTGACTTACAGACTTTTAATCTGTGGGTTGAAAGTCTCCAGTGCAGCTGCTTCAGATACCTGGCCCTCCTTCCATGGCTCTCACTCAGCTCCACTTGACTTTCACCATGAGCTGCTATCCCACTGAGCTGCCACTTCCTCAGACTGCCTTGGGGTTTTCCTGCTTGGCCCTGCCATGGCAGGGATGCTGTGCTGTGTGCTGTATGCTTCTCCACTCCTGTGGAACAGATCCTACCTGTTGACCTTCCAGTCTTTCCTGGGCTGTGAATCTGCCACAGTCTGTCTCCTACTGGATTCTGCACCTCCAAAATTTGGTCAGATTCTCTTTTTAGAGGTATCTGAGAGAGTGTCTAAGAGTTTAGGTGAGTAGTTGCTCTCACTCTGCCATCTTGGCTCTGCCCCTCCAAGGAATTAATTTTTAAATAATGAAAGAGAAACGCAGGAAAGTTAAATGACTTGTCTAATGTCACATGTTGAACATACGACATAGCTACGATTTGAGTCCAGGGTCTTTGACTCTAAATCAAGTGTCTTTTTCACTCTACAATATTGAGGAAATGCTACAAACTCAATAATGGCTACAATGTAGAAATGTTCATAAATGTTCTGTGTTATAGAGATAGGGACTAGACTTGGGATTTTCCCGATATAGGAAGTTCTCCAGTGAGAAAATTGCCTCTACCAAGAACAGTCAGCAGTTTCTTTGCTACTTACAATCTTAGAGAGTTGATTAGAACACTGAGAAAATAAAATAGCCTGTGTATACTTTTTAAATGGCAAAATTATTACATTTTTCTTATAATGATGAGTTTATAAAAAAATGTGTAATTCTTTCAATGAATATGTTTCAGTTTTGATTCCCATGGTTTATCCAGAAATTATTCACACATAAATGAATGTAAGTATTTATTCACTCCTTTTCATATTAATCTGTGGAACCTAAAATTCAATGAAAAAATCAGATTTATAGGTTGCTAAGAAAGAGGAAGGAGGGTACATATTGAAGTAGATACTGAATTTATTGCTGAGCACATATGGCACATCCAGTAGTATCACAAAGACACATCTTCATTTTAAATAACATTTGTATCAACAAAGGTAGATATGCCATATAAAATGTCACAAGATCTTGCTTATATATCTTGCTCATTTCCAGGTATCCTGAATATACTAAAAGGGGTCTGAGGAGAAGCTACCATATAGATGTTCACTCAAGAAAAACAAGAGTATTTTACACTACTTCTTCAATTTAATTCAATCAGCATTTGGTTAGTGTCTTCTATGTATGAAGTCCATTTGATTTTATTTTTTGGAAGGGCAGAGAGAAAAGGAAAGGGAATATTTATTATAGTGCTATTTCTTTATCATTAAGGCAATATTTATTAAAGGCTCACTATGTGCCAAGCATTGTGTGCCAAGAGTTTTTGAAATATTTTCTCCTTTGATTTTTGTGTCAGATCTGTGATTTCTTTGAGATAGGAAATGTCCAGTATATAAGTTACCTCTGCTAAAGCAAATCTACTCCACAATGTACTGTTCTAGATTTCCCAGGACATTAAGTGGTCAACTGACTTGCCCAGAGCTATGGCCAATAACTGTCAGAGGCAAGCCTTGAAAGAATATCTTCTAGACTTTGAGCCCAGTGTTCTATCTACTAGGACAAACTGCCTCTCTCTTAGGTTCATGATAGATAATAAATGTAAAATTTTATAGCTTTAGATGAATGGTGAAAGTATTTAATTTTTTAGGTATTAACTCTAATGTCAATATTTGCTTCAATAACTTGATATTGTTATCTTATCAACGTGGGTATTCTTTTTGTTAGTGGAGCACACACTCCATTTGTTTCAGTCTATATAACATTCAAGAAGGCAAACGATTTTATATTTTTATTATATTTCTAAAGGGCAGCATCATTAAGTCTTATACAATTTATCAACCATATTGTGAATACTTAAACAATACTTATTGATGTTATTAGTGTAACAAAATGGTGCAGTGACCCATACTTTATTATCTCATGCCTCTCACATGGGTACGTAGAAACATACTCTAGATTAACATGTTCACTCCAACTTTTTTTATTTTCTGTGCTATTTTACTCACTCTAACTCAGTAAAGAGTCTAGTTTTCTATCTAAATAGATTTCCCCCATGTGCTGGTATTAAAATTCTGTCAAAATTCTAAGGCTGACCTTATTTTCTGGAATATACACTTTCTTTATTTGCCACACAAGCTTTTAAGACCCCACTGATGCATTTTCATTTAAAAAAGCCAGCCACCAACAATGATGGCGCCGTTAAGTCTTAAATATTCCATTTACTTATTGATAAGGCAAAAGAAATGGCAATAACCTCATGGTACTGAAATATTAGAGCAAATACATTAACAATCAAACATATCACATCATCCCATCGGCATAGCTAATATTCTTGTAGCACTTACTGTGTGCCAGGTATGCTGCTAAGCACTTTATAATTATTGTCTCATTTGATCAATTATCCTCATAGCAACCCTGGGAAGCAGGTGCTGTTGTTCTGCTCTTTGTATAGATGTGGAAGCTGAGGCAAATAGAGGTCAAGTGACTTGTTCAGGGTCTTAAAATTAGCAAATGTATGAAGTCAGATTTAAACTCCGGTCTTCCTGTAGGCCATAATTTTGTATGAAACCACTCACTATATATGGGGCAGAGTGCGCATATAAGAAACGCCTGTGTTCTATACGGAATTGATAATTCTGGAGCTGTTGAATTTGACATCCTCTTTCTATCTCAGGAGTTATTTTTGAAAGTTCTTGAACATAAGTAAGATTTTTAATTTTTAATTCCAGAATTTTTCACAGTGTATAGCACTGTGCTTAATACTCATTCCCTTGTCTTGCCTTAAAATCATTAGCTAGTACCCTAACTTACTACCATGGCATGAAAGAATTGTCTTGAAAATACCAAAATTGTTATTCTGTTCAGGAAAGCATCAAAAATAATACTATGTATGACATTTAAAATTTTTAATACTGTCAACTTATCTTCTCAGGGACTCAAAAATAAATACAGTTGATAATTCATGTGACATTGCTTCATCTGGTAGTCATATACATCCTTTTATTATGAATTTTACCATTTTATGTTTGTTCTCATTAATAAGCATGAGGTGGTGGTGAGGTAAGTGTTCACTCCTTCATCTATGGACAATATTTTGGAGTTAAGTTAATGTAGTCAGGTAAGAAATTTAGAAATGTTCATGTGTAGGAATGTAGAGGTGTTAAAAATTAGCATGTTCATGAGGTTTTCCTTTAAGAACCCTTTTCTAGACACAGGAAACATACATCAACCCTTTGCCAGAGCAATGATAGAAGGGGAAAGTGATGAATGTTGAAGAAGATGTGGAAAAATTGGAATCTCAATTTATTGTTCATGGATCTGTGAGCTGATCTAACCATTTTGGAGAGTGATCTGGAATAATGCCCAAAGAATTATTAAACTGCTTATAACCGTCGACCCAGAAAAAAAACAGTATTCGGTCTGTTCCCCAAGATGATTAGGAAAGAAGGAAAAGAATCTATATCGTCTAAAATGTTTATAGGAGCTCTTTTTGTGGTGGCAAACAACTAGAAATTGCAGGGGTGCCTGCCAATTGGGGAATGGAAAAACAAGTTGTGGTATGTTTATTATGGAATATTACTTTGCTATAAGAATCAATGAGCTTGATGATTTCGGGGGAAAAAAAAAACATGGAGAGACTTGTACAAGATAATGAAAAGTAAAGTTAGCAGAACCAAGAAAATGTTGTATACAGTAATACCAATATTTTTTTAGGAACAATTTTGAGTGACTAAATCATTCTGGCTATTATAAACTGAAATCTATATTCCATTTCCCTTCATGCCCTGAATACTTTTTTGTAAAATACATTTTTATTGATATATTTTGGTTTTGTCAACCCAGTTTTCCTCTGTATAACTCCTTATCCATCTCTTGGAGAATGTGTTCTTATATAGTCTTTTGCTTTTCTTTTTCTTTTCTGTCCACTAAACTTCCTTTCATTCCTCACTGAGAATACTTTCTAAAAAAAGAAAAGAAAAATAAGAAAAATAAAACCCATAACATGTAGCTGCCTAGACCAGAAAAACAAATTCTTATGTTTTCCAAATCTAAAAATAAATGTGCTTATTGCATTTTAAATTCATTGTCTCTCTAATAAGAGATGAATGGTGTATTTCATTTTTTTATAGCCATCTAAGTGACACAGTGGATAGAGTAAGAAAAATGGTATCAGGAAGAACTCAGTTCAAATCCAGCCTCAGTACCTTACTAACTGGGTAATCTAGTACAAGTCATTTAACGCATGACTGCCTCTGCTTCTTCATCTTTAACATGGGGATACTAATAGCACCCAGCTTCTAATATTGTTGTGAGGATACAATGACATTTTTAAAGCACTTTGCAGATCTTAAAGCACTATAGAAATGCTAGTTATTCATTCATTCTTCTGTATCTGTGTCATTGCCGAAGAAGACCCTGCCATCAGAAAAATAATGACATGACTTGCACTTGACTTTGTTTTGAGTGAGGGAGGACTGTGCAGGTCACCAGCCTCACTTCTCCTCCAGAGCTGTCTGAATCCAATGACCAGATATTCATCAGGATAACTGGAGATGATCCCGGATGAAGCAGTTGAAGTTAAATGACTTGCCCAAGGTCACACAGCTGATGCGTGTCAAGTGTCTGAGGTGAGATTTGAACTCAGGTCCTCCTGACTCCTGCACTGGTGCACCACCTAGCTGCCCCCAATGTGTTAGAATTCCAAAATTTTTTTAAGCTGCCCCCAATGTGTTAGAATTTCAAAATTTTTTTAAGCTGTTTTTCTCTATAATATTATGATTGCATAAATTGTTCTCCTAGTTTTGCTCACTTTACTCTACAGTAGTTCACAAAGTTCTTCCTAGTTTCCTATGAAACTGTCCATTTTATAGTTTCATATGGCACAACAATATTCTATTACTTTTATATACCACAATTTGTTTAACCATTTACCAAGATGAGGATACAGCTTTAGTTTCAAATTTTTGTGGGATATGAAAAGAACTTCTGTAAGTATTTTTTGTACATCCTTTTCCTATTTTTTCCCCTTAGTATAGTTTTAGAAGTGATGCGCTTGAGCCAAAGTGTATGCCCAGTATAACATTTTTTGGGGGGCATAGTTCCAAACTGCTTTCTAGAATGGCTACCAGGAATTGTTTGTGAAGTTTAGATTCAATCAAAGGTCCACACTTGAGGACCTAGAGAGTGACATGTGGACTTGAGACCACAGGTTTCCCACCTCTGGCTACACTGATTTAGAGCTCCACTGATATTGAACTAATGTACCTCTTTTCTCACATTTTTCACATCTCCCCACGACCTTTCTACTATTCCCAACTGACCATTGTTCAAGTTTCAGCCCTTCTTAGTGGTCTTCCAGATCCTCCTGCTTGAACATGGACATGGTGTAGGTCAGTCTTGTCACTGTGTTCTCAAAAGCCCAGCCACTGTACTATAGCCAGAGGAATCCAGCATAGTCCTCACAAAACAGACTTCAAAAAGACAGGAGCGTTTATGGAAAAATAGCAGTGGCCCTTTTTCTTCAAGCAGAGTGGCCTTAAAGGATGACAGACCTCCCAGAAATTAGGCAGTGCCTCCTAAATGGGACTAGGAATGTCACATCTACCTTACCCCAACCCTCCCTGAATCCCAAGTAAATCTCTGTCTGTCTGTCTTTCTCTCTCTTACACACAGACACAGACTCACACAACTCCACTCTTTCAATAAGTGTATTTTTCACCTCCTCAAGGCAAGTTAACAGATACATAGTCTGAATCTATTAACTTAGCGTATTGAATTTGCAGTTGATGAACGGGCTGCTAGGTGGTGGAGCTCATTCTATTTTTCCTCACTCTCATTTATTTTTATGTGTTGGTGGAACTTATTTCTGTGACAGTTGTCTGCAAAAGGATCAAGGCAGAAATTTTGTGGGGCTCCCGTTTCTTGGAGAAACAAGGGGAAAAGACTGGTGTTTTTTTTTTCAATTAAAGGACCACTTACTAGCACATTTTTCATGTTACCTCATCTGAGAGTCTGAATAACTCTGAGGTAAATGCTACTACTATCCCTATTTTATTTTATTTTATTTTCATTTTAAAATATTTATTTGTATATTTTAAACATTTAAAAAAATTTTTAGTTCCTGATTCTCTCCCCTCATCCCAAGTTCCTTCTATGTGATGACAAATAATATAATATAATACAAATAACATATATGTAAAATCATCATAAAACATTTTCATATTAGCCAAATCACAAAAAAGCAAAATAATGAGAAATTTATACTTGAATTTTCACTGAGATATCATCAGTTCTCTCTCTGGAGTTGGATAGTGTAGTGAAGTCTCTCAGAGTTGATCACAATTACAGCATTATTGTTACTGTGTACAGTAATCTCCAAGTTCTTCTCATTTCACTTTGTGTCAGTTCATATAGGTCAAGTCATGTTTTTCTGAATCCCCCCATAACAACTTTTTATATCACAAACTTAGAAATTTTTTCTTAAGTTTTAAGCTGTTTTCCTATCACTTTTAAAAAAATTGATTTATTTTTAGTTTTCAATATTCATTTCCACAAGATTTTGAGCCCCATATTTTCTCCTCATCTCTCTCCTCCCCCACCCCAAGACACTGAGCATTCTGATTACCCCATTCCCCTATTTTCCTTCCCATTTATCACACCCCTCCCTTTCCTTACCCATTTCCTCTATTTTCTTGTAGGGCAAGATGAATTTCTATACCCCATTATCTGTATTTCTTATTTCCTAGTTGCATGTAAAAGCAATTTTTAACATTCATTTTTAAAACTTTGAGTTCCAACTTCTCTCTCTTTCTCCCTCCCCACCCATCCCCATTGAGAAGGCAAGCAATTCAATATAGGTTATACATGTGTAGTTATGCAAAAGACTTCCATAAAAGTCATGCTGTGAAAGACTAACTATATTTCCCTCCATTTTATCCCATCCCCCATTTATTCTATTTTTTCTTGTGACCTTGTCCTTTCTCAAAAGTGTTTACTTCTAATTACTCCGTCCTCCCATTTGCCCTCCCTTCTATCATTCCCCCCCACCACAGCACATTTATCCCTTTCTCCCCTACTTTCCTGTAGAGTAAGATAGATTTTCACACCCAATTGAGTGTGCATGTTATTCCCTCCTTAAGTCAAATGTGATGAGAGTAAGCTTCAATTTTCCCTCTCACCTCTCCCCTTTCCCCCTCCATTGAAAAAGCTTTTTCATGCCTCTTTTATGACAGATAATTTTCCCCATTCCATTTCTCCCTTTCTCCTTCCAATGTATTCCTTTCTCACCCTTTAATTTTATTTTTTTAGATATCTTCCCTTCCTATTCAAATCACCCTGTGCTCTCTGTCTATATGTATGTAATCCCTCCAACAAATACTGAGAAAAGCCTCAAGAGTTACATGTTTCCATGTAGGAAGGTAAACAGTTCAACTTTAGTAAATCCCTTATGATTTCTTTTTCCTGTTTACCTTTTCATGCTTCTCTTCAATCTTGTGTTTGAAAGTCAAATTTTCTATTCAGTTCTGGTCTTTTCATGAAGAATGCTGGAAAGTCCTCTATTTCATTGAATGACCATTTTCTCCCCTGAAGTATTATATTCAGTTTTGCTGAGTAGGTGATTGTCAAGATAGATCTCTACTTCCAGTGGGGGTGAGGGGTGTACTGTCAGCCCCTCGATCTTTCCCAAAATCTGTGGGCCTAAAGCTCTAGAAACAGTCACTGTCTCTGACCCTGCTGCTGTGTGGCTGCTGCAGGTTCCTCTGCCCCCTCCCCCTCAGTTGCCCTGGGACTGGGGGTGGACCACTCTATTCTTCCATCCTTGTCTCACAGGCTTTTTACACTGACCTTCCAATTTGTCATTGGTCTTTTGGGGTCCTGAAGTCTGGAAATTGCAACAAGTGTGAGAGATTCAGTCTCCCCAAGGCTTGCTCAGATCTTGTTTGTGCTGGTGTGGCCCACGCTGGACTGCGTTCTGCCCCCTGCATGGTGGGATAGACACTTCCCTGTGACCTTCAAGGCTGTCTTGGGCTGGAGATTTGCTTTGCTCTGTCATTCTGTGGGTTCGGACATTTGTATAGAGCCATTTCTTATGTAGTTCCAAATTGTTTTACAGCATGGTTGGAGCAGTTTACTACTCAACCACCAGTTCATTAGTTTATCTGTTTTTCCTCATCTCTTCCAGCATTTGTCATTTCTGAAAGATGTGAGGAGGTAGCTAAGAGTTGTTTTAATTTGCATTTCTCTAGTCAATAGTGATTTTGAGCATTTTTTCTTTTTTTGCATTTTTTATGTGTTAATTTTTTAAGTTTAAAATTTAAAAAATAAGTAAAGAAAAAAGAAACAAACTTAAATACTGAAAAGAATAAAAAATAGAATTTTTTTTTTTAGAAAAGCATTTCCATGTGCACAGCAGAACATGGTAGATGGTTCCAAATATGCAGGAATAAATTTCCATTTCAAGAAAGGCTATGTAATAAATACTATGCATTGTGTCTAGAGTTGTCCATCTTTTCTTTGCTTTCTTGTAAGTTTTCTTTTGTTCCATGCTGTGTACTTTAACTCTGTTCTTTCCCTCTCTTCCTCTCCATGACCCTGCAAGAAGACCACAATTCAGTGCAGACACACAGACACATGTGCATATATACTTGCATACATACATACAAGATACAATATAGACATATATACATAAAAACACATACACCTGTACATACAACCTTTGCACATACATATATATCAATACCACATTCGTATGTGGACATATACATTCATATGCATCTATGTAAGACCATGCTTCTTATTTATCTTCTGTTTCTCTGAGGGTGGATTACCTCTTCCTTCATAAATCTGAGTCTTTCCATCTTTTTTCATGTCCAAGAACTCTCCATTTTCTACAGTGCAGCATATTCCCACCTTATACTATCAAGTTGTTTTAAGTAGTGCAAAGCAATGTTGATAAATATGACTGATATATAGTGTAGTTTTCCTATGTTTCTCTTTTGATCAAATCTATTTTAAACTTAACTTTGTCCTAGATCATAATGAGTACCTTTGCTCCTTTTTCCCTAACAAATTCCACTCCTGATCTTTATTTTATGTTTGTGCATCTCTCTTATTTCCTATCCCTGCTGACTCCTCTACTTTATTTCTACCCACTACCTTGTCCTCCTATTACTTAACTTCCCCCCTTCAAGGATTCCTACCTTAACCTCTCTTTCTCCCTTCTCTGTCTTCCTTTAGCCTATTCACTCACCCTCCCCTCTAAAAATGTCTCCTGTATCCTCTCCTCCCACCCTATTTCCTTAACATTTTATTTCTTTCTGATTTTAGGAAAGTTTTATATGCTTCTAGATTCACATGTGTTGTTCCTCTTGAAACTATTTCCAATGAAAGTAGGTTTCCAGAACTACCAGTCCTCCTCCATCATCTAGTTCCTCTGTGTGGGTTCTTCCTCTTGCACCTCATAAGCATGAATTAATTAGTCTTTTTTATCTATTCCTAAATGTTTTTACTTTTTAAAATCATATCATACTCAGGTCTACCCCCAATCTTTCTTATGAGCCACCCAATTGCTAATACCAATTTTAGACATACATTTTACATACATGAAAGGTAAACCCTCTGTCTCTATTGTGTCCATTGTAATTAGTCTTTGTTATGCACCTTATTTTTTTTTTTGAGTCTTGCATATTAAATCTTCTATTAACTTCAGATTTTTAAAAAACAAAATCCTGAAAGTCTGAGAATTCATTCTTTCATTCTTTTTTTTCATTCATGATTATGCTTAGCTTTGCTGGGTATGATGTTTTAGATCAGAACCTCAGTTCTTTTGCTCTAAACACTGCCTTCCTTAATCTGCATTCCTCTTTATCTCTGCCTCTCAATTCCTTTCTCTTATGGGCTTCTTCTCCCATTTCCCTATAGGGAAAGTTACATTTTTATTCACAACTAATAAAAATGAAATATCCATTTTTCCCTAAAGAATTACACTCAGTTTTGTTGGGTAGGTTGGTCTTAGTTGTAATCCTAGCTCCTTTGTCCTTCCAGAATATCACATTCCAAGCCCTCTTCTTCTTTAACATGGAACACGCTAAATCTTGTGTGATCCTGATTATGGCTCCACAATACTTGAATTTATTTCTGGTTGTTTGAAATAATTTCTTTTTGACCTGAAAGCTCTAAAATTTTGCTATAATGTTCCTGGGGATTTTCATTTTGGGTTCTCTTTAAGGAGGTTATCAGTGGATTCTTTCCATCTCTATTTTATCCTTTGGTTCTAAGATATCATGGCAATTTTTGTTGATAATTTCCTGAAATATGATGTCCAGGTTCATTTTTTTTTACTATGACTTTCAAGTAGCCCAGTAATTCTTTTCTTTCCCCTTTAAAAATTTTAATTTTTCTTGTTTATTTTTAAAATTTAATTTGTGGTGTATAGAATAAAAAAGCATTTCCAGAACATACTACAATGAAAAAATGATTGTACATAAAACTACAAATCTACTACTTACAACTTGATATTCCTTTCAAATATACAGCAAAATTATCATGTAAATTTTTTTCTCCCCCCATGCTCTAGAGATGGTTATGTATGATTAGAAACACACACATGCATATACATACATATGTAGCATATATATGCATGCATACACACATGTAATATAATTCTATACACCCTTCTAGTTATCATTTTCTTCTCTAGATGCAGTTAACATCTTTCTTCATATTTCCTTATAATTAATTTGAGTATTTATAATAGATAAAATAATTCACTCACTCAAAGTCATTCTTAACCCAACATTTCTGTTACATTGTATACAATGTTCATTTGGTTCAGCTCACTTTGCTCTTTGTTATTTTGTGCAATTCCTTCCATGTTTTCCTAAAGTCATTGAGTTCATCATTTCTTTATAGCAGAGTATTATTACATCAAAACCATATGACACATCTTGTTCAGTCATTCCGATTGATGGGTATCCCTGCAGTTTCCAGTTCTTTGCCACCATAAAAATGATCTCTCCTCAATATATTTTCCAGGTCAGTTGTTTTTTTATTAGTTATTTCACATTTTCTTTTTTTCATGCTTTTGATTATTTTTTATTGTTTCTTTTTTTCTGAGCATGATCAATTTATTGATTAGGCTAGCTGGAACCAATGAATGAGGTCAATGGCCTCTCTCCATGGCCAAAGACCTTGAGGGATGACAGGATCTTTTATAATAGTTAACAAGGTGACAGAGCAAAATTTCCTGCAACATAGGTGTGTCTTCTTCTAATTAGATATTGATGACGTAGTCAGAATTGAGATTATATCATTTAGAATTCTCCTTCTGGAACACCTTTAACCATAGCCAGGACATGTGAAAGAGTCACAAGACAAAGGTTCTCAGGACATGGGAGTTGCTATCATACTTTAAGGAGAGCTAGGTGGTACAGTGGATAGAGTGCTTAGCCTGGAGTCAGGAAGACTTATTCATCTTCCTGAGTTCAAATCTGGCCTCAGACACTTACTAGATGGGTGACCTTGGGCAAGTCACTTAATTCTGTTGACCTCTGTTTCTCTGTGATGGATGGGGTTATAAAGGTGAAGGTAAAGCTTGACCTTCAGGCAAGGTTCTCTGGGACGTGGGTGGTGGGCGAAGTTTACAAGAAAAAGGAACCACAAAAGGCAATATTAAATCTAGAATCCATTTGCCCACTATCACATACAAGTGAATGCATATAATATACCAGGCCTGATCCAGGCTGGTCTGGTACCTCAGGTTTGAGAGTGAAACAAAATGAGATACTCATAGAATAACTGCCAATCCATTGCAGGGGAAAGACTTTCAGAACAGAAAAAGAATCTTTGGTGAGGATATATTCTTAAATCAGATGGGCAAAACTTTCCTGCTTTTGGTGGTCCACTTGTCCAGCCTAAGGAAGTGGCTGAACCTTCTCATGCCCTGCCTTTTGTGTATCTTTTTGTATATCATAGTCATTTAGAAGCAAATGCCTTTGGGGACTGAAGCTTCTGGGATTAGATGCCACATGTGGACTACTTCCATAAACAGGTAAAGATAAGGCTTTTGCTATGAACATCAATTTTGGTACCAGATACTATACCTAGCATCTTATTTGTTTATATTTAAGATCTGATAACTTTCTTAAGGCACAGAGATAATATTTGTAGGAAATTCATAGGCAATTTGTATAGACCTAGGAAGTCCCTGCCAATTCTGTGAGTTTAAGGAGTTTATATCCCATGTAATGAAAGTTCTCTCTCACTGTTCTTATGTTTCACAAAATTAATGTCTTATTTCTTGGGGGAAAAGTTCACTTAAAAAAATGTTGAGAGCTTTAAAATTATTATTACTTTCCACTTTATCGTAATGGTGAGAAAAAAATCCTATTCCTATTATTCTAATAATAATCTCTCCAGTTAGTATCATCTCAACACACCCTTAGCATATACCATTTTAAATTCTGAATGGCAAGTTACAATTTGGAGGGATGTGTTATCTGATCATTTCCTAAATGTTTGTTGAAGAAGGCTTGGAGTTGTTTCTAAGCATCTATTTGGGCTACAGAGTGGGCCTTAACTTCTCCCCAGATCACATGTCTGTCCACTCCACTGTGAAAGGAAACCACACACATAGGGAAATATAGGGGCTCAATATAGTGTCCTGTTGCTGGGTAGCAGAAAATTTCAGGATTTTCCTCCCATAGGCTTGCAACAATTTGGCAGCTTCATTGGCATAGAATTCACTTTTCCAGTTGTGGTCATCCAGACCAACAAGAAGCAAGAAACAACTCTCAGCCTTTTCAATTGGAATTAAGCTTTTTCTATTGGGTTCCTCCAAAGGGTTGTTGAGAATATCAATGATGTCTGCCAACCCATCATCAGTTATCTTGATAAGTTTTGGGTCACGTTTCACTGGGGGAATGGTCATATCCTTGTAGTGTAGCACATGCCCTACATTTGCCAGGCAGCCATTGATGGTGACAGTGGCTGTGATGTCCTTCAAATGGGAAGCCATGGAGAGGCACAGATCACCCACTTTAGAAAATCCAAGCAGCTCAACTCTTGGCCCCTTTACCTGGAGGCAGGAAGAGGGTTGTCCGAAGGCTGCCCTCTCACACCGGGATCCTCCTCACCCCTGGATCCAGGAAGCTCCGTTGGACCACCCGTGCCAGCAGCTTGCTGTGAGTTGTGACCATCATACACCTCCAGGTCTACAGGGAAAGAGGTCTGCACGTCCCGCTTCACCAGCTGCCAGTAGGGCTTATCGGGCTTCATGCTCCAGAAGAGCCCCATGGGCTCCAGGCTGCTGTAGCTGCCCCCCAGAGAGGGAGCCTGAGCCAGGTCCAGCTGCCAGCCTGCGTCTGCTTCGTAGCAGGCTGACACCTGGAAGACCCCCCCCCCCTTTCTCATCGCAGAGGGAGGCGTGCAGGGTGACCCGCTGGGCTGGGGCCAGACCATGCACATTGATTGCCACTGGCTCGACCCACAGGCTGCGGGTCCAGGAGTCAGGGTCAAGATCATCGCCATTGAAACTGACCTTTTATTGTTTCTTGATGACACATGGAGTCATTAGCTTCTTCTTGCCCAATTTCAATTCTTTAAGAATTATTTCCTTTAATGAGCTTTAAAAATCTCTTTTTTGTCCATTTGGTCAATTTTACTTTTTAAGAAGCTACTTTCTTCCATGAATTTTTGTACCCTTCTTTCCATTTGACCTATTCTGCTTTTAAGGAGTTCATTTCTTTAGTGAACCATTAGGCCATTTCAGTTTTTTTATGGTGTTATTTTCTTCAGTATTTTTCATGGTTGGTTGTTTGGTTGGCTGCTGTCTTTCATAATTGAAAAGGACCAAAATGAAATCATTTTGTTGGGGTCAACATACCATGTGTGACTATGGTTGATTAGACCAACTTGAACTCAGAAGGCTTTACTATAGTTTGAGCACAAATAGTCCATGTGAACATTTAGAATGTATCTCATGTTTTTTTTGAACTACTTGTAACAGTAAGCACCTCAGCACACACAGGGGGGCCTGCTATCACAGTTTCTTGGATCTGCCTTTATAAAAAGAAAGGTACCTATAGAGGGGTTACCAATCACTTTAATCAAGCACATGTTTCATTCAGTTAGTTCAGGGGAAAAAGTCAAAGAAAATACAGAGAAATCTGAAAAAGTCAGAGAAAATACAGAAAAATTCAGATCAGAACACAGCACTTCCAAACTATCTAACAGTAAGCAATACATACATCTCAATTCAACAGACAGGTTGAACTGTTTGACCATAGTTACCAGAGACGGAAGCACCAACATCCAGGTTTTCAAAGTTGGGGGGCTCCTTTGTGTCTGGCACACATAGTTTCTTCCAAAAACTAAGCCCCAAAGTAAAACCTCACCCTCAGAATGTTTATACACTTTTCAGAGCCACAGGGCATGACCCTCTGACCCAATGCCTCAATAGAAAAAGCAAAAGTTAGTTGGGACACTCCTACAAAACAACTCCCCTAATCAAGCCTTCCTCAATGGGCAGACCCATCAATGCGTGGGGAAGATCTTCTTTAATCACATTCAAATGGAGGTATTATACTTACTGATTATATTAAAACAAAAATAGCAAAATGTCTTATTTTGCTTGGCGTCACACTACTGCAACTCTGATTTGCTCGTGCAGACTAGCACCTTCTTTGATGTAGGCATGCCATTCTGGGTGGTCCTGTACCGGAGTCTCCCATGTCTCACAATCAACTCGAAAGCTCTTGAGATGCACTTTGTGAGAGTGCTTGTATCACTTCTTCTGACCTTTATCTGAGTGCTTGCCTTCTGTGAGTTCATCATAAAATAATCTTTTAGGCAAAAGTATGTTTGGCATTTAAACAAGGTGGTCATCCCATCAGAGTTGCACTCTCTGCATTAGAATTTGAATACTTAGTGGTTTACTTTGAGAAAGGACCTCAGTGTCTAGCACCTTATCTTGCCAGGTCATCTTCAGAATCTTCCTAAGACAATTCAAAAGTAAGGGATTCAAGTCTCTGGCATGGTGCTAATATACTGTCCAGGCTTCATAGCCATACCCAAGTCAGCACAATGGCTCTATAGATTTTCAGTTTGGTAGGCAGCCTTATAGCTCTTCTCTCCCACACTTTTCTTCAGAGCTTCTCAAACATTGAGCTAGCTCTGGCAATGTGTCCATCAACCTTATCATTCATGTGTGCATCTCTGAGAAGTATACTTTCAGGCTAAGTAAACATATCCTCAGTATTCAAAATTCCTCCATTTGATGTAACCAGTGGTTACACATATGTATGGTGTGGTACTGGCCGGTAGAAAATCTGTTTTTTGGGGGTCAATTAACAGGCCAAAACTGGCACAAGTTACAAAGAATCAATCCATATTCTGTTGCATCTTGGCGTCAGAGATTGCATTGAGTTCACAATAATCTGTAAACAAAACTTTTTTTTGTTATCAATTCTCTTTCCTCTTTAGTCTTGCCTTGTAGCCTTTTTAAGTTAAATAATTTACATTTCTTTTTTTTGTTTGTTATTAGTTTATTTAACTTTTAACATTCATTTTCACAAAATTTTGGGTTCCACATTTTCTCCCCTTTTGTCCCCTCCCCCCACCCCAGAACACTGAGCGTTCTAATTGCCCCTGTCTGCCAATCTGCCCTCCCTCCCTCCCCACCCCTTCCCTTTGGAAGGCAAGCAATTCAATATAGGCCAGATCTGTGTAGTTTTGCAAATGACTTCCATAATAGTAGTGTTGTGTAAGAACTAACTATATTTCCCTCCATCCTATCCTGTCCCCCATTACTTCTATTCTCTTTGATCCTATCCCTCCCCATGAGTGTCGACCTCAAATTGCTCCCTCCTCCCCGTGCCCTCCCTTCCATCATCCCCCCAACCCTGCTTATCCCCTTATCCCCCACTTTCCTGTATTGTAAGATAGGTTTTCATACCAAAATGAGTGTGCATTTTATTCCTTCCTTTAGTGGAATGTGATGAGAGTAAACTTCATGTTTTTCTCTCACCTCCCCTCTTTTTCCCTCCACTAAAAGTCCTTTGCTTGCCTCCCTTATGAGAGATAATTTGCCCCATTCCATTTCTCCCTTTCTCCTCCCAGTATATTTCTCTCTCACTGCTTGATTTCATTTTTTTTTTAAGATATGATCCCCTCCTCTTCAGTTCACTCTGTGCACTCTGTCTCTATGTGTGTGTGCATGTGCGTATGCATGTGTGTGTGTGTTATCCCACCCTGTACCCAGATGCTGAATAGTTTCAAGAGTTACAAATATTGTCTTTCCATGTAGGAATGTAAACAGTTCAACTTTTGCAAAGTCCCTTATGACTTCTCTTTGCTATTTACTTTTTCATGCTTCTCTTCATTCTTGTGTTTGAAAGTCAAATTTTCTTTTCAGCTCTGGTCTTTTCAACAAGAATGCTTGAAAATCCTCTATTTCATTGAAAGACCAATTTTTCCCCTGAAGTATTATATTCAGTTTTGCTGGGTAGGTGATTCTTGGTTTTAGTCCTAGTTCCTTTGACTTCTGGAATATCCTATTCCACGCCCTTCGATCCCTTAATGTGGAAGCTGCTAGATCTTGTGTTATCCTGATTGTATTTCCACAGTACTTGAATTGTTTCTTTCTAGCTGCTTGCAATATTTTCTCCTTAATCTGGGAACTCTGGAATTTAGCCACAATGTTCCTAGGAGTTTCTCTTTTTGGATCTCTTTCAGGCGGTGATCTGTGGATTCCTTGAATACTTATTTTGCCCTCTGGTTCTAGAATCTCAGGGTAGTTTTCCTTGATAATTTCATGAAAGATGATGTCTAGGCTCTTTTTTTGATCCTGGCTTTCAGGTAGGCCCATAATTTTTAAATTGTCTCTCCTGGATCTATTCTCCAGGTCAGTTGTTTTTCCAATGAGATATTTCACATTATCTTCCATTTTTTCATTCTTTTGGTTTTGTTTTGTGATTTCTTGGTTTCTCATAAAGTCATTAGCCTCCATCTGTGCCATTCTAATTTTGAAAGAATTATTTTCTTCAGTGAGCTTTTGAGCCTCCTTTTCCATTTGGCTAACTCTGCTTTTGAAAGCATTCTTCTCCTCCTTGGCTTCTTGAACCTCCTTTGCCAATTGAGTTATCCTATTTTTCAAGGTGTTATTTTCTTCCGCATTTTTTTGGGTCACCTTTAGCAGGGTGCTGATTTTTTGTTCAAACTTTGCTTGCAAGTCTTTTATTACTCTTCCCAGTTTTTCCTCCACCTCTCTATCATGATTTAGAAAATTGTTTGGGCTCTTTAAGACCTTTTCCCAGAACAGATCCTATTGAGTGGGCTGGGATTTAGAAGCACTGACTTCCTTGTCTTCCCCTGATGGTGAGCACCGCTCTTCCTCATCAGAAGGGAGGGGAGGGGAAACCTGCTCACCAAGAAAGTAACCCTCAATAGTCTTGGTTTTTTTCCCTTTTCTGGGCATTTTCCCAGCCAGTGACTTGAGCTCTGAATATTCTCCTCACACCCACCTCGCCTCCGGATCCTCCCAGCCCGCGCTTGGGGTCTGAGAATCAAATGCTGCTCCCAGCCTCCAGGCTTCGGTAGGGGCAGGGCTGCTATTCAGTGTGAGATCAAGTTCAGCTGCCTGGTCGGGGCAGGACTGCCTCACGGGCTCAGTTCCCTCAGGGGGTTTATGCAGAGACCTTCAACAATGGATCCAGACTCCTGCCTGCTTGGGGAGCCCCGGTATGCTCCCGCCTCCGCTGTTGCCTTCCGGGGCGCCTGAGTATGGGGCCACCCCACTCCCTTCTCCACCCACCAAAGAGACCTTCTCACCGACCCCCGTCACCTGTGGGTGGAGGGACCCGCGTGGCCACTGGAGATCTCGTCCCTGAAGCCCACACGGATCTTTTCCTCTCAGTGCCGTGGCTGTGGCAGGGCTGTACTCAGCTCCCAGTCCCAGCTCCCAGTCCCAATGCCCAGTCCGCGGCGCGAAGGACCTTTTGCGAGAGGTTTGCAGGTCTCTCTGGAACAGAAATCTCCCTCGCTCCAATTTTCTGTGGCCTCTGGGTGCAGAATTTGCAGTGAGTTACTTATTTGTAGATGTTCTATGGGTTGTGGGTTCGGAGCTATGTGTATGTGCGTCTTTCTACTCCGCCATCTTGGCTCCGCCAACCTCAATTTACATTTCTTTAATTGTGTTCTAAATCATTTTTTTGCATATGACTATAGATAGCTTTAATTTCTTTATTTGAAAACTGCCTGTTTGTATCCTTTAACCATATATCAATTAGGGAATGACTTGCATTCTTATAAATTTGACTTAGTTCTCTATATATTTTAGAAATGAAGACTTTATCAGAGATACTGGCCATAAAATTTCCCAAGCTATCTGCTTCCCTTCTAATTTTGGTTGCATTGACTTTGTTTCTGGAAAACCTTTTTAATTTAATGTATTCTAAGTTATCCATTTTTTATTTCATATTTTCTATCTTGTTTGGTCATAAATTCTTCCCTTCTCCATAGATCTGATGGGTAAACTATTCCATGCTCTCCTAGTTTGCTTATGGTATCACCATTTATATCTAAATCATGTACCCATTTTGACCTTATTTTGGTATATGGTGTAAGATGTTGGTCTATAACTAGTTTCTGCCATACTATTTTCCAATTTTCCTATCAGTTTTTGTCAAATAGAAAATTCTTATTCTAGTAGCTGATGCCTTTGGCTTTATCAAACAGGAGATTGCTATAGTCATTAACTACTGTGTCTTGTGTACCTCATCTATTCCATTGATCCACCATCCTATTTTTTAGCCAGTAGCACATAGTTTTGATTATTGCTGCTTTACAATAATGTTTTAAACTGGTATAATCAGGCTATCTTCCCTCTTCTCTTACATTTCTTTTCATTTACTCCCTTGATATTCTGGACTTTTTGTTCTTCCAGATGAATTTTTTTATTACTTGTTTCTATCTCTGTAATATGCTCTTTTGGTAGTTTGATTGGTATGGCACTGAATAAGTTAATTAATTTAGGTAAATAGTCATTTTATTATATTAGCCCTACCTACCCATGAGCAAGTGGTATTTTTTTCAATTATTTATATCTGATTTTATTTATGTGAGAAGTATTTTAAAATGGTGCTCATATAATTCCTGAATATGTCTTAGAAGGTAGACTTTCAAATATTTTATATTGTTTCCAGTTACTTTAAATGTAATTTCTCTTTCTATCTCTTGCTGCTGGGCTTCATTAATTATATAGAGAAGTGCTGATGATTTATTTGGGTTTATTTTCTATCCTGCAACTTTGCTAAAGTTGTTAATTATTTCAAGTAATTGTTTAGTTGATTCTCTAGGATTCTATAAGTATATCATCATATCATCAGCAAAGAGTGACATTTATTTCTTCATTGCTATTCTAATTCCTTTAATTTCTTTTTCTTCTCTTATTGCTATAGCTAACATTTTTACCACAATATTGAATAACAGTGGTGACAATGGACATCATTGTTTCACCCTTGATCTTATTGGAAATCATTCTAGCTTACCCCTATTACATATAGTGCTTGCTGATAGTTTTAGATAGATGTTACTTATCATTTTAAGGAAAACTCCATTTATTCCTATGCCCTCTAGTGTTTTTAATAGGAATGGGTGTTGAGTTTTGTCAAAAGCTTTTTCTGTATATATAATCATATGATGTGTGTTCTTTTTGTTATTGATATTATCAATTATGCTGATAGTTTTCCTAATACTGAACCAGTCTTCCATTCCTGATGTAAATCCCACCTAGTTATAGGATATTATCCTTGTCATAAATTGTTGTCATCTCTTTGCTAATACTTTATTTAAAATTTTTGTATTAAAATTCATGAGGAACATTGGTTTATAATTTTCTTTCTCTGTTTTGGCTCTTCTTGGTTTAGGTGTCAACACCATATTTATATCATTAAAAGAATATTGTAGGATTCCTTTAGCAAACTAATTTTCAAAGTATTAATAAGCCTGAGAAGTTTTTGTGCAGTGAGTTATATCTTTTTCTTTTAGGGCTAGACAACTAAATATTAACTTTTATTTTAGGTTTGTTTAAATGAAATGTTTATCTGGGGCCAACAAAAAAAGTCTCTAAGATCTCCCCCTCCCATCCTATCCCTATTTGCCTGGGGACACAGAACATGATACTGACAACGTGGCATGGATGTCAATATCATAAGTGTTATTCTTCATAATATTTTCAAAAACTGAGAACCTTGCCTTTTCTTTATATCCACAGTGCCTAGAACTAATTGTTTAATAATTGTTTGTTGATCAACTCATTGTCAATTATCATTGTTCATTTTCATTTTCCAATCATTCACTTCACAATCAAGAAGAAAATAATAAGCACCTAGTCTGGTATATGGTATTTCTGTGGTGGAATATTAATTACTTATGTGAATATAGATAACATCAATGATTTTTGTCAGGTTGGTGAATTCCCTCCAGGAACACAAACCGCTGCTTATTTATATCTTAATAGATAAGTTTTGGGTTGCAGGGAGGTTAAATGATTTGTTCAGGATCACATAGCAAATTGTGTGTGTGTGTGAGCTGAACTCAATTCTTCCTTATTTTAAGTCTATCACTTTAGCAACTATATACTGCTGCATATATATATATATGTATGCATTAGTTACTTTTGCAAAAAAATAAAAAACAAAAACGAGCATTGTAAACATTCTAGGATGCCTAGGAGTTGTTGTTTCATTAGACGCAGAAATGACACAAAACAAAAAAAATCAATAAAACTTTAAAAAATCGTAAGTGCTGAGGAATAAAGTTCAAGCAGAAGAAAATACTGGTGGACTCCCTGTTTCTGGAATCCCATGAGCACAAAATTTTGCTATCTAATTCTAATACAGAAGAAATTTGTTTCTGTGATCACTGCACTTCAAACTTCAGGCAGTCATCTTAAAAATGAGATCTTTTTGAATATTAATGCTCTTAGCAAATCTATTACCAGTATTAGAAAACCATCCCCAAATGCATTAAATATCTCAAAACCACACCTTCATGGCGGTAAGGTATTATTGAAGTAATTTTTTTCTTCCAACACAATATGTCCCTACTTTCAATCATGCTAAGAACCTAGGTAGTTCCATGGATTGAGTGCTAGCCTTGGGGTCAAGAAGATCTAAGTTGGAATTCTGACTTATGCACTATTTAGTATGTTACCATGGGCAAATCACCTAATTTCATATCTTGGATTTTTCACTAAACCTCTCAGTTTCATTACTTGTAAAATAGGTTCAGAGGTTGCCTCTTCCTACCAAAGAACATGAGAAATAACATATGGAAAGTGCTTTACAAATCTGAAAATTCTACGTAAGTGTATATGTGTAACTATAATAATAATAACAATAAAAATTATAAGCAGTAGTTAACATTTATATAATGTTAACTTTGTGCCAAATATTTTGTTGTGCTTTGCATATGTCATCTCATTTGATTTTCACAACTCTGGGAGAGAAGTGCTCTTAATATCTTCATTTTACTGATGAGTAAACTGAGATTGACGGAGGTTAAATTATTTACCCAAGGTCACATACGTAGTAAGTGTCTGTGATTTGAAATCTTTTCTTCCTGACTCCAGATCTGGCATACTATTAATTGTGCCACCTACCTGGGTCTCACACTTGAGACCTCTTCCCTCCAAAGACATTATTTTCTAACTGTACTTTAGAAGACATCATAAAAAGATTTAAAACTTTTATGAGTTATCTTGCATTGTTATGTTCAGGTCTGTATATTTTATGGAAGGCAATGACATCATTAGTTGATGATAAAGGTTTTCATGGTGTGTCAGGATAAGATGGAAAAATGTATAATTAGTAAAATTTGGCAGTCACTTTTTTCATATTGAGTTTGATATCTTTATGTGTAAATTCTACAGCTTCACTGGAAGGAATGTATTGAAAATGAACTTTCTTTCTCTGGGACATAGATTTAGTTTGTAAGCAAAGGAGGTTCATCTAGTCTGGAGGAATATCTTGATTTTTCTCCTTCTATGTAATTATCTATTTAAATAACAATTTGTGAAAAGAACAAAATGCCCTCATTTCCTAAGCAACAACATTCAATGAAAAGTCCCTGGTTTTAATTTTATGAATAAGAAGAGAGGCAGCATGTAGTTCTAAGTATGGATGAAGGGGTTTTGTTTTGGAAGTTGAAGAATCTGGGCTATAATAACAGCTCTGATATTCACCACCTCTGTGATTCTGGGCAAATCACTGTTCCTCATTCTGCATGAGTTATAGGATGAGAGGATTGGAGTAAATGATCTCTGATATTCTTTCCAGTACTAAATCTATGATTCTATGAATTCAGTCACTCTTAGGCTTCTTAGAGGACAAGATATTGAGTTCTTCAAAGATGGATACTTCGTACAGGAATGGGAAGTTATATCAGTAGGAAGTTGTACGCATTTGTACAAAACTGGACATGGCCAAGAACATTGATGACAAGTAAAGAAAATGTTTATTGCTGCTGTTATATCTGAGCTTCCCAATAATTCTATTTTTATCAAGAAGTTGACTTTGAAGGCTAACATGAGTTGGTATCTAAAGCAGCTGCCACCTACCTTCCTTCCTCACAATTTGTAAGAGTGGTGCAAAGAGAATGAGTGCTGGGTTTGGAGCCAGAGGATGTGGATTCAAATTCTAGTTCTACTATTTGTCACATTTGTGACATTAATAACTATTTAACCTATCTGCCCTATTTTCCCAACTGCAAAATGAAGAGGTTGAAGGAGATAACTTCTAAATTACCTTAAAAATGAGCCCTCAAATTCTGATTTCCCATAGAAAATGTAGATTTGATATCTTGCACTGTCAGCATCTCCTCAGTATTTCTCTATGTTCAGCCTTCTCACCAACTCCTCTCTCCCTGCCCATAACATTCCTCAATATGACAATCATAAGACTTAAATGGAATAAAAAAGAAAACAAAAAACAAAACACACACTTCCTTAGTAAAAGCTCAGGGACCTATGCTTTGAACTTAAAAAATAAACTGCATGACAAATTCAAGGTCAAATACGTCATACACTGTATGAAACTGAAATCTCCACAAAGAAGATCTGCTCTTAAAATGACCACATGTACACAATGTTATGTGAGATTATTTTAATGAATCAGATATTGAAAATACAGTTAAGCAAAGTGGTTATTACTTCATTAGACACAGTCATTTTCACAATGAAGGATTGTTTCTGAAGGTAAAGATGACAATAGAATCAGTGAACACAGTAATTTTCAATTAACTATTAACAGAAAGAAAAAGTAAAACAATAATTGGCCTTCTTAATATTTAAACGGCTTAAACTATGCAAGAATCATTTACTAAGGAAACCTCATGAGTGTTCTCATACTTGGAAGATGATGGGTGGACAGCACTCCCGACATTTCAGGAAGGATAGAATTCAGCAGGTTTACATGAGAGTAAGAAGGCACATAGCATGTTCTAGATATAACTTTTCTTAATGCTGCTAATGTGAATCACCAGAGAAAATGACAGTTGCATTATCTTTCACATTTTCAATTCTCATTGAAGACATGGAACACCATCTCCTGTGGCATTCTTAGGAGTTCTTCTCAGAAATCTTGATTGTGACAGTCTTGACTTCAGTGTATTCATGGAGAGCATACTCTCCCCTGGAAAGAAAAAAATTCAAAATTGCATTCACTATTTTTCATATAGTACAGTTAATGTGTCAACATGAATTTGGCCTTTTTCATTAGGGCAGATATAAGACAAAATAGCATCATGACTAGAAAGTCTTGGAGTCAGGAAGGCCAGGCTTCAAGGCGTTTCTCTGACCATGCTAGTTATGTGACCATGGGTCAGTCACTCAATGTCTAAGGGCCTCACATCTCAAAGAATAAACATTAAAAATGAGTTGTTGATCTATATCAGTAGAAGATATTTCTACCTGGGTAATTTTCCATATTCACAAAATCCCATTTTTGGATCATTCACAAAAACTTTGGGATTAATGGCCTCAGAAACATTTTATCTTCACAGAAACATCAAGAAAAGTATCAACAACTATTAGAGGCACCTTATGTATTAATGATTCTTCTCCTAGAAACCCATATGAAAAGTTAGCAACTGGAAGTTTTAAAACTGGTGTTTTTATTATGATTAAGTAATACAGGTATTACTTCATTAGACGCAGGGCTGATATCCCAGGATTGTTTCCAAAGCCAATTGCAGGGGAATATCTAGCCATGTAAGTAACTGACATTGGATGGAGGGTAAGGAGTGGAGTGAGGCAGCAATACAGTATAGATGACAAGTGGAGGGTCTAAGGCACAGTATGTAGAGAGGACAATTAACTTCTGGAATATCCTATTCCATTCCCTTCGATCCCTTAATGTAGAGGGTGCTAGATCTTGTGTTATCCTGATTGTATTTCCACAATACTTGAATTGTTTTTTTCTAGCTGCTTGCAATATTTTCTCTTTCATCTGGGAGTTCTGGAATTTGGCCACAATGTTCCTAGGAGTTTCTCTTTTTGGATCTCTTTCATGCGGTGTTCTGCGGATTCCTTGAATATTTATTTTGCCCTCTGGTTCTAGAATCTCAGGGCAGTTTTCCTTGATAATTTCATGGAAGATGATGTCTAGGCTTTTCTTTTGATCATGGTTTTCAGGTAGTCCCAGAATTTTTACATTGTCTCTCCTGATTCTATTTTCCAGGTCAGTTGTTTTTCCAATAAGATATTTCACATTATCTTCTATTTTTCGAATCTTCACGCTATGTTCTGTGATATCTGTCTTTCTCATAAAGTCCTTAGCATCCATCTGTACCATTCCAGTTTTGAAAGATCTATTTTCTTCAGTGAGCTTTTGAATCTCCTTTTCCATTTGGCTAATTCTGTTTTTGAAAGCATTCTTCTCCTCATTGGCCTTTTGAACCTCTTTTGCCAATTGAGTTAGGCTAGTTTTCAAGGTGTTAATTTCTTCATCATTTTTTTGGTTCTCCTTTAGCAGGGAGCTGATTTGCTTTTCATGCTTCTCTTTCATCCCTCTCATTTCTCTTCCCAGTTTTTCCTCCACCTCTCTAACTTGATTTTCAAAATTCTTTTTGAGCTCTTCCATGGCCTGAGCCCATTGGGTGGGCTGGGACACAGAATCAGAGAGGACAATTAAAGTATGTACAATTTCAGTGGGTAAGTGGGTGGTCTGCCTCCCTGTCAATCTGCTGAGAGATGTGACCCTGTTCCACCACTTACAGCCCATATTGTACCTCAAACTCCTGAAGAAGTACAGGTTGGCAGCCACTGAGGAAGAGAGTATGGGAACATTTATAACACAGACAGTGTGAATATTCCTTTTTTTCCAAATTGGCAATTGATGAAAAGTCCTCATCATCCCTCCCTAGTTAATTCTCTATGTGAATAGGATTCCAAAAAACAAGGGAATTGTGCGTATATATTTTCGAAGTGTTCACTGAACAGGAGGAAGCTGAGTCTTCACAGTATTCAAAAATCATTTTATAGTGATTATTAAAATATTATTGAGTTATCATGAGATTAAAGGTGACCATTGAATAGACAGATTTATCATTGAGAATTCTAATACTCTTCAAATAAACACCACCAGCTAGATACAACAAAACAAGAAGAAAACAATACTTCTAAATAAGCAAATACTTTAAAAATACAACAGAGGCATTAAAAATTTAAGTATTTATTACCAGTCAATTATATTCCATAGTATATTTATTTTGTAGGCTGGGTTGGAATGGAAGCACCTTTACTTAAAACTGAGAAGCTAACGGTCCCTATGTATTTTAAAAGTCAAAAAATTAGTACATTTTTCTTATAGTGCTGAATTTATGAAGAAAAAAGTTATATAATTCTTCAAATGAACATGAATGTCGCTCTATTTTGATTTTTTGTTGAGCAGCAATTCACATCTATGTAAATGTAAAGATGTAGTTTTATATATTTGAATACTCTTTTTCATATTAGTCTGTGGAACCTAAGATTCAATAAGCTCTTTGGGCTAATAGATTCCTAAGAAAGAGGAAAGGGGACACATGATAAAGAAGGGACTCTGAAATTATTCTTGAACACATAGGAAACATCAACTGGGGTGATGAAGACAAATCTTAAATAATCCATATTGTAGATATGAAAATAGAATTCCAAAAGGCCTTACGTACATTTCTCGTCCATTTCCAGACATCTTGAATCCACCAAAAGGGGCTTGACCAGAACCCCCACCGTAGCAATTCACCCTGCAAAGACAAAGGTATTTTACATGAACATTTTTGTACATTTGATTCTCAATTTGTTTAGTGATTACCAAGTATGAGATTCTTTTGAGTTTATTTTTTTTGGAAGGGAAGGCAGGAAATGAAATAAAATAAGCCTTAATTAAGGGTATACTACATGTCAGGCACTATGCTAAGTGCTTTACAAATATTATCTCCTTTAACTTTTGGATCAGTCCTGTAATTTCATTGGAATACAGAACTCTCTGTGAAAAATGTCTTTTCCAGAGGTATAATAGGGCCAGTATATGTCAGAGGCTGGCCTTGAACCAACACTTTCAAGTCTTAATATCATTTACTTAACAATAAGACAAAAAAAAGATAACAACATGGCAGGTATTGATATATTAAAGCAAATGGTTGAACAATGAAACACATTACAGACTATAAATGATAATAATAATAATAACTAACTAACTAACATTTGTATAGCATGCACTATGTGCCAAGTACTATTATTATCACTTTATAATTACTATGTCATTTCATCAGATAGCTTCACAATAACCTCAGGAGGGGGGTGCTATTATTATGCCTATTTCATAGATGAGGAAATGGAGGCAAATAGAGGTTAAGTAACTTGCCCAGGGTCACAGAGCTAGAAAATGTATGAGGTCACATTTGAACTCAGTTCTTTCTAATTTCAGGCTCAGTATGCTATCCACTGAACTTCTTAGGTTATAATCTCTCACTGTAGCACTTAGTGCATGTGGAGGAGAGTGGGGCATATGCTTACAAAAATCTGTCAAGAGAGCAGAGGTATCAGCAAAACCTGTGTTTTTTAGGCAACTCATAATTCTGGGTCTCTACACTTTAGTATCTTCCTTTTGTCTCAGGAACCACCAGTAAAAGTTCTTAGAACACAGCATATTTTTTAAAGGTAAAAGCAGAAGTGCTTTTTAATGCTTAGAAATTCCTATGGAACACATAATAGAACCACTGGAAAATTCTTAAGGTCAGAAAAACCTTTTGATTCCAGGAATTCTTGAGGATAGTGCTTCTCAGACTGGAAGTTTATTAAGGAAGGAAGAAGCAAGTCTATTTGGATTGCTTATGCATGTGCATTACACGCACACATGCACACACACACACACACACACACACACACACACACACACTGTTAGCTCTACGTTTGATGGACAGTGTAGGTAGGAGAAAGCATCGAAGGAATATTTTGGTTTAAGCAGGAGTAGCTAGGTGAATGATCCCTTATCCTAACTTAAGGTAAGGTCAAAAATGACTAAAAGACAGTTTCTTCCAAACTGTAATGTGACCTCTACTGATACAGCAGCTAATCTGAAAATAAAGAGATTAATTACAGAAGATTTTTATATCACACTGAAGGACTGATGTAGAAAAACAGTTGAATTTAGAGTTAGGGAACTTGGTGTCATATTCCAGTTTGGTTCCTTACTGAGTGACTTCAACATGTCACTTAACTTCTTTGAAACTCAGGTTTGTGATCTATCAGATTCAGGGGATTGGGCTAAATGAACCCCAAGTTTCTTTTCAACTCTAAATTAAATGTCCCTAAATATAATCAAGAAGACTGGGTTCAGTTCTTGTCTCTCAGCCATATTGTACGTGTGACCCTGTGCTAGTTACTAACTGCTCAGTGCCACTGGCAACTCTTGAAGATGCATCTAAGGCAACTCTCAAAGCTTCAGAGCAAGTACAAATTTACATTGGTGGTGGGGGAGTTCCCTCACTGGGAGATCCCTGTACTAATGACATCACGGGTCTAGTCCTCAAACAAGAATAACATATAACCTTAACATAACATTGTGCCTTCTGCATCAATTAATATAGTGCCAACCATGTAGTAGGTACTAATAAATCTTTATTGATTAATTAATTTTTCCCTGTTGTCCTGCACCTGTAATTTCATTGGAATAGTTTCCACTATTAGTCGGAAATCCTTTCCATTGAGGGAGCAAGACAACTTATGTTTTAACATAATCCTATGTTCCTATAATACAAGGGATTAAATGACTTGCCACACAGCTAGTGTTTGTCAGGGAAAGGATTTGAACATCAGTCTTCCTGATTCCAAGACTGGTCCTCAGACATTTACTGGATGTATGACCTACGTTACATAAATGCCTCCATTTCCTAATCTTTAAAAAGGAGGTGATTCTATAACCTACCTCCCAGGGTTGCTGTCAGGATGAAACGAGATAATATTTGTACAGTACTCTGCAATCTTTAAAGCTCTATGTGAAATCTACCTGCTATTATAGTTGCATTTTATATTATCATATAATATTTCTTAGAATATTTATATTAATGTTTAGGTATTTTGTATTAAATGTTTTGTGTAGCTTATTTCTATTATTTCTATTTTTATTATATTATGTATTATTAAAATTTGTTCTTCATATTAGTAGGAGTAATATTATTTACTACCACCACAATGCATCTCAATTAGTTAATTCTGAATAACAAATTTCATTAAAATATCTTCAAGAAACAAACCACGTGGCATAGACAGACCTCATGGAAGATAGACAGACCTCAGTTAAACTACTGTATCACTCATCTGCCTGGAAAATACCCAAGAGGCTCTATACCTCAGTGGCCTATCTGGTTTGAAAGAAAAAAATGTTTTTCACATGTCCATGTTTTCTTCTTACTATGATTTGAGATGTGATGTAATCTCCTAAAAGGCCACATTATGAAATTTTGACTTACCAGACTGTTCCAGCTTGAAGTGCAGCAGAGATGGTCAAGGCTTTATCAAGGTCTTTAGTGAAAATGCCTGCTGCTAAGCCATAGTGGGTGTTATTAGCCCTCTTGATCACTTCATCAATAGTCTTAAACTTCATGATTTGTTGGACTGGTCCAAAAATCTGCACCATAGAAAGGAGGACGGAGAGAAAGAAATTGAGTGAATGAGAGAGAAGAAGGTGAGAGGAGGAAAACACACAAATGTGAATCAAATCAAACAAACTGCTTTTTTGTGTGTGGACAGTTTGCTTTTGTTTGTTTTCTCATTTAGTTTGGTGTATGACTTGAAGCTGGACAAGTTTTTTAAGAATGGATGTTTTTCTAAAATGAGATTAAAATCACTTTGGAGCAAATTGGTCCCCATACTCATGTGTTCAGATTAGATCTACCACAGGTAATTTTGTCAAATACACTGTAAACTCCTCAAGACAAGAGACTGCTTTTAGATTTGTTTTTATATTCCCAGTGAGAAGTGTAGTACTTTGCACATGGTAGTCATTTAATAAATGCCTGTTGAATGAATGTTTTAATAGAAAGCAGGTCATGAAGCACCATGGTATGGTGGAGAGAATGGCAGAATCAATCAGAGGACATGGGTTCTCAGGTGGGAAAGCACCAACACCAGGAGGCCCCCACATGCCTTCACACAGATGGGAACTGGCAGACACCAGTGTGGAGGACTACTATTTGTGTGCTAGTCAGGTGTCCACCAGCAACTAAGCTTACTGGAGTCCCTAGAGGGGAGAAGACCTTCAGTGGCAAGACCACCCCTACCCCCACACCTCACCCTTCACAAACTTCAGTGTAATCGAGGGGAAACACAGTAAAACCCTACCTGACTTTGGCACATATCAGCTACCACCACCATTCCAGGTCAACACCAGGTAAGCTACAGCCTCTATAGACTCCAATTACCAGAACCTGAGGCCTCAGTACACAAAGCCAATAACCAGGCCCCTAGCTCCCAGCACAAGAAGCTTGGGATCATTCTCTCTATGCCCCAGAAGCAGAGATCAACTTCAAAAGACAGGAAAAAGGGAAAAACAATGAGCAAGAAGCAATGCAGAAAAGCAAAGACCATAGATTCTTATTATGGGGACTGGGAAGATCAAAACAAAAATTCAGAAAAGTATAGCATTGTCTCCATACCCACATATGAAACCTCAAAGGGGAATATGAGCTAGTCTCAAGCCCAAATAGCCTTCTTAGAAAAGCTCAAGTAGAATTTTGAAAAATCAAATTAGATAGGTAGAAGAAAAATTGAACAGTTTCTTTAAAAATGCAATGACAAAGTGGAAAAACATACACTGAAAAAACACCTCCTTAAACAAGCAGAATTGGTCAAATGGAAAAAGGGGATACAGAAGCCAACTGAAGAAAACAATTCACTACAAATTAGAATTGGATAAGTGGAAGTTAATGACTTTATGAAACATCAGGAATCAGTCAAACCAAATCAAATCCAAATTCTTAGAAAAGAAATTAAGAGAATTACAGGAAGAAATACTAGCAAAATTATACTAGCATGGGACGTCCCCCTCTCAGAACTTGATGAATCTGATGACAAAACAAACAAGAAAAAAGTTAAAGAGGAAGACGGAATTTTTGAAAAGTGAGATATGGTAGACCTCTGGGGAAAGTTGAAAGAGGATAAAAAGGAATATGCCTTTTTCTAAGTAGTACATGGAACCTACACAAAAACTGACCCTGTACTAGGACATAAAAATTTCACTACCCAGTGGAGAAATATTAAATGCATCCTTTTCAGATCATGATGCAATGATCATTATATGTAATAAAAATTATAAATATGCAATAAAGGGCCATGGAAAGATAGACTAAAAATTAATTGGAAACTAAATAATCTAATCCTAAAGAATAAGTGGCTCAAACATCAAATCACAGAAATAATCAATAACTTCATCCAAGAGAATAACAGTAATAAGACAACATACCAAAACTTATGGAATACAGCAAAAGCAGTTCTTAGGTGAAGTTTTATATCTCTGAATAAGCATTCATGAATAAAGCATATATGAATATGCATCCATGAATAAATACAAGAATAAAATAGAGAGAAGAGATCAATGAATTGTGCATGCAAATAAAAAAGCTAGAAAATGAATAAATTAAAAAGTCCCAATGAAATATGAAATTAGAATTTCTGAAAACCAATGGAGAGATTATCAAAAGTGAAATTAAGAAAACAATTGCATTAATAAACAAAACTTAGAGCTGGTTTTATGAGAAAACCCTATAGAATAGACAAATCATTGATTAATTTGATTAAAAAGAAAGAAGAAAACCAAATTGCTAGTACCAAAAATGTAAAATCATAATTCACCACCAATGAAGAGGAAATTAAGCAGTAGTTAGAAACTATCTTGCCCAACTATATGCCAATAAATTTTACAATCTCAGTGAAATAGATGAGTATTTATAAAAATATAAATTGCACAGATTAACAGAAGAGGAAGTAAAATACTTAACTCCCCCCAAAATGTTCTAAATCACTATTGATTAGAGAAATAACAATTAAAACACCTCTGTGGTTCCATATCCACCTATCATATTACCTTACATGACAAAACAGGAAAATTACAAATGCTGGAGAAGATGTGGAAAAATTGGAATACTAATGCATTGTTTTTGGAGTTGTGAACTGATCCAACCATTCTGGAGAGTAATTTGGACCTATAACCAAGGGGCTAAAAAAATGTGCATGCTCTTTGACCTAGTAATATCGCTGCTAGAGCTGTATCTCAAAGAGATCATATAATTGGGAAAAATATCCACATATACAAAAGTAATTATAGCAGCTCTTTTTGTGGTGGCTAAGAACTGGAAATTGAGGAGATGCCCATCAATTGGAAATTGCTGAAAAGTTGTGATATACGAATGTAATGGAATACTCTAAGAAATGATGGGCAGGTGAACATCAGAAAAATCTGGAAAGGCACGTTATCTGATTCTGAGTGAAATGAGCAGAACCAGGAGAGAGAACTGTACACAGTAAAAGCCACACCGTGTGATGACTGACTTTGATGGACTGAGCTCTTCTCAGAATTCAAGAATCTAAAACGACTCCAAAAGACTCATGATCGGAAATGTTACCAACATCCAGTGAATGGAGTCTGAAGTCAGATCAAAGAATGCTATTTGCTCATTTTTTTTTGTTTTTCCCCCCTTTCTCATGGTTCCCCTTATTCATTTTAATTCTTCTATACAACATGACTAATGTGGAAAATATGTTTAATAACAATGTATATGTAGAGCTTATATCTGATTGCATGTGGTCTTGGGGAGAGGGAGAAGGCAGGGAAGTAGAGAATATTTAAAATTTATGAAAGTGAATGTTAAAAGTTATAAAAAAATACATTTATTTATTAAACAAATAAAACTAGGTTTTTCCAATCAGGAGACTAACACATCCATAATATCATGATATCTCTATGTGTGTAAGGACAATGAGACCAGAGATTCTAGTACTCTGTAAAAAGTCAAATAGGCTTTAGGAAAATAGTATTGTGAAAGGCACTTAACTCTGCTTCCCCCTTCTGTAAAATGCACTGGAGAAGGAAATGGCAAAACACTTAAGTATCTTTGCCAAAAAAAGAAAAAACAACACAAATGGGTTTGTGAATTGTTGGAAATGACTGAACAACAACAACAAATGATGACAGTACTCATGGGTATGCTAGGAAACTTTTACAACTGGTGGTCCAAAAGTGGGAACTCTTGTTAAGTTTGATCTATGTTACTAACTTTTCATTCATCACTTTCCTAAGTCTACACTCAGGCAACAAAAAACCAAATCAAACCATGATTCCTTAGGTTTGATGTTTTTAAAATGTAAATACACATGATGAATATTTAACAATTAGCTTTGAAGTGGAACAGCCTCTACCATACCCCTGAAAGACACTACTATTAGTACTCTATTCTAGGGCTGCAGAGCAATACTTCTAATATATTGTCTTTTCTTGAGATTTTTGCATTCAAATATGGTGGCTTTTTTTTTTTTGGTCTTTGCCATATATAAAGATATTAAGAAACTGGTGAGGGGTCATAGTAGTTCAGTGGAAGTAGCATTCATTGGCTTTGGAGTCAAAGGATATTGGTTCACATCCCCATTGAATGCTAACTATTGGTGTGATCTTGTATGATTTTCTCTGAAGGTCTCAGTTTTTCATCTGGAAAATAAAGGGGAGTTAAAGTCTTCTGAGTTGTCTTCCAGCTCTAGTTCTAGGAGCTTATGCTGCTAACTGTATGATCCAACTATTAACAAGATGCAACAAATAGGTCTGTTGGAAAAATGAGAAGTAAAATGTATATTCCTGTTGTTAAAAAAAAAGGAAAGTAAGGAGTAATTCCAAGGTTTTTATCTTGTGAGGAAAATGGAACTAGTGTGTTTTCAACATTTTTATAGCACTCTGTAATCCTTAGGATGCTGTTAAAATGTTAGCAATTATTATCATCATAGTTATTATATGAAATATTAGATAGATTAAAGACATTAAATGGAATGGGAAGCAGAAACTTGAGCTGGACTGACAGGAAAACCTCTTGAAAGTCAAGGTCACAAAACTATTTTGAAATCTTCATTTCTCCAGAAGTTGCAACAATAAACCAACAATTCATTCTGGGTAGCTTAAGTATCCCCAAGCATGGAATACCGTGTCCTGGATCAGGTGAAATCTCTTTGTTTCTTCTTCTATTATTCTTAAATAGGCTCAGTGACTTCAATTATATTTCATAAACTGAAGGCAAGCCAATAATGACCTGCACAAGGGCAGATGTTATGAAGATTCCTCATCTTCATAAAAAAGGGAAAAATGGAAAAAGGGGAAAATGTTATGATTTCTAAGTTTCTAAGCATGTAGAAAGATTTTCTCTTCCCATTACTTAGATATAACATAGTTTGGAACTGCCACATGATAAATAATAATTATTGCCAGCTGGTTTTCAAGTGCTCAGTGTTCCCTGGCTTAGATGGTAGCAGCTAAAGTTCTATCAATAAACAAGAGAAACCAATTAAGGTAAAAGAAAGGGGGAGATTCACATCTAACAGGGAAAATTATTCATCCAGTCATGTCCTGAAAATGGACTTTGTGTACAAGTGTGTAGCAATAAAGAAAGTAACTGAAGGAACAGAATGGAACCAAGTCCTTTACCTCTTCTTTGGCAATGCGCATCTCATCAGTAACATTGGAGAAAACTGTGGGCTGGATGAAGAAACCTTTGTCTCCCCATGGTCCTCCTCCACATTCCAATTTGGCTCCTTCCTTCTTCCCACTCTCGATGAGGTCAAGTATTTTATTGTACTGCTCTTTATCAATCTACATGAACATATGAAGGGCAAGGGAAGGAAGGATAACAGAAAGAATAAATAAACTTAGCATGACAATGATTCTTTGAACTTGTGATTAAGAAAAAGAAGAAAATGGTTAAATGTTGAAAATATATCTAAATAGCTTTCTTAGCCTGAAAGCTAGCTTTTTTTTAAAGAAAAAAAATCTATCTTTGCAAAGTATTACACAAAGTGTGAATTAAGACTAATCTAATACATCATGGGAATGGACAAAAGTTGGGGAAAAGGGAAGGACAGCTGTAGGGTGGGCTGTGGAATGAGAGAAACTAGGGGGAAGTAGAATTTATGAGGAAAGAGGAAAGAGGAAAAGGTGGTAGAGAAAGGGGAGAATGGTTTTAGTTTGCATTCGTGGAAGCAGTTCAGTAAAGGGAAAGTTTGAATTTTACATTGAGGCATAAACCCTCACTGTGTTCCATTCACTTCTAGGTCTCACATCCCCAGTGAATTAGTGGAAAAGTATATAAAAATGCCCATTTTGGTTAAAGGAATTAGTCTGACCTTCATTTGAAGGACACTGCATGGCAAGACTCCTCTTTTCTGTACCAGGCAGAGGGGATGTGAGAATATTTTTATGACAATTTATTCGCTGAATACAAAGGATGAGAATAGGGCTGAGGCATTTATTTTTAAATAACTTATGATTAGCAATAATAGCTTTTATAGAACAGCTTTAGGTTTGCCTAGTGCTGTTCATGTGTTTCCTCATTTGATCTTGTAAGATGTAAGTCCTGTTATTATTCCCATATCACAAATGAAGAGGCAGTCTGAGAGCTTTGCCCATGGTCCCATAATTAAGTATCTGGGGGAGATTTCAATTCAGATCGTCCTGACAACAGTCTGAGGAAGTTCTGTTCCCTGGCCCAAGTTCGGAAATCCTGACTGTGAAAATCTTTCCAATCTGTTCCGGTCTGGCCCAGAAAAAGAAGCAATGGTCCTCATTTCATTCTGGATCCAGAGAAAGGAAACAGAGACAAACTACCTTCTCTCTACTGATGTATTTCCTGTCCTGTGCGATCCCTTATTTACCAACCTGAGGGCCTTGCTGTACTCCTGGCTTCATATGATTCCCCAGTGTGTATTTCTGGGCACGCTCTACACTTCTCCGAACAAACTCATCGTAAATGGACTCTTCCACAAAAAGCCTCGATGCAGCGATGCAGCATTGGCCCTGGTGGAAGAACACACCATGGTGTGCTAATTCCACAGCAGTATCCACTGGAAAGGAAACATCACCAACACACAGGTTTTACAAAGTCAAAAAGAACACATTCCCAAAAATTATTCCACACACACACACACACACACACACACACACACACACACATATTCTTTTTTTTTTTTTTTTTTTTTTTTTTTACCAAGAGGAGAGGAGTGTCTTTTAACCATTAAAACATACATCATATATTCTATGGCTCTTTTTGGACCTCACTGTCACTTTATATTTCTGGATGGAATATTCCTACATTATAACTGGATGGTGGGGAAAACTTGAAATGATTGTACAAGTCTCTTGTGTTCAATTGCATCAAAGCATTACTTTGAGGAGACTTAAGTAATTCCTCTCTGGCTATGGTAAAAGGGCCTACTGGAATGAAAGCTAAAGTTTCCTTTTGTCTTTCTTTCAATTTTTTAATCTTGTTCTCCAAAAAAAATCTTTCAAAATGCCTCCAAAAGTGAGGCAATATCTTTCAAATAAAAACAGAGAAAAAAAACCACCTCATACATTGTTGAGATAGTTACATGGGCATTTGAAAGTTCTATGATTGTTTTATGGTTAAGTCTCTATTTGAAGACAATATATTCTTTTTAAAGCTTAGCTTTGGAGTTATGTATAACTTTTTTTAAAGTTTGCATGCTGCAAAGTTGAACTTATTTCCTGGCTGAAAGGACAATTTAATCTATTTAGTATTGAGTTTACGAGACTTCTTATGTCACTTTTGATAAATTAGAGGCCATAAAATTTTACAAGGATAGGATCTAGAGTCAGGGAAACCCTGAGTTCAGATCAACCTCTGAAACTTACTAGTTATGTGATCCTGGGCAGGTTACTTAAACTCAAGTATAAAATGGGGATAATAATGGCACCTACTTTCCAGTGTTGTTATGACAATCAAATGAGACACTATTTCTAAATCACTTTTCCAAACTATGCACACAGACACACAGACACAGACACACATACATACATTCACACACATATAAACATTTATGTTTGTAGTTGAGGTTTTATTGTTGTTTTTATCACCTTTATTATAACAACCCAAGTATTCAATTTCCTTTAACTTGATGGAATTTTCTCACCTTCTTAAATCCTTCTAAACTTACTTCTGGGGGGAAAAGTCTTTTAAAGTTAGTATATTTCAGGTTGGTGCAGCAAATGCCAGGACAGTATCATCTAAGAATTAATGCAGATAAAATATGAGGAAGTAGATGGTACAATAACACATCAAGGGGCCATGTGTCCTTTACACCTGAGCCTAGCCCTTCTGCTGGTATGATAATGTCTAAAAAACAGTGAAGTATAATTCAAGGCTTTTTAGCTTGTTGATTTTCTTCCAAAAGTAAAGACAGTGGAGTTTTCTTTTGTTTGTTTTATTCTAATGCAAAGGCAAGTACAATGTGAGCCCTTGGAAGGGAGCAATTGCTTTGGTTTTTGTCTTTTGTGTCTCTAATACCTAGCAAAGAGCTTTGCAAACAGAAAGGGCTTAGGATTGTAATTGTTGATTTAAAAAACGTCTGATCCTAGGAATCTAGTTAGAAATAATTTAGCACCTTGCAGAATGCTGGTCAAATATTGCTCTGAGACATAGTAAAAGTAAGAAAAAAAAGCATTAAATATACTAACAGTCAGCATCAGCAAACACAATGCAAGGGCTCTTTCCTCCCAGTTCCAGTGTAACTCTCTTCAGGTTGCTTTTCCCAGCAGCCTGTTTGATTAGCAGACCGACCTGAAAGAGACCATAAGGAAGAAGTTGGTTTCCAGCTTTGCTGGCAAAGTTGGTTGACTTTTATCTATAGGTCTTGCATTTCTAAGTCCTGGATTTCTCCTGATGTTCCCTCATTTATACTGTTTGTCTTTGTATTTGCTCAGGACACTGGATGAAATGACTTCCAGTATTCTTTGCAATTTAAATGTTGTATGATTCTACGTTCTCATTTATTCATTATGTTCACCATCTCAATCTCCTTTTTACTAATATACTGAGAGGGCGAAAAATTGGAAGGAATCATTTGGAGATGCCTTTTGCTTGCATTCAGATATCTCTGTATGACATCTTCTTGCTGTATGACTCTTCCCCCTAATCAGCTTCTAGTATAATAGCTCATGTTTAGCAAGTTGTATTTCAAACTAAACTTTGGCATAAGAACACAGAGAGGTTTTAAAATGCCAGGTGTTGCCATCATACTGTATTTTAGTAACAAATTTCAATTCAGTTACCTTGAAAAATTGAATGAATGCATATGAAGTCCTAGTTTTTATTTTGTATGACTATCATCCATAATACTGGAAAACCAAAGTGGATGAAAAATATATGTTGCCCAGATTATATCATAGTTGGATGAATAGCCTGTCAAATTAGTCTGACCATATATATAACTTTAGCAATCATTGTAGATGGATAATGAGTTAAATGTAGAATTGAATAGTAGAAAGAAATCAGGTTAAATTGCAATTGGGGAAATGTACAGTACTTTCAGCAATCCCAAATATCTTACTCCTGAAATAATGCTAATTATCAATGTTCTCAGAAGAATTATAATTACAAATAATACAAAGGGCAGTAGAAAGACATTAAACATATATAAGTGGAATGGAGGACATGATCAACAATGATCTCTGGGAAGTAGAAAAGTTTTGACTGAGGTTATGTGTGATCAGAAAAGGATGTGGTCAGGTAACAAGAATAAGAGACCATAGCTGGAATGTCCACTTGGTGTATGAGTACCCAGAAGATACTAAAATTAAAAATGAAAGTCCTCCAGTTTTTTTTTTTTACATCTATGAGAAAAATGGACAGCAATTGTTTAGAAGGAGAAGGCATAGGAAGGGTATAAGTTCTACTAATAAAGGAACTAGTAATTCTAATAGAATAATGGATCAATGAAAACATGTAACTTGCTAACTGCTGCCATAAATTGCAACATAATATTTGGATCGCCCCGTGGCTTGTATTAATTACATTAAAACAAGTATAGTGTTTTAATTCAACTGTTTTCAGATTTACTCTGATGTGGAGCCCATCGGAATGGTTATTTTTGCTTAAATACTGTTCAGATGGATGCATTACTGTAGTAGATGTTGATAGGAATGGCATATACCTGCAATCTCTTTTTCTTAACATTTTCACTTATGTATGGATCTCTCCCTCTTCCTCTCATCTCCCTTAGCCTTTTCTACTACAGTCACAGACGACTGCAATTGGAAGGTACTTTAAAGTTTATTTAGTCCAACTCTTTTATAATACAGAGGAGAAGACTGAGACACAGAGGGCTTGTGATTTGCTGTATATGTACAGTTATTTAATGACAAAACCTATACTTGAATCCAAAATTTCTGACCTCAAGGACTGCGTGATACTTCAGAGGGCAGATGTAGGAAAAGTTCTTTGTAATCTGTAAAGCACCGTAGGCATTTAAGACCTTATGAACCCTGGCATAATATTCAGCATTAATCCTACTAAATAATACGCTAAACAGATAGCGGTCATTTAACACTGCCAAGGTTTGATTTGGTTGTCTATCACATTTTCCATCATTAAATTATAACCCTATGTGTCAGCGCCTAGTTGATGACCATGATCTTGCCTTGCTTGCATCATAGTCAGTTCTTATATATCCACTTGTGACTCATCAGTGTGACCCATCTTGGTCTATTTAACCTGATCAGTTGGTGTGTGCTCCTAGAATTCAAGCTTATTCTGATGTTTTTGTATTTATGACAAACACAATAAGGAAGAGCAGCCTGATAGGTGTTATGAAGGGAAATAACAGTGCCTCTATCAATCAATCAAGCAGAATTTATTAAATGTTTACTATCTGCTAATGTTTCTGCTGGATACTATACAAAAGCAAAGCAGAGAGAACTCTTGCCTTCAAGGGTCTTAAATTCTCTCACACCCAGCACAGTGCCCTGCAAAGAGAAGGTACTTAATGAATACCTATTGAATTGAGACTGTTCTTTAAATTTCTTCCCTCTAAACCAAGTTTGAAGACAATAAATAATCATGTAATTTAGGTGAAATTTGATCCCCAAATGGCTACATAAGCTAACCATTGGGAATGCCTTAATATTTAACTTGTCTTACCTCTGTAGACCCTGTGAAGGATACTTTATCTACATCCATGTGAGAAGAAATGGCTGCTCCAGCTGTGGGTCCATAACCAGGCACAACGTTTACTACTCCTGGAGGAAATCCTGCCTAAAGGGGAGAGAGCCACAAATTAATACCAGTGAAAAAGATATAAAACTAGAATGAATAGAAAAACACCTTATTTATTATCATCATTATCAGGAAGTTTAGAATCTAATTATAGAAGGTAAGTATACCAAATAGGAAATCCCCTTTAGTTCATTTTAATCATTTGTTTTTTCCTTGAAGAGTGAAAAATCTTTCCAAAAGAACATTCAGATTGAGATCTGGATGATAGCAATTTCTGGTAATTTATGCTTCATGAGGTAGAAGAAGAGGAACAGAAGGGGAAAAATCACTTTTTCTCTAAGCATGATTTCATTCATTCATTCACTCTTTATGACAGAAATTTTTGGTATGTTTTGAAAGGCATTCATGATGAAATATTTTGTTTTTGTTCACTTCCCTTTTCTAGGAAGGGATAGATTGAAGATGGCAGTAACCATGTTAGAAAGAAAAAGGAATCATAAATGGTAGGTACGTATTTCTGCTGTTTATTGATCCATCTCTGTATCTATTGCTCATTTTGGTTCTAAGGTCTCATCATGATGTAGCATTTAATTCCTGTAAACCTTTTTGATTACAGCATAAGGAAGGACCATTGCAGACGGATTCAGCCCTTAGAGTTTTGGAAGAAAAGACCATTCCCATCCTTAAGTATGTCACACTCTTATGGTGTATTAAGAGTAAAACTTCAGAAGACACTTGAGTTTCATTATCTGGCTCAAAGTACAAGCTCTGAAAGTTTCTGCTGAGCTATAAAGGTTTTGAAACCAGACCGGTGATAAAGTCTGTACCTCTGTCCCAAAATCAGCCTAAGTTTGGGCTTTGTTGGTTACAGAGTGTCAGATTTTTCAGCTGAAGCAACTATCCAGACTTTCAAGTAATTTGTGTTGTGGGCATGACCTGTGCCAGTGGAGAGAACTGGCACACTGAGAATAATTTCATTTTTTACAGACTGAAGAATAAGAAATAGGGTCTGTGTGTGGGAAGGGTGGTAATCATTGATGGTTATTTAAGACCACATGCAACCTAAACAAACAGAAGAGAGTGTATTGGTAACCTAAATATGATGCCGTCTAAATTTTTTATACAGAATAATAAACAACCTAAGGAATTGAGATGTATTTCTGAGACGTTTAGGCATAGACAACTTTGTTTCTGACTCCTCTTAATGCTGGGATACACACACACATACATATATATGTGTGTCTATATTTACATAACAAATTTATTTTATTTTCAATTCATAGAACAAGACATGCATTTCCATAACATAGTACAATAAAAAAATTGATTGCACATAAAGTTGCAAATCAGTCATGTTCAACTTGCCATTGTCTCTAGACATACAACAAAATTATCAGGTCAATTTCATTTTTTTTCTTTTTCTTCTCCTCCCCCTGATGTAGAGATGGCCACCATTAGACACCACACACATGTATATGTAAAGTTATTCAATACATTTCTTTATCAGTTCTTTCTCTGGATGTAAATAGCCTCTTTTTCATATCTCCCTTATTTTTAATTTGTGTTTTGATAAAAGTCAAAATGAAGTGGTCACTCCAAGTTGCTCTTAAGACAATACTGCTGTTACTGTATACAATATTCTCTTGCTTCTTCTCACCTGCTACATCATTTTGTGTAAGTCTTTCCATAGTGGGATACAGTTATGTGAATTTCCTGAAGTCAGTGTCAAGGATTTTAATATTTCCTCACAATGGCCAGCCCAATTTGTAATGGGGTGAAGTGAAGTAATGGTTTCATATAAGGCAAAGCAATTAATTTGGATCACCAGAACGCTTCTTAGTGAGAGTAATACTCCAGTTTTTCACATAGTAGCTTGTTAGAGAGCACATTATGACTTAGCCAACTTACCTCCTTAACTAATGATGCTAGATAAAGAGTAGTGAGTGGGGTCTGTTCTGCTGGTTTGACAACCACAGTATTTCCACAGCAAAGGGCAGGTCCAAGTTTTATAACTAGTGAAATCATAGGGAAATTCCACTATAAAGAAATAGATGAACATTGGTTTCTTCATTAGTACTGAATTATATTTTCCATTAAACCCATACCCTGATGCTTCATGATAGCATGGGGTAACTGAGCAGCAGAATGGAAGTTCTAGAACATTGTATCCATCTAAAAGCCTTTTGATTTTAAGGGAGGTGATAGATTATATTTCATCTAAAGACCAACATATTTGTATTTAAAGAGACTAACCAGAGGATGACTACCAACTCTCAAACAAACAACTTAGAAAGAATATCTCCATTGAAAGAATATTATTAAAATCAAAGAAGGGAGAACCAGCATTGCTGAAATCATGGATTTGTGAAGTATTAACATAATGAACTGAATTTCAGTCACTATGTTTCCCGCACACTCAACATTCTCCAAACATTAAATAGTAATAATTATAGTAGCACCAACTCAACTTGTGTTCTCATAGATTTTAAACGAGTACAAGTTCAGTGAGAACATGTATATTTTAAAAGAACTTTTAGAAAAAAAACAATGCTGTGTGAGTAGTGGGGAAGGAAGGACAAGTTTGGCCTTTTAATTGGTGTCCTTATGAATAAACTTTCTGCCAAAAGAGCAATGTTGTGTGGAGTAGGAACCAAATTCTCAGTATGACAATAAGTGATTAAAGACCAAAATATTTCTTTTTCTCTTGGTCACTTGTTTTTGTTTTCAAATTATTATATTGGGTTTCAAATAGTAGAAACCATGCAGCAGATCATCTAGTTTGTTGGAGGTATAGAATTAAGTGAAATATTTGTGGTCAATACCACATATATATGTATATGAATATATATATGAATATACATATACAATTATTCATATTTATTTATTTATTAATTCATTAATTTATCTTATTTATTTATTCATATCTATCTGTCTAAAATGGAAAGGGCAAATCTTTATAGCAAATCATATAACATTTGTTTGAGTTTAAAGGAAATCTCAGTAAGGATGTACTCTTGCTGAAAGAAATGTTTGAAAAAATATGTTTTCAAAAAAAGTTTTCAAAATCTTATATTGGGAAGCAACTTACAGGAAGGATTTGGCCACAAACACCAACCGGTTCATGTCTTGTATATGAAAAGAACTTTCCATCTGAAACAATCAAAATAAATGAACAAACCCCAAAACATGGTATATCAGAAAATATTGTTCTTAAATAGTCAGTAGAAACAAAGAGAAATATTTTCATTGTAGAAAAAATGTTTGTAATAATACTGTATAGTATAATAGTGTATGGTATCATCTTTTTATCAATAGGATATTTAAAGTTTTCCTATTACAAATATGAGTTTTTTTAAATTTAAGTGACTTTTATTATATGGTATAGTATATGATGTGACTCAAACAATCCACCCAAGTCATATCAGAATACTTACAGAGACTGATGTTGAAAGGGACTCAAAAAGTGGTATTATCCAGCCTCATACGTATTTGAAATATATTTGTAAAGATTTTCAGGAAATCAATGGAAAAATAAAAGAGAATGGTATGTATGTAGAGGTGGTGGGTAGGCAGGGAGAAAATCAGAATGACATCCTGGAGTTTTAGTATATGGATGGTTAAACAGCAAAAGAGTATTCAGGATTCCTAAAATATTCATGCTTTAATTCCTTTGCTTGTGGCATACCCTCCATGCCCTAAAAGATTTAAATAATAAAAACAAAAAGCCACAAACATTCCCTCATCATCTTTTCCTCTTTTCTCCCTTCCCAAAGCCTTCTAGTTTAAATCTGAACTTGACTTCTTTCTGCTTACTCGTTGATTTTGCCTCTTCTCCCAATTAAAAATTTCCTATTTGTATTTCCCAAGAAGCTAGCAAAGAAATGACCTTACACATAGTTGGTGCTTAACAAATGTTTGCTGTTTTTCAATATTCATTCATTTAAATTCATTTGTAAACTTTGTTCCTTCTTGCACTTTATCAAAATAGAATCTAGACCCCAAAGTCCCACATCTGTATAGCACTACTTCCTTAGTCTCTTGTTATATCAGTCTATGTTTCACTGCTGCCCAATGGTTCACCTTGGCTGGGCTTCTTTATTGGTTTTTAGGTATTTTCAGTGTTGCTAAGGTTATTTTAAATCCTTGGGGGAATCTAATTCCCATCAAGTCTTCAACTGTCAAGCTCATTAAACTGGCTGAGGGAAGTCAATCCTGCATGCTTGAAGGAGAGCATGTTTTGAGGACAAGTTTCCTTCATTTGTTCTTTAGAAGTAGGTTTTACACTAACACTCAGCTGATCTCACAATCTTTATACTCAAACTCTGCCTCTCCTTCATCTAGTCAGAATTTTTAGACAATTGTTATTTCAATTTCTTCTTTTCTGAATTTTACCTGAGCTAAATTGCACTGACAATTCCCGTTATATAAATATCTGACTGTTTTTCCGTAATATTACCTGCAATGCTTATTAAAAAAAACCCAGAACAAACTCCTCCAACATTCTCTCTCATCTCCAATCTGAGATTCAAGGCTACAGACTCATTTTTATCTTTTTCTGAGTTAATAACTTTCAGCAAAAGTTTAAATCAATAGTACAATGCAAGGCTGGGACAGATATCTATATGTTATTGGAATATTGGAAGTATGGCAGCTAAGTACTACTTGATACATGAGTGTACAATCTCATTGTAAATTAAAAACAAAACTAAACTCCCCCAAAAAGGACAAAATACTAAAAGCAAGTTTTAAAATGTCTGATCTATACATAGGTATATGTGTGTGTGTGTGTGTGTGTGTGTATGTTAAATTTTACTCTTTTCATTAATTGTTGTACTTTAGTGAATTTCATATTGTGTTTATTTTTAAAAAAGATTTCTACACCTTTTAATAACATAATTTTGCTGAATTTTTAAAAGGCATCTAACAAATATTAACAAACTTTTGCAGTAGAAATTCTTTATTGTTAATAAACAAATCACCACAAATTTTTCTAAAGTATTATTTTGTATCAGCTGAGTGTTAGTGTAAAACCTACTTCTAAAGAACAAATGAAGGAAACTTGTCCTCAAGACATGCTCTCCTTTCAAAAGAAGGAAACAATCTCTACTTGTGGTAAGCTTACATTAAGGTGAGGGACAGAATTACATATAAAAAGGTATTCAGTGAAAAAATATAGAATTATAATATGATATATAATGATAAAGATGAATATAGAGTAACAAAATAAAAAACTTGAACGAAAGGGCACAAATAGGGGAGCCTAGGAAAAGTGACCTACATAGGCTTGAACTGCATTTTAGAAGAAGAAAGGCACTCTGTGAGGAAAAGGTAAGGAGGGAATGTATAACAGGAATGGGAGAAAGCCATTGTGAAAGCATGGAGAGGGGAATGGAGTGTTTTGTGTCAGTAATAGAGAAGGCCAGTTTATTTTCAACACAGAGTGTAAGAAGAGAAGTAAAGTCCAATGTAACAGGAAAAATAGATTGGGTCCAGGTTTTCAAATGTTAAATAGATGAGTTGATATTTGCTCCTTAAGGATGTAGGAAGCTATCAGAACTAGTTAAACAGAGGCATCATATGGTCAGATTTGTTCTTAAAGAAAATAGCATTCGCAGCAGTGAACAGTGTGAACTGAAGTGAGAAAATACTTGAGAAAGGTAGACCTATTAGGAGGACATTTTCATAATCTTGACAGGAGGATATGGTAGTGTAAGCCAAGGGTGGGGAACGGGAGGCCTCAAGGCTACATGTGGCCCTCTAGGTCCTAAAGTGTGGTCCTTTGATTCAATCCAAACTTCACAGAACAAATTCTCTTAATAAAAGTATTTGTTCTGTAAAACCTGGACTTAATCAAAAGGATGTACAAGACCACTTGTGACCTGAAGGCCACAGGTTCCCCAACCTGGCTTAAACTAAATCAACATTTGTGTGAGGAGAGAGAAGCTATTGGATAGAATGGTTGTCATAAATGTAGAAATGGTAAGATTTGGACACAGATTGAGTATGTGGGGTGAGGAGTCCAAGACAATAAATACGATGCAGTGGAAGAAGAAAGGTGCATTGAATTCTAGAAATGTTTGGAAAAGTCTAGTTTAGTGAAAAAATTAATAAGTTCAATTTTAGACATTTTGACGTTAAGATACCTCAACACTATCCAGTTTGAAATGTCCAACAGGTAACTGAGGATGTGAAATTGAAGTTCAAGGGATAGATTGTGACTAGATATGTAAAAAGGAGAAGTATTTGTTTAGAGACAAGGGTTTAAGCCATAGAAACTGAAGAAGTTACTAAAAGGGATTATAAAGGGAGAAGAGAAGAAGCATTAGAAAGAACCTTAAGGGACACCCACAGTTAGAGGAGCAGATATGGAGAAATCAGCACAGAGACTGAGAAGAAACAGTCACTGATATGGAAATATGTTTTACATGTTTGCACATGAATAAACTATACCAGATTTGATGCTATCTTGTTGATGGGGGCGGGAAGGGCAGAAGAAAGGGAGGAAGGGAAAGTTGCAAATCAAAAGTCTTATAAAATGAATATTTAAAATGGTCTTTACATGCGTTTGGAAAAATAAAGCAAAATTAAAAAAAGAAGAAACAGCCAGATGGGTAGGAGTCAATGCAGGTGGGAGTAGTGTCAGAGAAACTTAGAGAAGAGAGTATCCAGCAGGAAAGAACATTTCACAATGTGAAAATGGGTTGAGAAGGATTAGAGCTGAGAAAAGAAGATCAGATTTGGCAATTAAGAACACCAGTATTTGAGTGATGAGGGTGGAAGTAGGATTGCAAATGGCTGAAGAGTAAAAGTAGAAGTGGAGGAAATTAATATATAGTTGTTGTTTTTGTTTTCAAGGATTTTTGGCTGAGAAAGGGTGAAAGACAAAGGGTGATAACTTGAGGGGATGGTAGAGGGTGGTGAAAGCATATTAAGGACAAGAAAAACTTGTTCCTATTTAAAAGCAAAGATTCAAGAAAGAGGAGAGATGAATGTGGAATGCAACATGCTAGAGATGATTGGAGGGAAGAGGATCCCATATGGAAATAGAAGGTTTGGCCTTGGCAAGGAGATTAAAAAGCAAAGAAAGACAGGCCAGCAGAAAGGAAGAAAGTGGGGTAGATAATATTAAAAATAATTCTAGCCTCAAGTGCCTCATATGCATTTTTCAAAATTGCTTCTTGAATTTACTTACCAATTGGGATTGTACGACCTTGAATCTTATCAGCCCAGCTTGCATAGTAGCGTATAATACTCACAGATGATTTTATATCTACCATATAGGCATTGGCAAAGATTTTTCCACCATTCAGTGCTTCCATTGTCTGAAAAAAAGATCAGCCCCCAAATTGAGCTTCATACGCTATTAAAAGATATATAGGTTCATTCTATTCCAGGCGTGAGTCTGGTATAATGAAGGAAGGAAGAGTAATTGATAGGATTGTAGTCAGCAAGACCTGGGTTTCACTGTTTTTTTAATACCTACTAGTAGAGTGACCCTGGAAATGCCTCTTCAGCTCCATGTGCTTATGGCAACACCCTAAGACCTCTCCCCAAAATATGTTGTCTTGTATAAGATATTAGGAATTGGCATACCAGGAGTTCTTCCCACAGAAGAAATCATGTATCTTTGTCGTGATCACTCCTGGAAATTTATCTGTAGGAGTTTACCTCATGTTCTGAGAGCTATACCACTACTAAAATAGTCATCAGATAATCTTTTATTCTTTACTGATTAAAAGAATACATTGAACAAAGCAGTATTATACAAGGCAATGGTGAGGGTTGGGGTGGGACCACACTGTGGAATCCCTGAAAGGCAGTTAGTGAGCAATAGGAATCCATAAGGAATTTAAACAGAATAATGACATGAACACATGTATCAGTAAGGAGGATTAATATACATGGTATAGCGACTCCCCTTCCCATCCAACTCCCAGTAGATTATAAATTTAATATAGTTATAGTATTATTGTATCTTTTCCTCTACTAAGTACAGTGCTTTGAACATAACAGACACTTCACACTCAGTGATACACTGATATCACTTGATAGAATGAATAATTTATATTCTGAAGGCTCATAATTTTCAAAATGATGGTATCTTGAATCCTAGCTAGGTTTGCTATGTTTAGTTCTTTGTGGCAACTCATTCTGGAAGGGTGAATAATACTGATAATATTGATGTTAACACTTTTCAGTTTTTTAGCTTCTTTCACATGAATTATTTCCTTTTTTTGGTTTTGATTTTTTGATTATTTTATTTATTTTCAGTGTTCTACAATCACTACCATTTGACTTAGATTTTTTTCTCCCTCCTCCCTCTCCTCCTATATTCCCCCTCCCTTGCCAAGACAGCATACAATCTTATATAGGTTCTACATATACATTCCTATTAAATCCATTTTCATCATTGCCATATTGGATAGAAGAATTAAAATGAATGGGAGAAATCATAAAACAAACTGAAACATAAGGTGAAAGAAAATGATGTGCTGCATTCTGCAACTGGATTCCACAGTCCTTTTTCTGGATGTGGAAGGCATTTTGCCTTAAAAGACCACTGGGAATTTTTTAAGTCCTTGCATGGCAATGAAGTTCTAAATCTACCACAAAAAGTTCTTGCACACAGTGGTTGTTGCTGTGTACCAAGTTCTCCTGGTTCTGCTCCTTTTGCTCATCGTCAGATCATATAAGTCTTTCGAGGCCTCTCTGAAGTCTTCCTGTTCATCACTTCTTATAGCACAATAATATTCCATCACATTCATACTCACTAATTTATTCAGCCATTCCCCATGGGCATCCCCTTGATTTCCAGCTTTTGGTCACCACAAAGAGTTCTACTATAAATATTTTTGTACATGTGGGATCCTTTCCCATTTTTATGATCTCTTGTGGATACAGTCCTAGAAGTGATAATGTGGGGTCAAAGGGTATGCATATTTTTGTAGTCCTTTGGGCATTGTTCCAAATTGCTCTCCAGAATGGTTGAATCAGCTCACAATTCCACCACCAAGGAATTAGTGTTCCAACTCTCCCACATCCTTTCCAACATTTATCATCTTCCTGTTCTGTTATGTTAGCCAATCTGACAGATGTGATGTTGTTTTGACTTATATCTCTCTAATCAATAGTGATTTAGAGAATTTTTTCATATGACTATAGATATCTTTAATTTCTTCCTCTGAAAACTACCTGTTCATATCCTTTGACCATTTATCAATTGGGGAATGATTTGTACTCTAGTACATTTGACTCAGTTCTCTATCTAGTTTAGAAGTGAGGCCTTTATCACAGACACTAGTTGCAAAAATTCTTTCCCAGTTTTCTGCATCCCTCTGAATCTTGGTTGCATTTGGGTTTGGTTGTGCAAAACCTTTTCAGTTTAATATAATCAAAATTATCCATTTTGCACTTCATAATGCTTTCTATCTCTTCTTTAGTCAAAAATTCTTGTCTTGACCATAAATCTGATAAATACACTATTCATTGCTCTACTAATTTGTTTATAGTATCAATCTTTATTCCTAGATCATGTACCCATTTGGACTCTATTCTTGTGTATGGTGTCAGGCATTTGTCTATGCCTAGTTTCTGCCACACTGTTATCTAGTTTTCCCAGCAATTTTTGTCAGTTAGTTCTTATCCCAGAAGCTGGGGTCCTTGGGCTTATCAAACAATAAATTGCTATATTCATTGCCTACCGTGTCTTGAGTACCTAGCCTATTCTAATTGTCGACCCTTCTGTTTCTTAGCCAGTAGCAAATGGTTTTGATAGTGGCTGCTTTATAATACAATTTGAGATCTGGTAGAGCTAGGTCACCTTCCCTCACATTTCTTTTCAGTAGTCCCCTTGATATTCTGTAAATTTTGTTCTTCCAGGTGAATTTTGATATTATTTTTTCTAGCTCTAGAAAATAATTATCTCATAGTTTGATTGGTATGGCACTGAATAAGTAAATTAATTTAGGTAGAATTGTCATTTTTATTTTATTGGCTCAGCCTACCCACGAGCAACTGATGTTTCTCAGCTTACTTAGATCTGCCTTTATTTATGTAAAAAATGCCTTGTAATTGTGTTCACATAGTCTGTGCATTTGTTTTGGCAGGTAGACTCCCAAATATTTTGTAATGTCTACCCTAGCTTTAAATGAGATTTCTCTTTCTATCTCTTGCTGCTGAGCTTTGTGAGTAATATATACAAATGCAGAAGATTTGTGTGAGTTCATTTTGTAACCTGCAACTTTGCCAAAGTTGTTTATTATTTCAAGTAGTTTTTACTTGAATCTCTGGGATTCTCTAAGTATATCATCATATGATCTGCAAAGAGTGATAACTTAGTTTGTTCTTTGCCTATTCTAATTCCTTCCATTTCTTTATCTTCTCTAATTGCTACACCTACCATTTCTCATACCATATTGAATATAGTGGTGATAATGGACATCCTTGTTTCACCCCTGATCTTATTGGAAATGCATATAACTTATATCCATTGCATATAATGCTTGCTGAGGGTTTTAGGTAGATACTGGGACAGCTCCAGTCATCTGCTATAACCAGAGGAATATTCCTTAGCGATTTTCCTAGCATCAGGTGCTGCGAGACTATTTGCCCCTTCTGCTGATCCCACTGATCCAGGATTTTTCTTTGGAAATATTTTATGGTTCTTTCAAGGTCAACAAGGGGAGGGGCAGAGAGCGTTTACCTATCACTCGGCCATTTTGGCTCCTGAAAGTTCAAGTAGGTGACTTACAGACATTTAATCTGTGGGTTGATAGTCTCAGGAGCAACTGCAGCTCTCACTCGCTTGGTTCTGCTGGACTCTCACCCGTGGCTGCTATTCTGCCATGCTGCCACTGCCAGAGATTGCCCCACGGTTTTCCTACTCAGCCCTGCCATGGTGGGGAGACGCTGCTCTGTGATCTATATGCTTTTCCACCCCCCTGGAACAGATCCTTCTCCTTGACCTTTCAGTCTATCCTGGTCTGTGAATCTACCAGTCTGTCTCCTATTGGATTCTGCATCTCCAAAATTTGGTCAGATTGTCCTTTTAGAGGTATCTGAAGGAGTCTGTCTAAGAGCTTAGGTGAGTACTTGCTTTCACTCTGCCATCTTGGCTCTGTCCCCTGTATGAATTATTTCAACTGAAAAATTTTGAATTATCTTGTGGTGTAGTACGTTGATTGCTGGGCCTGAAATTACACAGACCTGTGTTCACATCTAGCCTCATACATTTACTAGTTATGTGAGCCTGGGCAGATCATGTGACCTCTGTCTTGTTCAGTTTCTTCAACTGTAATAATAGCACCTACCTTGTAGGGATTTTGTGAAGGTCAAATGAGATGATATTTGTAACACTGCTTAGCACAGTACTTGGTACATAGTAGGATGCTACATAAATGAACACACTTTTCTTTGCCTTTAATTTAATATCATTTGATCCTCCCAACACTGCTTGGTGGTCAAGGGAGACAGCATTTCTGACACATTGTTTTGGTGCAATAAGTCTCATTTTATATTTATAATTTCAATATCTTGCACAGTACTATATACAGTAGTAGTTAAATCAATTACTGTTCTACTGAATTAATGCAAGTCCCTTTTGGTCCTGAGGGGAAGAGGAAAGGTTCAATGGGAATACTCTCTAAGCATGATTTATTCATAACAAAGTTGTCTTCATATATAAATTAGAGTATCAAGCTGCATGTCTTCTAAGATAACTTTCAGTTCCAAATTTCTAGGACTTCCAAGAATTTGATATTTGGGGGTCATATTCAATAACTGATTAACTGTTAACTTCCAAGTCCCTAAAATGTTAAATGTATTCCAAGAGATGCAATGTGCATATGAATGATATGAGTGTCAAAACATGTATTCACATTATAATTATAATATATACTTGCATACATGTATACATACACACACACACATACACACACACACACATACACATATATTTACTTATTGTTTCTCCTTACCACCTCTAGCGACAGAAAGAGTTTGCCACCTAGGGACAGAAGAATTTGCCAGAGGCTTGATAATTACCTGATGCTTTGCTTATATAAATAGGATAAAACACAACTTTTATTAGCTCTGTGTGGAAAAAATCCTAGATTTAGTTAGGATACTACCATAGAATTCTGCCTCTAATAATTTCTGTCAAGGTGGACATAGACAAGTCATCTTTCGGTCATCTTACCTATAAGGTAAGGAAGCTCAGGGCTAACATTTTTCCGAGTATTAAAATCTGATGATGCTATAAACTTTAGATAGTACACAATCTCATTGAGTATCTTTATCCATAACAGGTAGACAATTTTAATGAATATCAGTCTCACAAATTTACTGAAAGGAAAATAAAAAATTTGTTAAATTTTTTTCTGAAAGTTGGATTAAATGGATGTATATGTACATATAGATACATATCTGTGTATGTATGTATGTATGTATGTATGTATCTATCATCTATCTATCTATCTATCTATCTATCTATCTATCATCTATCTATCTACCTACCTATCTATCTATCTATCTATCTATCTATCTATCTATCTATCTATCATCTTCATGAACCATGACTTAAAATATAGAAGTGATGGGCTCTTGGCTGAAGATAGAATATGCATAAAAAAGGGTTGGTAAGAATTAGTTTTCCTGGCATATTGCAAATTTAATCAAATGTTTTACGATTAAAAAGAAAGGAGAGTGAAAACTGCTTACCAAGCAAATTCTAACACACTGTAGCTAAAGGGCATAGTAATGGTTACCCCAAAATTCCAAGACTCAGACATCTAAGAAAACAGCAAGCAGTAGAACCCATAACATCAAGCATCTATATGCAATTGTACAAATTATAGAAAAAATGAAGTTGAACAGGAGAGTTTTATGTATGGAGGCAAATTTGACTTGATAGATATCAATGAGCCTTGACTCAAAAAGGAATACATACATAAAATATGGTTGTAGAATGGAACCTTTTCCCAAAAACAGAGAAGAAGCAAATGAGCGATAAAGGAGTGTTAGTTTGCCTGTGTAAGAAAATTCTTGAGTGGGAGAAGAGCATAATGGAGTACATTTTGATGATGAACAATGGAGATGGAAACAGAAACAGTACTGTTACAGACAAGGGCTCAAAGAATTAACTTCACAGATAAAAGGTGTGAAAGGCATAGAAGAGTTATACATTGGCTCTTCTGAACAAGATTTATAATTTCAGTAGGATGAAAGGTTAATCTGTGAGAGCTGTTTAATATGGCAGCCAAAAAGATGTAAAATATTTGAAGGAAAGTCACATGGAAAGGGACTGGACTTGTTCTTCTAGTTGCTCATAGATCATAAAGACAGGCTTAAATAGCAGAAGTTTCAATAAGGCAATTTTATACTTCATATAAAGGTATAATCTGCCTTAGAAGATTAAAGATATGTAAGCATGGAATGGGTTGCCTTGGGAATAATGATTTCCCCCTTAATGGAGGTCTTCAGGGAAAACCTAGATGACATTTTTTGGTCAATTATAGAACTATTTGTTCTTCAGATCTGTTCTGCTTCTGTGATTAAGTGCTTTATAAATTTTGATTTATTATTATTAATTACTACTCTTCCTATTGCCCCCACTACTATGAACACTACTACTGCTATTGCTACTGCTGCTACTACTATTACCTATTAAAGGAACTGTGAATAATATTTCTTTCAACAGAGGGAGAGAGGAGAAATACATTCTCAAAAGTCATTCCTTATAATCTCTCTCCATACACACACACACACACACACACATATATATATATGTGTATGTGTGCTTACATATGCAAGGTATCATCACTGAAAACAAAAGCAGCTCACAATAAATACAACAGTTGAGGTCTCTACAATCCCTTGCTTCATGTGGCACATACTTACTGCCAAGAGCAGAAGGTCCCTTTCCATTAAATCAGCCAGTTTGTTCAGGAGCCGACCTCTCTCTGAAGCATCCATTGTCCGCCATGTGGACCCGAGCTGAAAAGCCTCCCTTGCTGCCTTCACTGCTTTGTCCACATCTGCCTAAAAAGTCAAAGAAAGCTAAGTTTAGAGGAAGAATACTTGACTTATCTCCCAGTATAGCTTGGCCATGGAGCAACATACAGTGGTTGAATTCCTATGATGGCAAATTATGAACATCACTCAGACAGGAGGACATTAGAGGAGACTTGATAGAAAAAGAGCAAACATTGCAACTATTTTCACAGATTTTCATCTTTGGTAGATGCTTTTTTACATAATTTCAAATCATAAGATCACAGAAATTGATCTGAGAGGGAACTTTTAAGATACCAATCTCATATTTATATGAAAAATTTACTTCTGTTCTAAGGTTAATGTGCTGCAAATCCTGAAAGGAATTTAAAAGAGTATCTAGCCCAACTTCCACATTTTACAAGAAAGGAATGTAGGAACCCAGAAAACTGACGGGACTTGCTAATATCACACAGTGGGACAGCTGGGGTTAGAATCCAAGTCTTCTGATTTCAAATGCAGGTCTCATTTCAAGACACATGCTCAAAGCCTTTTTTTTTTTTTTGATAAATATATAATTTTTTTTTAATATTTTAGGGTAAAGTGTTTGTGGTATTAACATTTTTACGCTTACAGAAATACTATTCACATAGAATGGAGCACCAGGGTTTCCTAAAACAACTGGGGCATGGCTCACCATGGCTGCATTCTATAAATTTTTTTATGTCATCTCACTGTCATCATTATCTTTATTGAAATTATTGATGGTTTCTATGATGTGTTCTTTGATCCACCGTTTCTGTAGGACGAGATTATTTCATTTCCAAGGGATCTATGATTCCATATATATAATTTTAATGCTTTATGGTATGAAAAGAATATTTTAGTATTTGATTTTCTTTATTTGTTTGTGAGGTTTTTATGCCCTAATATGTGGCCAAATTTTTTGAAAGTACATGTAACTGTACATGTAGACCTGGGGAAAAAAGGTGTACTCCTTTCTATTCCCAGTCAGTTTTCTGTAGATATCTACTATATCTTTTGTCTAAAATTGTTTTCATCTGCTTAACTTCTTTCTTTTTCACTTCATGGTCAAATTTATATATGTCTGAGAAGGGAAATTTGAAGTCTTCCATTAATACAATTTTGCTGTCTATTTCCTTCTGTAAATCATTCACCTTTTTCTGTAAAGAATCTGGATTCTGTGTTGTTGGTGCATACGTATTTAGGAGTGATATGACTTCATATTCTATGATGTCTTTTTAGCAATAAGTAAGTTCCCCAATTACCTCATTTAATTATATCATTTTTTTTGCTTTTGAAGTGTCTGAGATTAAAATTGGTACCCCAATTGGTAGTTTTAATTAAAATTGGTCGTTTTTTGGATATTAGCTGAAAAACAATAAATTCTGCTCCAGCCTTTATTTTAACTGTTTATTTTTCTGTTTCAAGTGTTTCTTATAAGAACCATAGTGTTGAATTCTTATTTCTAATCCATTCTGCTATCCTGTTCAGTTATGTTGGTGAGTTCATCCCATTCACAATCACAGTTATAATAAGAACCTTGTATTTCCTTCCATCCTGTTTTCTTCTGTTAATACTTCTCCCTGTCTTTTTTTACCCTGTTCCTCCTCAAATGTCTGTTTTGCTTCTGACTACTGCTTCCTTTAATCCACTTTCCTTTTTTGTCTTTTCCCCATCCCTTCATATTCACACCTTGGTTAATATAGATTTCTATGCCTAAGTTTGGGTTTTTATATAAATATATGTTTACATATCTATGCACATATATGCACCATATGTAATATGTACATACCATATACAGTGGTATATAGTATATATTATAAACTATAGTAATATACTGCTGTGTCCTACATACATAACACATATTATGTATGGTATACTAAATATATGGTGTATGTGTATGTGTATTTACACAGTACTACTATATGCTGTATCTTTCACTACTCTACACTATATTTATATGTGCTATAAATACATACATGGCTGTGTATAGTTTGTGTGCATGTGTGTGTGCATTCTTCTCTTTTTCAATTTGTTCAATTGAGAGTGAAGTTCAAGTGTTGCATGCCCATTTTCTCTTCAGTGTAAAAGCTCTTACTTGTATAAATCTTCTATCCGAGATAATTTTTCTTATTCTTCCTCTCCTATCCCTCTTTTTCCAGTGGATCTCTCTTTCTCAGACCTTCATTTATTTGAGAAACCTCCCAAGAGAATCAACTTTTACCTGTGCCTTCTGTCTATGTAGATTCTTTCAAATTTCCCTAATAATGACAAAGTTCTTAGGATTTCCTTGAACCATATCCCCACATGGCAATGTAAACATTTCAATCTTACTGAATCTTTTATGATTTCTCTGTTAAGTCTTCATTTTTTAAAGCTTCTTTTGACTCTTGTATTTGAATATCAGATTTTCTCTTCATCTCTGTATTTTTAGACCAGAAATGTTTGAAAGTCTACTATGTCATTATATGTCCACTATTTTTCTTCGAAGGATCCTATTGACTTTTGTTAAGTACGTTGCTCCACCTTAAGAGAACTAATGCCCTCTGATTACAAACTGAAGTCTTATATTCTCACATTATGTTTTTGCAACATGTCTAATGTGGAAATGTGTTTTTCATGATTTCACATGTATATATAGCATCATGTTGTTTGCCTCTCAATGAATGGGTGTGACCTAGAGAGGAGTGGAGGAATTAGTTTTAAAAATGTTAAAAGTAAATAAAAATATTTTTTAAAAAAATGAATGAGATAAATTAAGGTCTCCTAATAACTCACATATGAGAAAACTCACCTTATCTCCTTCTTCCACATCACAAATTTTTTCTTCAGTGGCAGGGTTAATGACTGGGAATTTCTTGCCACTCACTGAACTATGCCATTCATTGTTTATAAATATCTATTGGAAAATAAGAAAGGAAATCAAGGTTACATACAAAGTGATGTAGTTTTGCAAAGTTTCCCACAGTGATTAAGCCTGAAACGCTCAAAACATCATATTTACATGTCTCCGTGGTACCACTTTTCTAGGCTTTTAAATCAAAGATGTCACAATTCTGTAGTTCTCACTTCCCCCTTTACTTTATTTTGAACACAAAAATATGAACCATAGTATAATCTCTGTAAATATCATTGAAAATGTAGGCAGAACTTCAATGGTGAGTTGAAGTTCCCAAAAATAATGACTTCTCTCAGTTTTCATATGTTTTTGTAAGATTAGATTGTGTATTGTTAAAGTAATATAGATAGTTTCATATTATTTCACTTAATATTCTTAATTATAGGATGAGTGATTTGGTTTCAGAATACTGGGAAGAAGAACACAAGATAGACATCCCTATGTAAACAAGCCTATATACAAAAATATGTTAGCAGGTAGTGCTGGTGTGTAGGGGAGCAGCTCACTCAAAAATAAACTGAAGGATATGTTATACAAGAGAAATCACACATGCTCTATTAGATAATCAAAAAGAAATCTATGTAGAACATATTATAGTATATTCTTCTGCTCCTGGATTCTTGGCCTTCAAATTTATTCTACTATGTTGAGAGTCCTTTGATTCACTTCAGGTTATCAATTTCTCTCTACTTAAAGTCTCTCCTCCTTATTAATTTATGCTGCCAGAGGCACTCTACCTCAAAGTGCCTCCAAAATGGTTTTGACCTCCACTGACAGTCAGTCCATCTACTGATTCCCTGGGCCTTGTGCTGGTACTGCAACTCTCATCTCTACTCTAAAAGCAAGATGATTGTGGGAAAGATCTCAACAGTAAAAATGGTTTCATTCTAGATTCCAGGTCCTCTCTTGACCCATCTATTCAAAGTTATCATGCAAACATTTCATCGTTATAAAGTGATATGATTTAGGTAGAATCAACTGTTTTCTGGTACCATTAGGGCAATCATTCATAGTCTAGTCTAATATTCCATTGTACAGCTCCAACATCTGCCATTATTTAACAGAATGGTTCTTTTTAGTGACTATATCTTGACACCTTTAGCATAACTTTCTTCCTTTGGGGGCTATATAATTTCCTCAATCCTTCATCAAGCATCTGACATTGTTTCCAGTCATCTACTTAGAACTGAGGAGAGGAAAGTTGGTTCAATGTAACAACATTCATACATATGCTTCATATGTTTTCCCTGTTCATCTGGTTTCCCTGGCTTCTTTCTTACTCATAGTATTTCTCCCTGAGTACAATAGCCTTCACAACTTCTTTAAGAAACAGCACAATTTCTTTTTTTACATGGCATCTAGGATATTGCATATTTTGTAATGTATGTTGAAGTCACTAGTATAGATACCCATTTCTCCAGTGTAGCATCTAACTTGGCATTGGATAAAATTTCAATCAATTGATTATGAGCAGGCAACACTTGGAATTTTGCTCCATGGATCCAGTCTTTTGAATGTTTCAGTGACAGTCAACTTCAAAGCAAAGAACTCTCAATTTTGGATGTGATCTGAGTCTCATTTTCTATGAAACTTCTGCTTTCAAATGCAATTGGCCTTTTGGACATCACTCTATTGGTATAAGATAACTCATGTTCCGGACTGGAATATGTATGAAGAACAAAAGTTTGTCTTTGCTCTATACAGGTCTGCCCTAGAGCATGTAGAACAGAAGAAATTTGATTCTTTTCACATTTGTCTATCCATTTATTTTCAAAAAGCTTTGAATGATTTATACTTCTGTTTCTCTATCTCCTAAATTATGTATGCACAAAGGAGGTTTAGTGATAGCAGTAGGATTCTTAACATATTTATATTATTAACTCTCAAATCCTTTAAAAACTGTCCTTCAACCTCAAAGATTCTTTGGATGTGGCCAAAAGCACTTCTGTCTTCCCTGTATCAGTGCCTACACCTGGTTGGCATACTATATGAAGCATACACTTGACAGAAGATCTGAAAAGCTGGCAGATGATCCAAAACTTTAATTAGTCTGTCCTTATGTCCTGTTGCTGGAAGAAATCATGTATATATATATATATATATATATATGTATACATATATATAAAAATACATATATTACACACACATGTATACATACATATACCACACACATATTATACACACATGAACACACACATACGTATGCATGTATATATGCATATTATAAACACATATATTCATAGTCACACAAAATAGCACATATATATATACATGCCCACATATATGCATGTAAGTATTTTTGCCTCTTGGACTTAAACTCAGGGTGTTTGATTGTAAGAGCGATGCTCTTTCTACTTCTCCAGGTATATGCTGGCAAGGCAATCTCTCAGACAAGTGCATTACAGTGGAAAACAATCTAGACCTAGATTCAGGAAGAGCCATCTTGGTATCTGATGACTTTCACTTTTAGGCATATAACAGAGGCAAGTCTCTTACCATCTTCAAGCCTCTGCACCCTTCTTTGCAAAATAGTCTATTACAATACCTGTAGTATCTATCATGAAAGTACCTGTCATAAAACGTTTTTGTAGGGATTGAAAGAGACCATGCAGGTGACATGGTTTGCCAAGCTTAGAAAGGCTCTATAAATACCAGCTGTGATTATCATTAGGATTGAACATACAGTGGAGGAGAAGAAAAACTTTTAATAGATTTTTTAAATGTACCCATTCCCCTCCAGCAAATCCCACCTTTCGTCAGAAAGGGCTATTTATTTTGTCTTCCTTTTGTTTGTATTTGTTATAGGGAAAATTCAAAGTGTCCTGGAGATATAATTTCAGATAAGGGGAAGGACAATTTTCAGATTTTGCAAAGGGAGCACAGTTACCTTGTCCCACATCTAATACTCACCTCACAACATATCAGCAGGCATATATAGAGGTTTTAAATTCATTTTAACGTATATATCATAGTATTGTAGACTGAGCTGGAAGAGAGTCTTAGGGACCATCTAGTCCAATGTCACCATGAGGACTATAGTGAAGAAAATACTTTATAAATGAATAAGCTTCCTATATGATGCATTACTTTTTCAAATAGGATTCATCATGATTATTCTCAGTTTATAGATCACAGATTTAGAGCTAGAAGGGAGCTTAAGGGCTGTCTGGTACAGTGCCTTGTACAGGGCTATTGTGACAAAAAACGTTTTGCAAACTATTAAGCATAATTACAAGTGTTACTAGTGTTTACTAATTACATCACTGTCATTTGAAACTCACAACAGTCTAGGAAAGCAAATTTAATCAATTGGTAGCATTCCTACTTTCCGTATCACAGATTCAGTGTTGGAAAACACGTTAGAGGTCATCTAATCCAACACTTTATTGGAGACATGAAGCAACTGAGAACCAGAAAGGCAAATGTACTTGCTTAATGCCATACCTATATTAAATGACAGCGAGTGTTTGAATTTGACTCCAAATCCAACTCATTTTCTACTGAGTTCCTCACTGAGCAAAAGAAAATTCAGATAGATTAAATTTTTTATTTTGGGATAAGAATAATGCCAGATTTTGTTTTTATAACAATTTATATTTGTACCACTTTTATTTTTCTTCCCTACTCAATGGGTGGAGGAGAAGATGGGTGGAGGAAAGGAAAGAATTTGAAACTGAAAATAAAATAAAATAAAGTAAAATAAAACTCAATTTAAAAAAAGAATGGAATCCACTCATACAGTGTTTGATATAGTGCTAGCAGTAGGAATGTCAAGAAATTTTAGCATTCACTACCAAATATGTCTTGACTATAAACTCAACTTTCCAATATTCACATTAATAGAGGGAAGGAATCCTACAGAATTATAAACAGTGCCTCATATGCTCTTCTGATTTGTATTGTAGTTCTAAACCTTTCCCTGAGTAGTGTTATTATCTCCAAATAGGCGATCCTGACCAAGTTGGAATATCAATCATCCTCCTTTACTCCTTAGTGAGTGCTGCATGAACATCCCTAAAATTTGTCCCAGAAAGGGCTGCTCTTCAGGTGTGCATTGGATGCAGTATCTAAAGTTGCACTCCTACTCTGCAATTCAGTGATCCTATTTCCCCAGTGCCTTATCTCAGTTAGCTCTAACTGGAAAAAAGTTACTTGATATACTTATGGTATACACTAAGGTACATAAGAAAAAGGACAGTTTGATGTGCTACCCTTGTAGAGACCTTTGCAATTTGAAGGGAGATGCCAGATTATTCAATGGAGTGACTCTGATTTTAGCGTTTTAGGTAACATAAATAGGTAGATATTTCGAGGGTTCCAGATCATTCCCAACATATTCACAAATGGCATTCCTTAATCTGCCTTTGAATAAAAGTTGTTCATAGAGACAGACAATAAAATCAATTTTATAGCAAGTTAGATACATTCCTAGAAGTAGGCTATGTTCAAAGATTAGAATGGACATTTGTATGGAAAAAAAAGCATCTCTTTTTCTCCTTCAACAGGGTTAAAACAGAACCTGAAACTTGTGAAAGGTGCCACGAATTATTCTTTATTAGAAGGTAAGATGTCAGTGGCCCAGGAGTTAAGAACCTGAGAATTTCCAAAGCTTTTCTTCCTCAGCTCTCTTCCCAACCCAAACTCTACCTTTATGGTAATGAAAGAGTGAAAACAACGCTACTTACAAACAAGTCTTTCTATTTTGCCCCTCCTCTTTCAGTAATTAATTTTATTTACCAGGTGCTTAGATTTTTTTCAGTGCTGATTAAATATAGTTCTTTTTTAACATTGAAGATTTCATCTTTTGTGCTTATTAAAATTTTGCTTTTTTCTGGTTTTAATTTTTTAATACATATTCAGATCATCAATCTCTTTTTTTTAATTTGTTCATTTATGAGTTTTTTAAACATATAATTACTTAGGAAAGAACAAGCTACTTAATAAGACATCCCTGGAAAACTGGAAACCATTCTGGCAAAAATTAGGGTAGACAAACATCTTAAACTATATTCCATGATAAATTCAAAATGGATAAGTCACCTGCACATTAAAGACCAGTGGAAGTTGTGGCCACAGACTCAATGTAGCCTGTCATTTGTCTTTGTACAGCTAATGAGATAAAAGTGAATTTTACATTTTAAGATATAATAAAACTTCATTTAAAAATATAAAATTCATCCTTAGCTCACAGGAGATGCAACAGCAGGCAGTGGGCCAGATTTAGCCTTTAGGCCATAGTTTCCAAACTATGTTAAAAGTCATACAATACAAAATCAGAAGTGAAGAAATCACCTGTCTTTCATTGCTTTGTAGAAAAGTTTAACCATTAACCAAACAAGTGTCAATTGCAATGAAAAAATATGAAACAAAAAATCTGGTCTTATAAAGTGGAAAAAGACGATTTGAATAAATAAGAGTATGCTCTTAGGACGTATTGACTGGGAAAAAATGTATCACACTTCTTGGTTAAGATTTAGTATCTGAACTGTTAGTCTTTATGAAGAATGAGCATTTAATTTTGTTTTTCTTTTCTGTCTCCTTGAGTTCCAATTTACCTATTTCCCTTCTAATTTTTAATATTTCTGCATTTTTTATTGACTTTATAACTTTGTTACATGATTTTCCTTTTAAAATCCCTTTAATTTCATTAAGATATGAAACAAATTCTCTGAAGATTGCTTTAGCAACAATTTAGAAATCTGGGTAAATTGATTCGTAATTATAATTTCTGTTCATCTAGTTCTGACTTTTTAAAATAAAATTTGCTCTTTGTCCAATAATTACTTAGAATTTCATTCTTAAATTTTCATTTAGGTTTTCACATTTTTCTTGCACTAACAACTGAGTTATCTTAATACTATTTATGGCATTGTGATCTCTAAAGGATGTGTTTAACAATTCTGCTTTTTTTTTTTTTTACTTATTTTCAAATTTTATGCATCTCAGTACATGCTCTAGTTTTGTAAAAATGTTATGTGATCCTGATGTGTGTATCCATACATATATATATATACACACACACATAATATGTTATCTAGTGGTTTTATTCAGAAGGCATCATTAATCATTCAACTGTAAATTCTCTTGACAACTTGTTTAATTCTATTTTCCTTTGGCTTATTTTTCTTTTAGATTTGTCAGATTCAGAGAAAGGAACATTAAATTTCTGGTTGTTATTGTTGTAGCATATTCTAAGTCATTCTTCAATTTTGTAAACACTTTCCCTTATGTATCTGGATGTCATGATGCTTAGAAAATAAAATTTAAATAATGATGTTGGTTTGTTGTTTATGGTTCCCTTAAATATAATGTAATTTTCTCAGTTATCTCCATATTTTCCTCCGTTTATTTGTACAATATTGATTACTTTTTAAAATAGTTCTCATTCCTTTTTTAGGCTAGCACTTTGTTGCAGTGATTGCTTTTTCTTATTACTTTGTGATAAAATTCATTTTCCATGGCCTGTCTTCCCCCACTTTCTGCTGTTTGTCAACTCTTTTCCTAATTTTGATGTCTTACTAATTTATTGATTTCTGGTTCTTAATGTCTTTAAGTTATCCATTTTTCTTCTCCTTAGTTCCCCCTGTGATTTCAGTGATTAATTACTTTACTTGACTGTCTTCATAATTGTTTCCCTTTTTTATACCTTTTCAATTTTTATCTTGTGATTTTTGATCTAGAAGCTTACTTATTTTTCTTTAGTTTCTTTGTACTCCCCAGAAATGAAAGTTTGTTAGTTTGAGCTCCACTTTCTACCCAATTTCTCCATTCTCTGTTTCTGGGCTATTTTCTTGTGTTATTTCTTGCAGTGTAATATACACATATATGTTTATATACACGGTATATGTACAAATATACTTATATTACAATAAAGCTTAAGAAGCATAACCAGTTTAAGCTTCTATCTAATTTCTATATTAAGAAATTCGGAGGGTATATTCTTATGTTATTTCTTGAAATCTTTAGTATTTCAGCCTATTTTCCATATACTCTCATATTACTTAACTTCTAATTCTTGCCCCTTGAACAGGATGGCAAATCTGTTTTATTTTTCTCCTTTGTCGCAGAATTTATGTTCACTACCTAAAGTTCTTATTTTAAGTAGCATGGTTCTCTATCTCTCCTTCCTGCCCTATCTCACTCTATCTCTGTCTCTGTTTCTGTCTCTGTGTCTCTCTGTCTATCTCTCCATCTCTGTCTCTCTGTCTGTCTGTCTCTCTCTTTGTTGCTTTCTCTCTCCCTCTCTCTCACCTTGGCTGGGTTTAATTTTCCTTTCTTTCAAGTCAACTGTAGCACCTCTTGCTATTCTGTTACCCCAGTTCCCTCAGCTCTCACCCTTTTCTTCTCTGGCTGGACTGACTCGATGCTTTTGCCTTTTTGCAGGATTCAGGGTAGGCATAAAGAATGTTTTGGACAGAATTTCTGTAGACATGGATCTGTAACCCACCTACCCTCCCATCAGGTATAAATTAATTACTCCTTTTTCATTTCTATTCCTATGCCTTGGCATAACCAATGCAGGGTGGCATGCAGGCAGGGCATGGTGGATGCTAGCAGTCTCTGGAGAAAAACACAATCTAATTGTGGATCTGAGGCAGAAGCCCACAGGTTGGTTTCTGTATCTTTGACAACAGTGTAGAGTCTGATGGGAGAAGGGGCTTGAGTGAGTTCTTTAAGGATTATTTTTCCTCAGTGCTAATCCAGAATATTTTTAATTAGTTAAATTTATCTTTAATCAATCTTGATCAGTCACAGAATTCTCTTTTTCTATGCAAAATATTTGAAAGTTTGTTTGGAATGGGGTAAATACTTACTTTACCAACTTGTTAATGAGTCACATAATCTAAAGTCTCCTGTATTGCTATTTTTTTGGCAAGATGGAAACACCTCACATTAAAATTTCCTTGAGATACACTAGCAAGGTGAAAACTTTTGGAAAAATGTTTCTAATCAACAAAATATTTCTGAATGGCCACAAATCAAGATTTACCTCCTCCCCTGCCCATCCATTAAGGAGGATGGGTTTTGTGTTTATTTATTTTGAGATATGCTTTACTTCATTCGAATATGACAGGAATAAAAGTAGAACATTGTTAGAATCTTGGAGCTAAAGGGGACAAATAACATTTATTTGGAATCAGTCTATAGAAACAGAAAGGGTATTGAAAACCAAAGAGGTTGTCATTTACTTGATTTCACACATCTATTTATGGCAGAAAACTATATTAATCAATCTGAATTAAGCCATCTACTATGTGGAATATTACACTTTAAAAATGTTAATTTAAGATGCTCACTTTTGGGAGAAGAAAGTTATCTGAATTGTACAATAACGTTGGAATTGTTAAGTGGTAGGACTTATTTTAGTTTATTATGTATCTTTATGGAATTCATTGTTTCTCTAAGCTTGATAAAACATTTTTTTGAAATAAGATTAAAAGAAAATTTGTACCCCCAATAAAGTATTTTTTGAAAAGTATGATCTGTTGAATTTTTACTTTCCAAAAGAAAGATAATACGTTTATGAAAAAAGAAATATGCTACATTTTGCAATGCTTTAGATCTCCAAGGCTGTAAATAAGTTTGTTCCCCTTTCCCAGTTTCTCTGTTATTAAAATTGGTTTGTTCAGAAAGTTGTCTATAGAGTTCATACACAAGCATGATTATCTTCTGATGTCCATTACAGCTAAAAATCAGTTGCAAATCATATAACAAATCATCATAACTTTGGTGAGTTGAGTGGGGAAAAAAAGTCTCTTCATAAGTTCTGTGATTTGACTTGCAGGCTATTATATAACAGTTTGGAATGAGAACACATCTCATAAACATTTTCACACTCAGCAAGTTGGAGCTTTATTTTAGTTTCACTTTAGGCTGGAGATCTGCTTTGGCTCTATGTTCCTCGCAATGCCAGTTAGCCTGCTGCTAGGTATCTGTTTCAATAGCAGTAACCATATCTAGGGAGATAAACTAATATTTTCATAATACAGTACAATGCAGCATGGTGGCTTTCCTTCAGCTCTTCTCTCAAATATGCTTATTGAAATAATTATCCGTCACTATTACCTGCTCCCCCACATCCATCCCTGCAATATTACACAGTGGTTAATTATGACCCTTAAGTGACTTGCACTATTTCTTATAAAAAGAGAAACAAATACAGTTGAGCATCAGAATCCAGAGAAAGTTGAATAAGGTTGTTTTTCCTATCTAATATCTTCTATTAGTAAGGTTCTTCACCTAAATTCCCATCATGCATAACTACTCTTAATTCATATAATGTACTTTAGATTAGGTCACTTTAACCTTCCCATTCATTAAATAAGTATATTATTCCTCTACCTAAGATAAAGTAACAGATATGCACTTTGAAACTACTAACCTTAGTATGTTGAATTTTGAGGTCGGTGAGTGGGGCAGGTATGGTCCCCTCTGCTGGATTCCCTGAGGTCCTTTCCCGAGAAGACATTTCTGGGCTGGTTCTAGAGACACAAGTAAAGTCAAATAGTCAAGAGACTGAGCAGTGTTGTGCTGATGATTCCTTGGCTTTATTCGTCTCTTTTAATCTGAACTGACTGAGGATCATTTGCATATTAGACTGTGATTGGATGAACCAATTCAGAAGAAGAAATAAAATGAAAGTACTTTTTCCTTGTAAGAGAAGATCCAGATTTTAAACTTAAATCTTTAGAAATAATTTTGTCAAACCTGTAGGTAGTCTGGAATATAGTTTATTACATGCATATTAATTCATTATTAAAAATATTGAAATATTTGTCAAAAGTGATAGTTGGTTTGATTATTGATGTTGAAATCAACCCCCACCCACACCTCCATTCCCTCAACCCCTCTACTGTGTGAACTAATTTCTCTGATGGATAATTAGCAAAGGGAACAGGACAGTAGTTTTTGAGTATTCCCTTTCTGTGAGATAGGAGGGAGAGAGCTGTGCTTTCCCCTGCAACTAAACGGCTGCTTAATAGCACACTCTACATGTTACCTCACCTGAGCCTTACAACTCTGAGACATATGCTACTGCTACCCCTATTTTAAAGATGGAAAACTAAGGCTCAGTGATTTGCCTAAGGTCACACAGTGAGCAAGCATCCAAAAGGCTTCTTTATTCTTACTTTAGCTCTCTGGCCACCAAGGAACTCTCTTCACCTTTGCTGAGTTAGTTCCTCTGAGTGAGGAACTTGAAAAGCTTATCACTCTTTCCTTCTTATTCATCATGACTAAGCATTTTGGAAGAGATAAGAGTAAGTTTACTGTGGCCATAAATGATAGCTGGGTAAATTTTTAGCTTTAATCGCTCTAACTATATTAAGCCTTTTGGAACACCTTGAGTGTGGATCACAGAGAAGAAATCAGTTGTTTTAATCAATAATCAAAAAAACAGAAAAAATGTACAAAAATTTTTGTGAAGATGATTCCATTCACCATTGGTACATAGAATGTGCACATGCTTATGGATAATGAAAAAAAACCCAGTAGACTTGAAAGACAAACAGCTTTTTTTGAGAGAGAACTTAACAGGTATCACATTCAGAAAGCAGGCTTGAGTGAAACAAGGCTGGCAAATGAAGGCCAGCTCACCAAAGTCAGAGGTGGATGAAAGCTTTTCTAGAGTGCCATGAGCTGGTGTTGGTTGCATAATCAAATCTAATCATGTCAACAAGGTTGTAGACCTCTAAAAAGAAGGGAATGACAAGTTCAAGTTAATGGAATTGCCAACTGAAGGAAGTGTTGTGGCACTTCAACCATACATATATTCCCACTATGATGAACTCTGATAAGGTCAAAGAAAAATTTTATGAAGACCTGAAGACCTTCATCATCAGCATGCTAAAAGGTGACAAATGGTTAGTACTTCAGTAGACACAGTCATTATTTTCTCATGTAGGATCATTTCTGAAGGTAAAGATGACTATAGATTCAGTGAACAGAGTAAGTTTCAATTAATCATTAACAGAAAGAAAAAGTAAAACAATAAATGACCCTCTTAATTTTTAAATGGCTTTAACTATGCAAAAATCATCATTTTAAATGTTTGCTGAGGCTAATTCTCTGAAATTTTCTATTCCTCAGTGTCATTTAAAGAGATAATGAGCTTCAAGGTAGTTACTTGAAGACTTGAATACTCAAATTTATTTTCAAAGTACTGATAAACTTACTAAGCCTCAGAAGATTTTGCACTAAGTTAAATTTTTTTGTGGAGGGGAGCAAGATACCTAATTATTAGTGCTCATTCTTGTTTGTTTTGATGAAACACTCATATAAGCAGACAGAATCAAACTCTAACACCTGCTTCCTCCAACTACCTAGGGGCACACAATATGATACTGAACACCTGGCATGGACTTCAGCATCATGTGGGTTATTCTTCAGAATAACCAAGAACCTTGCTTTTTCTGTGTATCCCCTACACTCAGCATAGTGCCTGGCACTAAGTGTTTAATAATTGTTCCTTCTTTTTCAATTTACTTATTTTACTTTGAAATCAAGAAGGGGATAACAAACACTCTTCTCTAATGTGTGTGTATGTGTGTGTTTGTGTATTACTGTATTATGTAAATATACATGGTGTTAAGGATTTTATCAGAACTTCTGAGAGCAGAAACAAGATGGTGGAATATAGCACTTAGATGTGTTCTTCCAACATTCCCCTTCAAAATACTTATAAATAATATCCTAAATCAAATTCTAGACTGGTGGAACCAACATAAGGTCAGCATGAGACTTTCTTCCATCCCAAGACAAGACAGAAGGTAGAAAATAGAGATCTGTGACATGGGAGAAGAGGTTGACCTGGGATGCATGTTGATAAAACACCAGGGGTGGCAGTGTAATGAAAATTTAAACGGGGATCTCTTTCCTATTCATTAACAGGCCCATGTGACCTGCCTGGGTCACATGGAAGCCTGAGTCACATGAGTCTGAGTCACATGGAGCCTGTGGTGGAAGGAGTTTGCTGAATGGATAGAACAGGAAGAGGTGGAGCTACAGCAGAAATGAGAGGAAATTAGTGAGAGAGCAGTCAGAACTGAAGGACATAGGCAAGCCCACAGCTGGCTGTGAGTGTGAGAAAGGCATTTTGTTTAAGGGAAGCTTGTTTGTGATTTGTTTAAGTGAAGTCTGCTTGTGATTTGTTTAATGGAGCTGGTTTATGGGAAGCCTAGCAGGGGGAATGCGTGGGGATGGTGTCTTTCTCCACATTGTTATTGTGTATAGATGTTTGTTACTATGGTGGATTTGGCTTTGTGGTATCTGAATAAATGTTTTGATTCTGTCTTCCACGTGGAGAATCTGTTGTATTTTATGATTCAGAATTGCATCATAACATTCATGGTTGCCATGGGTGCTGTGAATATCACATTTTTGCTATAAGTACTAGATGGCAGTGACAAAATTAGCACTTCCTTTGGGAGTTCTCAAGCTGGAGAGGATCACTCCACATTGGAAACACTGAAAATGTGTAAAACCCAGAGCTAGTTATTATGAAAATAGCACTGTAAAAAAGTCTAAAGCTTGAGGCAGTACCCCTCCTGCCCCAACACATGCTGGGAATGGAACCTGATATTAACATATAATTCCACATCAAGAAACAGGAGAGAAAAAATAGCAAACAATAAAAAAAGAACCTGACCATCAAAACCTACTATGGTGATAGGGATGATGAAGACACAATCTCAGAAAAAGACAACCAAATCAAAACAATTATATGCAAAGCCTCCAACAAATTATGAATTGTACAGAAGTCCAAGAAGAATTCCTGGAAGAGCTAAAAAGTGATTTTCAAAATCAAATAGAAGTGATAAAGAAACACAAACAAAGGATGACAATTATGAAAAGACATTTAACAGCTTGGTTACAGGAACTCAAAAAATACTTTAGAAAATAAAACCTGAGGAAACCAATTTGACTAAATGGAAAAAAGGTATAAAAGTTCACTGATGAAAACGACTCTTTAAAAAGTAGAATTGGTTAAATGGAAAAAGAGGTTCTAAAGCTTACTGAAGAAAATAATTCCTTAACAATTAGAATTCGGCAAGTAGAAGCTAATGACTCATCAAGGAACTTAACATCTCAAGGAACAATAAAACACATTTTAAAAATTAAAAAAGAACAAAATATGAATTATCTCAGTAGAAGAAAAATAACTTGGAAAAATAGATGAAGGAGAGATAACTTAAGAACTATTGGATTAGCTGAAAGCCATGATCAAAGAAAGAGCCAAGACACCATATTTCAGAAATTGTCAAGGAAAATTATCCTGATATCCTTAAACCAGAGGGTAAAATAAAAATGGAAAGAGTTCACTGATCACCACCTCAAAGAGATCCTAAAATGAAAACTCATAGAAATGTTATAGCCAAGTTCCAGAGCTCCCAGATAAAAGAGGAAATTCTTCAAATCCCCAGAAAGATACAATTCAAATATCAAACAGCCATAGTTAGAATCAAGCAAGGTTAAACAGCTACCATATTAAGGAAGTGGAGGACTTTGAATATGATACTCAAGAAGGCAAAAGATCTAGGAAGATAACTGAGAATAACCTACCCAGAAAAATTGAGTATAGTCCTTCGAGGGAAAAAATAGATGTTTAATGATGAAAGCATTCCCGATGAAAAGATTAGAGCTGAATAGAAAAATTGACTTTGAAAACAACACTCAAGCAAAGTATAAAATCATAGAAATCATAAGTGACTCAAAGAGGTCCTGTTTATCTTTCCAGATGGAAAGATGATATATTTAACTTACAAGAATATTATTATTATAAGGGCAAAAGAGAATATGCTCAGTTAGTAACCATAACTGTGAATGTAAATGAAATTAATTCACCATATAAAGGAAGCACATAGCAGAATGGATTAGAAACCAGTATCCAACACAATGTTGGTTATAAAAAACACATTTGAAACAGAGTGAGTGACACACAGAGAGTTAAGATAAGGGTTTGTAGCAGGATTGATTATGCAAGCTGAAGTGAAATAGGCAGGAATAGCAATCATGGTCTCAAACAAAGCAAAAGCAAAAAAACCCGACCTAATTAAATGGGATAAACAGTAAAACTGTATCTTGTTAAAAGGAATCATAGACAATGAAGTCATAGCAATACTAAACCTATATACACCAAATGTTATAGCATCCAAATTGTTTTTTCAAATTGTTTTTATTTATTTATTTTTAGTTTCCACAAGATTTTGAGTTCCAAATTTTCTCTACATCCCTCACCTCCTCCCACCCCAACACACTGTGCATTCTGATTACCCTTTCTCCCAATCTGTCCTCCCTTCTATCACACCTCTCCCTTCCCTTATTCTCAACTCCTGTATTTTCTTCTAGGGCAAGATATACTTCTATATCACATTACCTATATTTTTTATTTCCCAGTTTCATGTAAAAACAATTTTTAATATTCATTTTTAAAACTTTGAGTTCCAGCTTTTCTCCCTTCCTCCCTCCCCACTCACCACTGAGAAGATAAGCAATTCAATATAGGTTATACGTGTGTAGTCATGCAAAAGACTTTCATAGAAGTCATGTTGTGAAGGACTATTTCCCTCCATCCTATTCTGCCCCCATTTAGTCTATTCTCTTGTTTGACCTTGTCCCTTCCCAAAAGTGTTTACTTCTAGTTACACCCCCTCCAATTTGCTCTCCCTTCTATCATCCCCCTCACACCCCACTTATCTCCTTCTCCCCTACTCTCCTGCAGTGTAAGATATGTTTTCATACCAAATTGAATGTGGATATTATTCCCTCCTTAAGCCAAATGTGATTAGAGTAACCTTCACTTTTTCCTTCTCACTTCCCCCCCCTTTTGCCCTCCATTAAAAAAGCTTTTTCTTTTCTCTTTTATGAGGGATAATTTTCCCCATTCCATTTCTCCCTTTGTCCTCCCAATATATTCCTCTCAACCCTGAATTTTATTTTTTTAGATAGCATCCCTTCCTATTCAAGTCACCCTGTGCCCTCTGTCAATATGTATATAATCCCTCCAACTACTCAAATACTGAGAAAAGTTTTAAGAGTTACAAATATTATCTTTCCATGTAGGATTGTAAGCAGTTCAGCTTTAGTAAGAACCTTATGATTTCTCTTTCTTGTTTATTCTTTTCTAGTTATGTCTCTGGGCAAATGGGATTCAAAAACACAACTACAAGTATTTGCCAGATGACTGCTGATGAGGAAGGAGCTGAATCTTTATAGTAATCAAGAAACATTTTACAGTATTTATTAAAATATTGTTAATTTATCAGGAGATTAAGTTGGTCATTCAACACACAAATTTTACACTGAAAATTTCAAATACTCATTCAAGTAAACAGCACAAAATGGATATAGGAAAACAGGAATAACATAATACTTATAAGTAAGCAAACTCTATAAAAATATTGTTGTTATTTGTCCTTTATTCTTGAAGACATCATGAGAGTTTTGTCTTGAATTGTTCATGAACTGGATTTAAGTAAGGCAGAGGTGTACAAAGTCATTAGACTCACTCTCTCCTCCATAGTTATTCTATTCTAGTGGGGAGGCAAAAGCCAAAATAACTGGCAATGGCCCATGATTCAGAGGGTGGCCTTGGCCTTTCTAAATTATGGACTTTCTCAGGTCTCTGTCTAAGGCAATGCCCATTCAATGACTAAAGACCAGGTAAGAACTGAAGCAAAATATGGCCTAGGTTATGATGAGAAAAATATAAATCTTGATTGATGAGTAACATCAGGTTAAGTGAAGACCCTTCAGGCATGAATTCCCCAAATCTTCCACCCTTCCTGCCAAAGCTAAAATAACTAAGTATCCCCCTTAGGCAAATAAAATGCTCCAGGATGGAGGAGAACTACCAAATTTGTGGTCACGTGAACTGGTGTACCCTTCCCCTTCACTACTGCCTTACTGCCACATCAACATTCTTCCCTTACATTCCATATATGGTAACAAAAACCTTCATTGGTGAGCAATGATCCTTTCCATGTTCTTTGTTTCTGGGGTAGATTCCCGCACTTAGACTTTGCTCCTGGATTCCCAGCCAATGGGAAGAGAGGTTAGTGGGCTTCTGTGTTAGGGACTATATAATGTTGTACTCTGCTGTGCTCTGGTGCATTCCCTTGCAGATACCACTCATGGTCTCACGGGAAGTTCCCTTTCTCATGAGATTGTAATAAATTCCTTTTTACCTTTTACCATGAAAAGCCTCTGAGTTTAATATGAGTATTCCACACAGTTGGGAAGACCCTCTGTGTTTTTTTAGCCAAAACAGAAAATAATTGCTGTTTACATTCATTCCTAGTGGGTAAAAAACTAAACAATGAGCCACAGAGACTTGGGCGGGGGGCTATTATTGGCCAGTCAATGAAAGCCAGTGATTTGGGTTCAAAGACATGGTCAAGTAGTTTCATTTGAAAAGCAATGATATTTAACATTAAAAAAAAATATATTTTATTTTTCCCAATTACATGTTAAAACAATTTTTTAAACATTCTAAAAAAGTTTTGGTTTCTAAATTCATTCCCCCCCCCTCATCTCTCTCCTCCCTCAGATGGTAATCGATCTGATATATTTTATACATGTGCAATCATGTGAAAGATTTCCATATCAGTTATTTCATTCAAGACCAAACTGAAAAAGAAAGGAAGAAAGAAAGAAAGAAAGAAAAAATGGCATGCTTCAATTTGTATTCAGAGCATTTCAGTTTCCTGTGGAGGTAGATAGTATGCTTCATCATTAGTCCTCTGGGGTTGTCTTGGATCATTGCATTGCTATGAATAGCTAAGTCATTCACAATTCTTTATCATATACTATTACTATTAACTGTGTCTGGTTCTGCTCACTTTACTTCATGTAAGTTCATGAACTTCAGTTCACGTAAGTCTTTCAAGGTTTTTCTGAAATCATCTTGCTTGTCGTTTCTTATAGCACAATAATATTCCATCATAATTAAAAAACACAGCTTGTTTAACAATTCCTCAATAGATGGGCATCTTCTTGATTTCTAATACAATGAACTTTTTAAAAGGTTGTTTTTTTCAGAACTGTATTTCAAGAAGTCATAAATGAAAACATCACAGGACAAAAAAAGTAAATTGTCCCAGATTTTTGAAAAAAAATATATAAAATAATGAAAAATCTAGCTCCCAAACCCCAAAGTATCTTATAAAATGTTACCAAAAGTATATTCTTATGCATAGTGCACCCTCATGTAATGATATTGTGCCCCAAGTGGAGAGAGGGACCACATATGGTGAGGGAAAAAGGAGGACAAAGAGGAGGAGGAGAAAAACAATATTTCTACATAAATAAATAATATAAAATATTAGAGATGAATTAAAAGTTTAAACATTTATTACCAGCCAATGATATTCCACAATTTCTTTATCCTGTTGTCTGAGGTGAAATGAAAGGATCTTTCCTTATCTCTAAAGTTTGGGGCCATATATCCACATGCAAAACATGCTTTGAAATCAAACAAAGCTTCAATTCACCTTACCACATTTAGAGCAAACTACACTCCAGCCTTTTCTTTGAGACTGAATTCAGTCTCCCTTTCCAGCTAACAATACATCCCTCTAAAACACAATTAAAATTCTTTGTATAGACACATCCTTAGTTCACCCCCACCCCCCCAAATCATCAGAGTTGGCCAGAATCTATCCTCTCTAATGGCTTACTTATAAGTCCAAAGGGTGTTGTAACTGACCTAGGTACTTATTTGCCCTTCAGATTAATGAAGAAAGAGGAATAAACTAACCTTTGGGCTTTATTCCCTATTCAGTACTCTGCAATATAACTCAGCAAGTCTTCTCACAGTTCTTTACATGCAATGCTCTGTGCTTGGGCCCTTTAACCTTCCACTGACTGACTTCCATTTGCCTGGAATAATATGTCTCCTTATCTGTGACTCTAAAAGCCCCAACTGTTTCTTTTCAAGTACAGCTCAAGTATCTTTTACATGGAACCCTTCCTGATTTCTCAAATTCTTGGACCTTCTTTCCTAAGTTATCTTGTATTTAACGTGTGTGTGTTTGTTTGTGTGTGTATTGTGAATGTATTGACATTGCTTCCTTCTATGTACTTATGTCCTAGCCCACTGCCTGAACTCAGCAGGTGAGTAGTAAATATTTGTTGATGGATTGATTGGATGTTTAAGGAAGACCTTAACCTTTATTAGAACAGTTTCTGTTAGTTTCTTTCTAGTACACCTAAATAAAAAGTTCATTGTGTTTAGATCAATAATAAGTGTTCTAACACACCTAACTCACAGCTTGTTATTTTAGGTATTTTTCCCTTAAAAATGCAAATTTATCTAATTACAATTCTGCTTGTATTTAGAGAATTTTCAGGATATTCCTATACATTTTTTTGTTGAGAACCTATATCAGAGGTGGGTAATCTTCAGCCTTCAGGTCACATGTGGCCCTCTAGGTCCTCAAGTGCAGCTCTTTTACTGAATCCAAACTTCATAGAATAAATTCCCTTAAGGAAAGAATTTGTTCTTTGAAATTTGGACTCAGTTGAAAGGCTGCACCCAAGGACCTAGATGCCACATGTGGCCTCTAGACACAGGTTCCCCACCCCTGGAGATAGTAGAATTAATAGGTATGGGTCAAAATAGAGTAGGATGTTTTTTTCCAATACTATATGTGAATATTTGAGGTCTGAATTCTTAAATCACTAACTGTCTTTTTTCCAGTGTGAAGGCTATGATGTTATCCTGATTTTTTTCCCTAATATTCTTCATCAAATAGTCAGTTAAACTTCTCAAACTAGGCTCTTGTGAGAACTTAGCTGACAATGGCATAGCTTGAGCTAAAATTTCATTTGAGAGTTCTTTCTGATATTTTCAAGAGAACTTACTGAAATTTACTTTTTAGTTTATAAAGAGATTCTTGTTATAGGCTGGAATGCTTTGTACTTTTTTATCTCTGTTATTTGATTTTCACTGAGCTTTGTCATTGTGAGTTAGCTAGATTGTGCAACTGTGAATATTTCTGATATGATTAGTGTATCATGTTCTAAAATTTAGTTCCTTGACCTCATTTGTCATTTAACTTCTAGAATTTCCAGATTTCTCCTGTGTGATTAGAATCATAGCTATTCTGAACTAGAGAGGACCATAGAATTTATTGAATTCAATCCATTTATTGTAATATGTAGAAAATAAAATGTGCCATACAATCTGTACCATGATGTTATTTTTTAACTAACCAATTAATCCAAAGGTCCAATCTGAAGGTTCCATGGCAATAACTTGGCAACAACACCTAAATGAGGAGCCAAGACTGGGAGTAGGAATGTAGGAGACAGGGAATAATATGTACTGAGAGAAGGGGGAATAGGGACATAATCAGGAACAATTTTTATCAGTGTATATATTCTGAATGTCAGGAAAACCCTGCTTCTGATAAAGTATAGGCATTTATTTTGTGATTTTGTAATAGGTCAAGTTGCATTGTTACAGTGAAGAGTCAAACTCTTCAGTGGACAATAACACAGTTTAAAATGGGTTGGGGGCATACAGTCTTCAAAGTTGGTGCAGGTCTTCTTGGTGCATTGCTGTGAGTATACCAAATGACAAATTAATGAATTTGGTTTGGGGTTATCTTCATTTTTTATGTAGGTGGCTAAGGCTATTAATTCTTGGTGAGACAGAAGACAATTCCCAAAATATACAGTCACATGGGCTTGATCACAAATGCATGATATGAGGTGGCATTTTTTACCATGATAATTTGCTTTATATTTTTGCAATAATAAAATTATTCCTGACAATTAAAAATTGCTTAAAATTAGATGTGAGATTATAAAATCATATTGTAATTGCTTTATTTTGAAAAGTTCTCTATCATGGTTTCAGAGGAAACCAAAACTTTTGATGCTGATGGTGCAAGAAAAGTCCTATTGAGGCTAGTCATAGCAGCAACATAGGTCATTTCCATCATTCTGGATTTGACCCTAAAGTTTCATCTACATGTTTTGAAAATGTGGACTCAAGTATAATCAGAGCTCCTCCAGTGAATTAATCCTGCATACCTGGAAGCATATTTGTGTAAAAAGTACTCTGGAATTAAAGGTTCCAATATTGGCTTTGCTGATATTTATAGATCTGACCTTTGACAAGTCTTTAACTTCTCTGGATCTACTTCCTCATACATAAAGTGAAGATATTTCACCATATATTATTTAAGATCCCTTTTGGTTCTAAATCTATGATACTATACACTGATACATCAGAATCAAATTTTAGAGTATGAGGGGATTCCTTTAGGATTATAGATTTGGAGTTCAAAGGGACATTAGAGGTTATTCAGGAGTGGGGAATCTGAGGCCTTGAGGCCACTTATGGTCTTCTAGGTCCTTGAATATGGCCTTTTGACTGAATCTAAGTTTTACAGAACAAGTTCGAATTTTTAAAGGTTTTGTTCAGTGAGCTTTTGAATCTCCTTTTCCATTTGACTAATTCTGCTTTTTAAAACATTCTTCTTCTCATTGACTTTTTGGATCTCTTTTGCCATTTAGGTTAGCCTGTTTTTAAAGGCGTTATTTTCTTCAGCATTTTTGGGGTCTCCTTTAGCAAGTGGTTGACTTGCTTTTCATGATTTTCTTGCATTGCTCTCATTTCTCTTCCCAATTTTTCCTCCACCTCTCTTGCATGATTTTCAAAATCTTTTTTGAGGGGCGGAGCCAACATGGCGGAGTAGAAAGACGCACATACACATAGCTCCGAACCCACAACCCACAGAACAGCTAGAGGGGACCAACTCACGGTGAATTCTTCACCCAGAGGCCACGGAATATTGGAGCGAGGGAGATTCTGTTCTGGAGAGACCTGCAAGCCTCTCGCGGGGGGTCCTTTGCGCTGCGGACTGGGCGCCGGGACAGGGAGCAAAGGGCAGCCCTGCAGCGGCCACGACACCGTGAGGAAAACATCCAAGCGGGCTATGGGGACGGGATCTCCAGCAGCCACTCGGGTCCCTCCACCCACAGAGGGACCTGCAAACCTCTCGCAAAAGGTCTGTCGCGCTGCAGACGCGGAGCCCAGCCTAGACCTGCGGCAGCCAGGGCTCCGAGAGGTAAAGATCTGAGCAGGCTTCAGGGACGGGATCTCCAGCGGCGGTACAAGCCCCTTCACCCACAGGTGACGGGGGTTGGTGAGAGAGTCTCTTTGGCGGGTCGAGAGGGGAGTGGGGTGCCCCCATAACTCAGGCCACCCCAAGAGGCAGAAGCTGAGAGGCAGCTGCAGACAGGGGCTCCCCAAGCGGGTGGGAGCCTGGATCCATTGTGGAAGGTCTGTACATAAACCCCCTGAGGGAACTGAGCCTGAGAGGCGGCCCTGCCTCGACCTCACCACCTGAACTTAATTCTCACACTGAATAGCAGCCCTGCCCCCGCCAAAAGCCCTAAGGCGGGACGCAGCATTTGAATCTCAGTCCCCAATCGCTGGCTGGGAGGACCAGGAGGCGAGGTGGGTGTGAGGAGAATATTCAGAGGTCAAGTCACTGGCTGGGGAGAATGCCCAGAAAAGGGAAAAGAAATAAAACTATTGAAGACTACTTTCTTGGAGAACAGACATTTCTTCCCTTCCTTTCTGATGAGGAAGAACAATGCTTACCATCAGGCAAAGACACAGAAATCAAGGATTCTGTGTCCCAGCCCACCCAATGGGCTCAGGCCATGGAAGAGCTCAAAAAGAATTTTGAACATCAAGTTAGAGAGGTGGAGGAAAAACTGGGAAGAGAAATGAGAGGGTTGGAAGAGAAGCATGAAAAGCAGATCAGCTCCCTGCTAAAGGAGAACCAAAAAAATGTTGAAGAAATTAACACCTTGAAAACTAGCCTAACTCAATTGGCAAAAGAGGTTCAAAAAGCCAATGAGGAGAAGAATGCTTTCAAAAGCAGAATTAGCCAAATGGAAAAGGAGATTCAAAAGCTCACTGAAGAAAATGGTTCTTTCAAAACTAGAATGGCACAGATGGACGCTAAGGACTTTGTGAGAAAGACAGATATCACAGAACATAGCGAGAAGATTGGAAAAATGGAAGATAATGTGAAATATCTTATTGGAAAAACAACTGACCTGGAAAATAGATTCAGGAGAGACAAAGTAAAAATTCTGGGACTGCCTGAAAACCATGATCAAAAGAAGAGCCTAGACATCATCTTCCATGAAATTATCAAGGAAAACTGCCCTGAGATTCTAGAACCAGAGGGCAAAATAAATATTCAAGGAATCCGCAGAACACCGCCTGAAAGAGATCCAAAAAGAGAAACTCCTAGGAACATTGTGGCCAAATTTCAGAATTCCCAGTGAAAGAGAAAATATTGCAAGCAGCTAGAAAGAAACAATTCAAGTATTGTGGAAATACAATCAGGATAACACAAGATCTAGCACCCTCTACATTAAGGGATCAAAGGGAATGGAATAGGATATTCCAGAAGTCAAAGGAATTAGGACTAAAACCAAGATCACCTACCCAGCAAAACTGAGTATAATACTTCAGGAGAAAAAATAGTCTTTCAATGAAATAGATGGTTTTCAAATTTTCTTGATGAAAAGACCAGAGCTGAAAAGAAAATTTGACTTTCAAACACAAGAATGAAGAGAACCATGAAAAGGTGAGCAGCAAAGAGAAGTCATAAGGGACTTACTAAAGTTGAACTGTTTACATGCCTACATGGAAAGACAATATTTGTAACTCTTGAAATATTTCAGTATCTGGGTACTGGGTGGGAGTACACACACAGACATGCACACATGCACACATACATGGAGACAGAGTGCACAGAGTGAATCGAAGAGGATGGGATCATATCTTAAAAAAAAATGAAGTCAAGCAGTGAGAGAGAAATATTGGGAGGAGAAAGGGAGAAATGGAATGGGGCAAATTATCTCTCATAAAAGAGGCAAGCAAAAGACTTATTAGTGGAAGGATAAAGAGGGGAGGCGAGAGAAAAACATGAGGTCTACTCTCATCACATTCCACTAAAGGAAAGAATAAAACGCACACTCATTTCGATAGGAAAACCTATCTCATAATACAGGAGAGTGGGGGACAAGGGCACAAGCAGGGTGGGGGGGAGGATGGAGAGGAGGGCATGGGGAGGAGAATGCAATCCGAGGTTGACACTCATGGGGAGGGAAAGGATCATAAGAGAATAGAAGTAATGGGGGACAGGATAGGATGGAGGGAAATATAGTTAGTCCTATACAACACAACTAGTATGGAAATCATTTGCAAAACTACACAGATTTGGCCTATATTGAATTGCTTGTCTTCCAAAGGGAAGGGGTGGAGAGGGAGAGAGCTAAAGAAGTTGGAACTCAAAGTGTTAGGATCAACTGTAATGTTCTTACCACTAGGAAATAAGAAATACAAGTTAAGGGGTAAAGAAAGCTATCTGGCCCTACAGGACAAAAGAGAAGACGGAGACAAGGGCAGAGAGGGAGGATAGAAGAGAGAGCAGATTGGTCACAGGGGCAATTAGAATGCTTGGGTTTGGGGGGGAGGGGATAAAAGGGGAGAAAATTTGTAACCCAAAATTTTGTGAAAATAAATGTTAAAAGTTAAATTAAAAAAAAAAATCCTTTTTGAGCTCTTCCATGGCCTGAGACCATTGCATATTTCTTTTTGGAGGTTTCAGATGTAGAAGCTTTGACTCTGATGTCTTCCTCTGATGGTATTCATTATTCTTCCTCATTCAAAAGAATCGAAGAAAATACCTGTTCACCAAAAAAGTAACCTTCCATAGTCTTATTTTTCCCCCTTTTTGGGAGCATTTTTCCTGTCATTTATTTGCCTTTTGAGTCCTTTTTTAAGTGGAGGGTATACTCTGGGGACCTACAAGTTCTCAGTTCCTCCAATGTGGCAAAGTCAAGGGAGAGGAGTTTACTCCTCTCCTGGTCTGCACTCTGGTCTGGGAGCAACCACAAGCACTCTTCTGCCTAGCATCTGCAAGTAGGCTTCCCTCTCCACCATCACCACTAGTTCCACTAGGCAGTGCTCCTCCTCACCCCAGTACTGTCAGTCAGAACTGAGAGTGAGATTGGCTATTCAATTACCCCAGGGTCTTTAGGTGGAGGGCTCCAAAATGGATGCTGTACCTGCCTGGGTCTCCCTTTTCACACAAATGAAAGAGCTTTCTCACAGACCTTTGAAGCTGTTTTTGGCATTTGTGGGTTAAGAAATATGGGAAACACAGCTACTGACTGTGATTTAGCTCCCTGAAGCCTGCTCCAGTCCAGCTGTGCAAGTCTGTGCAGCCAAGGCTATGCTGTGCTCCCTGGCCTATGCTCCATTCTAAGACTGGTGGTATAGACTTTTCCTGTCAGTCTTCCAGGCTGCCTTGGGCTGGAAATCTCTTTCACTCTGTCGTTTTGTGGCTTCTGCTGCTCTAGAATTTGTTTGGAGTTACTTTTTACAGGTATTTTATGAGCTATGGGAGGAGAGCACAGCAGGTCCATTATTCTGCTCTGCCATCTTGGCTCTGCCCCTCCCCACCAAGGACTTAATTTTTAAATAAGAGGAGCTCAGGAAAGTTAAATGACTTGTCTAACATCCCATGGTGAACATATGGCATGGCCATTATTTGAGTCCAGGACCTTTGACTCTTAATCAAGTGTCTTTTCCACTCAATAATTTTGAGGAAATGCTACAAACTCAGTAATGTCTACAATGTAGAAATATTCATAAATGTGCTGTGGTATAGAGATAGGGGTTAGACCTAGGATTTCCCAGATATAGGGAGCTCTCCACTGAGAAAATTGCCTCTACCAAGGAAAGTCAGAACTTTCTTTGCTACTTACAATCTTAGAGAGCTGATTAGAATACTGACAAGATAAAGTAGCCTGTGTATATTTTTTAAATGGCCAGATAATTACATTTTTCTTACAATGATGAGTTTATAAAAAATTGTGTAATTCTTCCAATGAATGTTTTAGTTTTGATTCTCATATTTTATCTGGAAATTATTCACATAGAAAAGAGTATAAGTACATAGTTTGAAGTATTTATTCACACCTTTTTATATTAGTCTGTGGAATTTAAGATTCAATGTAAAGATCAGGTTTATAGGTTACTAAGAAAGAGGAAGGAGGGCACATTTTAAAGTAGATACTGAATTTATTGCTGAGCACATATGGCACATCCAGCAGTATCACAAAAACACATCTTTATTTTAAATAACATTTGTATCAACAAAGGTTGACATGCCATATAAAATGCCACAAAACCTTACTTATGTATCTTACTCACTTTCAGATATCCTAAATACACCATGTGTATTTGCTATGTGCCACCACATAGCAAAACAAAACAAAAACAAGTATATTTTACACTATCTTTTCCATTTAATTCAATCAGCATTTGGCTAGTGCCTACTATGTATGAGGTCCATTTGATTTTATTTTTTGTAAGTAAAGAGAGGAAAGGAAAAGGAATATTTATTATAGTGCTATTTCTTTATTATTAAGGGAATGTTTATTAAGGACTTACTACATGCCAAGCATTGTGTGACAAGAGCTTTAAAAATATTTTCTCCTTTGACTTTGTATCAGATCTGTGATTTCATTGGGATTGGAAATCCCCAGCGTACAAGTTTCCTCTGCTAAAACAAAGCTGCTCTGAAATGTACTGTTCCAAATTTCACAGGACATTAAGTGGTTAACTGACTTGCCCAAAGCGATGGCCAGTAAGTGTCAGAGGCAAGGCTTGAAAGAACATCTTCTCGTCTTTGAACGCAATTTTCTACCTTCTAGGACAAATGGCCTCTTTCTCAGGTTCATGATAGACAATGAATGCCAACTTTTACAGCTTTAGATGAATGGCAAAAACATTTAACTTTTTAGGTACTAATTCTAATGGCAATGTTTGCTTAAATAACTTGATGATATTGTTATCTTATCAATGTGGATATTCCTTCCATTAGGGAAGCACACTCCCTTCATTTGTCACAGCCTGCATAATTCTTAGGAAGACAAAAGACTCTATATTTTTATTATATTTCTAAAGGAGAGCATTATAAGGGAGTCTTATGAAATTTATAAACTATATTGTGAATATGTAAACAACATTTATTGATGTATGTGTGTGTGGTCATTGTTCGTTGCTGAAGAAGACCATGGCATCAGAGCAATGATGACATGACTTGTACTTGACTTTGTTTTGAGTGAGGGAGGGCTGTGCAGGTCACCAGCCTCACTTATCCTCCTGAGCTGTCTGAATCCAGTGATCGGATTGGGGTTAAGTGACTTCCACAAGGTCACATAGCTAGTGAGTGTCAAGGTGAGATTTGAACTCAGGTCCTCCTGACTCCTGCACTGATGCTCTATCTAGCTGCCCCCATTTATTGATGTTATTAGTGTAACAAGTACATGGCATAGTGATCTATACTTTATTATCTCATACCTCTCACATGGGTAGATAGAAACATCCTCTCTAAATTGAAACACTTCAACCTTTTTTATTTTCTGTGCTATTTTACTTACTCTAACCTATTCTCTCAATGAAAGGTCTATTTTTCTACCTAAATGGATTTCCCCCATGTGGTGGTATTAAAATAGTCTTCAAGTCCTAAGGCTAACCTTGTTTTGTGGAGTATCCACTTTCTTCATTTGCCACATTAGCTTTTAAGACCCCACTGTTGCATTTCATTTAAAGAAGCTGGTCACAAACAACGATGGCATCACCAATTCTTAAATATTCCATTTATTTAATAATAAGGCAAAAGAAATTGCAAAAACCTCATGGTACTGAAATATTAAGGCAAATACATAAACAGTAAAACATCACAATCCACCCATCATCATACCTAACATTCATGTAGCACTTACTATGTACCAGGTACGCTGCAAAGCACATTGCAATAATCATCTCATTTGATCAATTCAATATTACGTTGCTACAAGAATCAACGAGCTTGATGATTTTAGGGAATAAAACCATAGAGAGACTTGTACATGATAACGAACAGTGAAATTGGCAGAACCAAGAAAATGTTGTATACAGTAATACCAATATTGTATTAAGAACAATTTTGAGGGACTAAGTCATTCTGGCTATTATAAATACCCAAATTAACTGCAATCTAAATTCTATTTCCCTTCATGCCATGAATACTTTTTTGTAAAATACATTTTTATTGACGTATTTTGGTTTTGTCAACCCAATTTCCCCATATATACCTTCTTATGCTTCTCTTGAAGAATGTCCTCTTATATAGTCTTTTTCTTTTCTTTTTCTTTCCTGTTCACTAAAATTCCTTTCATTCCTCACTGAGAATATTTTTTTAAAAAAGAAAAGAAGATAAAGAAAAATAAAGTTCACAATATATAGCTGTGTAGGCCAGAAAAACAAATTCTTATATTGACCAAATCTGAAAATAAATGTGTTTATTGTATGTTAAATTCATTGTCTCTCTAATAGGAGATGAATAGTGTATTTCATTTTTTATAGCCATCTAAGTGACACAGCAGATAGAGTAAGAAAAATGTTATCAGGAAGACCCTGGTTTCAAATCCAGACTCAGAAACTTACCAACTAGGGTATCTAGTACAAGTCATTTAATGCATGACTGCCTCAGCTTCTTCATCTTTAAAATGGTGATACTAATAGCACCCAGCTTTTAAGATTGTTGGGAGAATACAATGACTTATTTTGAAAGCACTTTGCAGATATTACAGTAATATATAAATTCTACATATCTATTCATTCTTCTGGACCTACATCTTACCAATATGTTAGAAATCTAAAGCCTTTGAAAGCTGTTTTTTTCTATAATGTTACGACTTCATAAATTGTTCTCCTACTTTTGCTCGCTTTATTCTGCATTTAGTTCTTCCTAGTTTCCTTATGAAGCTGTCCATTTTACAGTTTCGTATGGCACAACAATATTGAATTACTTTCATATACCACAATTTGTTTAACCATTCACTAAGCTGAGGATAGAGCTTTACTTTCAAATTTTGTGTGAAGTATGATAACAATTTCTGTACATCCCTTTACTATTCTTTTCCCTCAGTATCAGCTTAGAAGTGATGTACCTGAGTCAAAGTACATGCATAGTGTAATAATTTTGGGGTTCATATTTCTAAACTACTTCCAAGAATGGCTGGCAGGAATTGTTCTGTGAAGTTTGGATTCAGTCAAAGGACCACACTTGAGGACCTGGAGAGTCACATTTGGCCTTGAGACCACTGCTTCTCCAGTCCTGGCCAGACTAATTTAGAGCTCTGCTGATAGTGAACTAATGACCTCCCAGGAATTAGGCAGTGCCCCCTAAATGGGGCTGGGAGTGTCACATCTACCTCATCCCAGCTCTCCCTGACTTCTAAGGAAATCTCTGTCTCTCTCATACACCCAGACTCACAGGACTCCACACTTTCAATAAGTGTATTTTTCACATGCTCAAGGCAAATTAACAGATAAATAGTCTGAATCTATTCACTTAGTATATTGAATTTTGCATTTGATGAGTGGGCTGCTAGGTGGCGCCAGAGTGCACAGAGTGTCAGCCTAGAGTTAGAAAGACTCCATCTTCCTGAGTCCAAATCTGACCTCAGACATTTCCTAGCTGAGTGATCCTGGGCAAGTCTGTTTGCTTCAGTTTCTTCACCTGTAAAATGAACTGGATAAAGAAGTGGCAGACCACTTTAAAAGTTTTGTCAAGAAAACCCTTCATGGGTCAGATCCAACTGAACAACAATGACTGGGGCTAGAACAGTGTCATCTGCCAGATTTGCTGAGATCTGTTTTTTCAACATTCCTGGGCTGGTCCTCGAGATACAAGGGAATTCAAATATCAGACAGACTGGACAATTTCATCCTGACTGAAATTTTGGCTTTATTTATTCCTTTTTATCTGAACTAACAAAGCATCATTATCACACTGGAACATGACTGGATGAACCAAGCCAAAACTAAAAGAAAATAAAACTAATTTTTTGGTAACCCATAGGGTCAGAAAGTTCTGACATTAAACATATCCTTAATAAAACATTTCCCCAAACCTGTAGCAAGTCTGGGAGACAGTTTATTATTTGCAGATGAATTCACAGTTTCACTAAATTGAAACTTATGATGAGTAATCAGCTACTTTGACTATTGAGGTTGAGCTCATTCTATTTCTCCTCACTCTCAGTTATTTTTATGCGTTGGTGGAACTTGTTTCTCTGACAGTTGTCAGCCAAAAAAATCAAGGCAGAAATTTTGTGGAGTTCACATTTCTTGGAGAAATAAGGGAAAGAGATCAGTATTCTTTTTCTCAGTTAAAGGACCACTTACTAGCACATGCTTCATGTTACCTCATCTGAGACTCATAACAATTCTGAGGTAAATGCTACTACTATCCTTATTTTATTTTAATTTCATTTAAAAATATTTATTTGTATATTTTAAAAATATTTTTAAAATGTCAACTTCCTGATTCTCTCCCCTCATCCCAATATCCTCCTATGAGAAGACAAACAATATAATGTTATGTGAGTAATATATATGTGAAATCATCACAAAACATATTTTAATATTATCCAAATTACAAAAAACCAAAAGAATGAAAAAATTATACTTCCATTTTCACTGAGACATCATCAGTTCTCTCTCTGGATAGTACTTTTACTTAATAAATCCTTCAGAATTATGTTGAATCCTTGCATTGATGAATGTAGTTAAGTCTCTCAGAGTTGATCACAATTACAACATTATTGCTATTATGTACAGTAACCTCACAGTTCTCATTTCACTTTGTATCAGTTCATATTGGTCATGTCATGTTTTTCTGAATCCTTTTATAATGATTTTTTTATACCACACACTCTGAAGTTTATTCTGAAATTTTAAGTTGTTTCTCCATCATTTTTTATAGTTTTATTTATTTTTAGATTTTGACATTCATTTCCACAAAATTTTGAGCTCCAATTTTTCTCCCTATCTCTCCCCTCCCACCACTCCATAACACCTTGCATTCTGATTACTCCTTCCCTCAATGTGCCCTCCCTTCTATCACACCCACCCTTCCCTTATCCCCATCTTCTCTCCTTTCTTGTAGGGAAAGATAGATTTCTATAACACATTATGGGTATTTCTTATTTCTAGGTATATGCAATAACAATTCTCAGCATTCATATCTAATACTTTGAATTCCAGCTTCTCTCCCTTCGTCCCTTCTCACCCATCCCCACTGAGAAGGCAAGCAACTCAATACAGGCTATATATGTGTCGTTTTGCAAAAGACTTCCTTAAGAGTCATGTTGTGTAAGAGTAACTATATTTCCCTCCATCCTACCCTGTCCCCCATTTATTCTATTCTCTTATTTGACCTTGTCCCTTCTCAAAAGTGTTTACTTCTAACTATTCCCTGCTCCCATTTGCCCTCCCTTCTACCATCTCCCTCACTCTGCTTGTAATCTTCTCCCCTACTTTCCTGTAGTGTAAGCAAGATTTTCATACCAAATTGAGTGAGCATGTTATTCCCTCCTTAAGCCATATGTGAAGAGAGTAACTTCATTTTTCCCCTCTCACCTCCTCCCTTTTCTCCTCCATTGAAAAAGATTTTTCTTATCTCTTTTATGAGTGATGATTTGCCCCATTCCATTTCTCCCTTTCTCCTCCCAATATATTCCTCTGTCACCCCTTAATTTTATTTTTCATTGATATCATCCCTTCTGATTCAACTCAACCTGTGCTCTGTGTGTGTGAGTGTGTATGTGTGTGTGTATGTGTGTATTATCCCTCCACTTACCCAAATATTGAGTTACAAATATTACCTTTCCATGTAGAAATGTAAACAGTTCAGTTTTAGAAAGTCCTTTATGATTTCTCTTTCCTGTTTACCTTTTCATGCATTCTTGTGTTTGAAAGTCAAATTTTCTCTTCAGTTCTGGTCTTTTCACCAAGAATGCTTGAAAGTCTTCCATATCATTGAATGACCATTTTTTTCTCCTGAAGTATTATACTCAGTTTTGCTGGGTAGGTGATTCTTCTTTTCAATCTCAGTTTCTTTGACTTCTGGAATATCCTATTCCAAGTCCTTTGACACCTTAGTGTAGAAGCTGCCAGATCCTGTGTAATCTTGATTATATTTCCACTTTACTCAAATTGTTTCTTTCTAGCTGCTTTCAATATTTGCTACTTGACCTGGGAACTCTGAAATTTGGCCACAGTATTCCTAGGAGTTTCTCATTTCGAGTCTCTTTCAGGAGGTGATTGTTGGATTCTTTCAATATTTATTTTGCCCTCTGGTTCTAGAATATCAGGGCAGTTTTCCTTGATAATTTCATGAATGATGGTGTGTAGGGTCTTTTTTTGATCATGACTTTCAGGTAGTCCCATAATGTTTAAATTGTCTCTCCTCAATCTATTTTCCAGGTCAGTTGTTTGTCCCATGAGATGTGTCACATTATCTGCCATTTTTTCATTCTTTTCGTTTTGTTTTGTAATTTCTTAGTTTCTCATAAAGTCATTATCTTCCATCTGTCCCACTCTCATTTTTAAAGAACTGTTTTATCCAGTGAATTTTTGAACCCCCTTTTCCATTTGGCTGATTCTGCTTTTTAAAGCCTTCTTCTCTTCCTTAGCTCTTTGGATCACTTTTTCTAATTGAGTTAGCCCATTTTGAAAGGTGTCATTTTCTTAAGCATCTCTTTTAATAAGCTGATTACTTGCTTTTCAAGTTCTTCCATGGACTGAGAACATTGCATGTTTATTTGGAGGTACTGGATGCAGAAGCCTTGACTTCATCTGACAGTATGCATTGTTCTTCCTCATCTGGAAGGATGGAGGGAAATACCTGTTCACCAAGAAAGTAACCTTCTATAGTCTTATTTTTTTTCCCTTTTTTGGGGCATTTTCCCAGCCAGTTACTTGACTTTTTAATCCTTTGTCAAGAGGACGTCCTAGTGCTCCTCCTCGCCCCAGGATCGTGCTCAGGGCTGAGATTTAGGTCAGCTGCTCAATTTCCCCAGGGGCTTTAGGCAGAGTGCTTCACAAATGGAATCTGCAGCTGCTGCCACCACTGCTGCCACCACCACTGCTGCTGCTGCCAACACCTCTATCACATGGGGTCAGTGATGGGGGGGACCCTACTCCCCTCTTACCCTGTTGGGAAAGCCCTCTCACTGACCTTTGAAGTTTTCTTTGGTGCTTGTGGGTTGAAGGATTTCAGACCCTCTGCTGCTGTTGGGAATTCCACTGGGGAGGCCTGTTTTGGTCATGTTTCTCCAGGTGCTGTGCAGCTGGGGCTTGACTCTACTCCACATCCTGTGTGATAGACCTTTCCTGTCTGACTTCCAGGTTACCTTTGCCTGTAAATCTCTTTCACTCTGTCGTTCTGTGAGTTCTGTTGCTCTAGAATTTGTTGAGAGTCATTTTTTACAGCTAGTTTATGGGCTTTGGGGGAAGAGCTAGAGTATGTATATCTTTCTACTCTGCCATATTGGCTCTGCCCCATAGCATTTGATTATGGTAGAATACTATTGTGCTATAAAAAATTATTATGGGGGAGAGTGGAATCAAGATGGTGGAATAACAGCATGCACTGTCTAGAGCGTTGCCCCAAAACCTAGCCAGATACCTGTAAGAAATGACTCTAAACAGCTACTGGAGTTGCAGAACCCACAGAATGACAGATTGAAGCAAATCTCCAGCCCAAGATAGCCTGAAAGGTCACAGAGAAATGCCTGTCCTGACACTCAGGGGACAGAGAGCAGTTCAGCATGGACTATGCCAGGCAGGACCTGAACAGGCCTTGGGGAGACTGAATCTCTCACACTTGTGGCAGTTTCCAGACTTCAGGACCCCAAAACACCAAGGACAAATAAGAAGGTTGGTGGGAAAAGCCTGTGGAACCAGTATGGGAGAGTGGAGTGGTCTGCCTACAGCCCTAGGGCAGCTGACAGGGTAGGGGAAAGAGGAACCCACATCAGCCACAGTAGCAGCAGGGGCAGAGACAGTGACTGTCTCTAGAGATTTTGACCTACAGATTTTGGCAAGGGGGGGATCGAGGAGCTGACAATACACTCCCACTCCCACTGGAAGCAGATGACAAAGACCTTGACAAAGACCTCAAAAGTCAAGTAAATGGCTTGGAAAATGAGTAAAAAGCAGAAAAACTATCAGACCATAGAATCTTACTTTGTTGACAAGGAAGACAAAAGCATGCAAAGCTCCTTCATCAAAAACCTCCAAGAAAAATACAAATTTATCTCAGGCCCTAGAAGAGTTCAAAAAGGGTTTTGAAAATCAAATAAGAGAAGTAGAGCAAAAATTGGGAAAGGAAATGAGTGATGCAAGAAAATCATGAAAAACAATTCAACTGCTTGCTAAAGAGACCCCCAAAAACAGCGAAGAAAATAACACCTTAAAAATAGACTAACTCACATAGCAAAAGATGTCCAAAAGGTCAATGAGGAGAGGAATGAACTAAAGATTAGATTGGCTAGATGGAAAAGGAGGTCCGAAAAGTCACTGAAGAAAACAATTCCTTAAATATTAGAATGGAACAGGTGGAATCTAATGACTTTAGGAAAAATCAAGAAATTATAAAACAAAAACCAAAGGAATGAAAAAATAGCAGACAATGTTAAAATCTCATTGGAAAAACAACGGACCTAGAAAATACATCCATGAGAGACAATTCAAAAATTATGGGACTAACTGAAAGCCATGATCAAAAAAAGAGTCTAGACATCATCTTTCATGAAATTATCAAGGAAAACTGGCCTGATATTCTAGAACCAGAGGGCAAAATGAATGTTGAAAAAATCCACCAATCACCTCCTGAAAGAGATCTGAAAAGAGAAACTCCTAGGAATGTTGTGACCAAATTTCAGGGTTCCCAGGCCAAGGCGAAAATATAGCAAGCTGCAAGAAAGAAAGAATTCCAGTATTGTACAAATACAATTAGGATAACACAGGATCTGGCAGCTTCTACATTAAGAGATCAAAGGACTTGGAATATGATAGTCCAGAAGTCAAAGGAACTGGGATTAAAACCAAGAATCACCTTCCCAGCAAAAGTGAGTATAATACTTCACAGGAAAAAATGATCATTCAATGATATAGAGGACTTTCAAGCGTTCTTGAAGATAAGACCACAACTGAAGAGAAAATTTGACTTTCAAACACAAGAATCAACAGAAGCATGAAATGGTAAACAGGAAAGAAAAATCATAGAGGACTTTGTAAAACTGAACTGTTTACATTCCTACATGGAAAGATAATATTTGTAACTCAATATTTGGGTAAGTGGAGGGATAATACACACACACACACACACACACACACTCACACACACAGAGCACAGGTTGAGTTGAATCAGAAGGGATGATATCAATGAAAAATAAAATTAAGGGGTGACAGAGGAATATATTGGGAGGAGAAAGGGAGAAATGGAATGGGGCAAATCATCACTCATAAAAGAGATAAGAAAAATCTTTTTCAATGGAGGAGAAAAGGGAGGAGGTGAGAGGGGAAAAATGAAGTTACTCTCTTCACACATGGCTTAAAGAGGGAATAACATGCTCACTCAATTTGGTATGAAAATCTTGCTTACACTACAGGAAAGTAGGGGAGAAGATTACAAGCAGAGTGAGGGGGATGGTAGAAGGGAGGGCAAATGGGAGCAGGGAATAGTTAGAAGTAAACACTTTTGGGAAGGGACAAGGTCAAATAAGAGAATAGAATAAATGGGGGACAGGGTAGGATGGAGGGAAATATAGTTACTCTTACACAACATGACTCTTAAGGAAGTCTTTTGCAAAACGACACATATATAGCCTGTATTGAGTTGCTTGCCTTCTCAGTGGGGATGGGTGAGAAGGGAGGAAGGGAGAGAAGTTGGAATTCAAAGTATTAGAAATGAATGTTGAGAACTGTTATTGCATATACCTAGAAATAAGAAATACCCACAATGTGTTATAGAAATCCATCTTTCCCTACAAGAACTGAGAGAAGATGGGGATAAGGGAAGGGTGGGTGTGATAGAAAGGAGGGCACATTGAGGGAAAGAGTAATCAGAATGCAAGGTGTTATGGAGTGGTGGGAGGGGAGAGATGGGGAGAAAAATTGGAGCTCAAAATTTTGTGGAAATGAATGTCAAAATCTAAAAATAAATAAATAAAACCAAACATGAAAAAAATAATCACATGCCACAGCTTGTTTAACCATTTCCCAATTGATGAGTATCCCTTGGATTTTCAATTCTTTTCCACTTGATAAAGAGCTGCTATAAATATTTTTGTCCACGTAGTTGCTTTTCCTTTTTCTTTGATCTCTTTTGAATACACAACTAGCAGTGGTATCGCTGGAGCAAAGGATATGCACAATTTTATTGCCCTTTGGGCATAGTTCCAAATTATTTTACAACGTGGTTGGAGCAGTTCACCACTCAACCAGCAGTTCATCAGTTTGTCTATTTTTCCTCATCCTTTCCAGCATTTGTCATTTCTGATAGAAATGAGGTGGTAGCTAAGAGTTGTTTCAATCTCTATTTCTTTCATCAATAGTGATTTTGAGCATTTTTCTCTTTTTTGCATTCTTTTTATGTTAATTTTTAAAATTTAAACTTAAAACATAAGCGAAGTAAAAAGAACAAATTCAAAAACTGAAACTAAAATATTAAAAAATACGAAATTTTTAACAAAATCATTGCTATGTGCACAGCAGAACATGGGAGATGATTCCAAATATACAGGAATACATTTCCATTTCAAGAAAGTCTATGTAATAAATACTTTGTATTGTGTTGAGAATTGTTCATCTTTTCTTTGCTTCCTGGGAAGTTTTCTTTTATTCTATGCTGTGTACTTTTTACTTTGTTCTCCCCACCCAAGAAGGCTACAATTCAGTGCAGATACACACACATGTGCATATATATGTGCATATATACACACTTAATACACTTATAGACATATATACACTAAGGATGGATATATACATAGACACATACATCTGTACATACAACCTTTGCACAGAACTATATATATATAAATAATCATATTCGTATGTGGACACATACATTCATATGCATCTATGTTAAACTATACTACTTATTTATCTTCTGTTTCTCTGAAGGTGGATAACCTCTACCTTCATAAATCTGAGTCTTTTCATCTTTTTCCAGGTTCAACAACTCATCATGCCCTACACTGCAGCATGTTCTCACCTTATCGTATCTAGTTGTTTTAAGTAGTCCAAAGCAATGTTGATAAATATAACTGATACATAGTGTATTATCCCTATTTTTCTCTTTTGACCAAGTCTCTTTTAATGTTAACTTTGTCCTAGATCATAATTACCACCTCTGCTCCCTTTTCCCTAACAAATTCTACTCCTCATCTTTATTTCATGTTTGTGCATCTCTCTTATTTCCTATCCCTGCTGACTCCTCTACTTTATTTCTACCCACTACTTTGTCCTCCTATTACTGAACTTCCCTGACTTCCAGGATTCCTACCTTAACCTCCCATTCTTCCTTTAGTCTATTCACTCACCTTCCCCTCTAAAAATGCCTCCTTTATACTCTCCTCCCTCCCTGTTTCCTTAACATTTTATTTCTTTCTGAATTTAGAAGAGTTTTATACACTTCTAGATACATATGTGTTGTTCCCTCTTGAAACCATTTCCAATGAAAGTAGGTTTCCAGAACTACCAGTCCTCCTCCACTATCTACTTCCTCTGTGTGGCTTCTTCCTCTTGTACCTCATTAGTATAAATTAATTAGTCTTTTCAGCTATTCTTAAAGGTTTTTACTTTTAAGAATCATATCATACTCACATCCACCCCCAATCTTTCTTATAAGTCATTCAATTGCTAATATGAATTTTAGACATACGTTTTACATACATGGAAGGTAAACATTCTATCCATCTTGAGACCCTTGAAGTTAGTCTTTGGTATGTACCTTATTTTTTTCTTGGCTCTTGCATATCAAATCTTCTATTTACTCCAACTTCTCTAAAACAAAATCCTGAAAGTTTGAGAATTCATTCAATGTCTTCTTTTTTTCATTCACGATCATGCTTAGCTTTGCTTGGCATGATGTTTTAGGCCAGAACCCCAGTTCTTTTGCTGCAAACACTTCCTCCTTTAATCTGCATTCCTCTTTATCTCTGCATCCCAATACCTTTGTCTTATAGGTTTCCTCTCTTATTTCCTTTTTTGGGAAACTTACATTTTTATTCACAACTGAGAATATATATATGTATTCTTCCCTTATTTATCCAATTCCTAAGAGAATAAAATTCAGGTTTTGTCCTCCCCATTCTGATTTTTTCTTCCATTGTTAAATGTTTTCCTTTCATGTTTGCCTTTCAACAGGACCTAATAACTAAACAGCCTTTTAATGCTTCTCTTAAGTCTTGTGTTTGAATGTCAAATTTCCTATTCAACTTTGGTCTTTTAAGTAGGAATGCTCGAAAGTTCTGTATTTCCTGAAATATCCATTCTTTTCTATTTTTTGCTAATATTTTATTTGTTTTCAGTGTTCTACAATCACTTCCATATATCTTAGATTTTTCCCCTCCTGTCCCACCTTCCCCCTTATCTCCCCACTCCCTCCGTGAGATAGCATACAGTTTTATAAAGGTTCTACACATACATTCCTATTTAATACATTTTCACCTTAGTCATGTTGCATAGAAAAATTAAAATGAATGGGAGAAATCATAAAACAAACCAAAGCATAATACAAAAGAAAATGATCTGCTTCATTCAGAGATCAAATTCCATAGTTCTTTCCCTGGATGTGAAAGCCATTTTGCCTTAAGAGATCATGGGGAATTATTTAAGTCCTTGCATTGCAATGAAGTACTAAGTCTACCAGAAAAATTCTTTGCAATCTGTGGTTGTTGCTGCATAGAAAGTTCTCCTTGTTCTTCTCCTTTCAGTCAGCATCAGTTCATGTAAGTATTTCTAGGCCTCTCTGATGTCTTCCTGTTCATCATTTCTTATAGTATAATAGTATTCCATTCCATTCATATGGCACAATTTATTCAGCCATTCCCCAATTGATGGACATCCCCTTGATTTCCAGTTTTTGGCCACCACAAAGAAGGCTGCTAAAAACAGTTTTGTACATGTGGGACTCTTTCTCATTTTTGTGATCTCTTGGGGATGTAGTCCTAGGAGTGGTATTGCTGGGTCAAAGAGTATGCACATTTTTGTAGCCCTTTGGGCACAGTTCCAAACTGCTTTCCAGAATTGTTGGATCAACTCACAGCTCCATCAACAATGAATTAGTGTTCCAACTCTCCCACATCTTCTCCAACATTCATCGTCTTCCTGTTTTGTCATGTCTGGCAATTTGATAGGTGTCATGTGGTATCTCAGAGTTGTTTTGATTTGCATCTCTCTAATCAATAGTGATTTAGGGTATTTTTTCATATGACTATAGATAGCTTTCATTTCTTCCTCTGAAAACTGCCTGTTCATATCCTTTGATCATTTGTCAGTTGGGGAACAACTTGTATTCTTGTACATTTGACTCAGTTCTCTATATATTTTAGAAATGAGGCCTTTATCACAGATACTAGCTGAAAAAATTCTTTCTCAGTTTTCTGCTTCCCTCCTAATCTTGGTTCTATTGAGTTTGTTTGTACAAAAACTTTTCAGTTTCATGCAATCGCAATTATCCATTTTGTACTTCATAATGCCTTCTGTTTCTTGATTAGTCAAAAATTCTTCCCTTCTCCATAAATCTGATGTATACACCATTCATTGCTCCACTAATTTCTTTATTGTATCAATCTTAATACCCAGATCATGTACCCATTTGGACTTTATTCTTGTGTATGACGTCAGGCATTGATCTATGCTTAGTTTCTATCACACTGTTGTCCAGTTTTCCCAGAAACTTTTGTTGAATGGTGAGTTCTTATCCCAGAAGTTGGGGTCCTTGGGTTTATGAAAGAGTAGATGGCTATATTTCATTGACTACTGTGTCTTGAGTACCTAATCTATTCCATTGGTCTACCCTTCTGTTTCTTAGCCAGTACCAAGTGGTTTTGATAATTGCTCCTTAATAATATAATTTGAGATCTGGTAGAGCTGGGTCACCTTCTGTAGCATTTCTTTCCATTAGGAATTAATATAATATAATACAATATAATATAATACAATACAATATAATATAATATAATATAATATAATATAATATAATATAATATAATATAATATAATGTAATGTAATGTAATATAATATAATATAATATAATGTAATGTAATATGACATGATATGATATGATATAATATAATATAATACGATATAATATAATACAATATGATATGATGTAATATGATATGATACAATACAATATAACATAATACAATTTAATAAACTTGATATTCTGAATCTTTTGTTCTTCCCGAATGAATTTTGATATGTTTTCTAGTTCTAGAAAATAATTATCTGAGAGTTTGATTGGTATGGCACTGAATAAGTAAATTAATTTAGTGGCATTGTTGATCATATCAACAACAAAACTAACAGAAATCACAAGATTATCTCAATAAATACAGAAAAAACTTTTGACAACATACAACAGCCATTCTTATTGAAAACACTGGAGAGCATAGGAATAAACGGAACTTTCCATAAAATAATACGCAGTATCTACCTAAAACCTTCAACAAGCATTATATGCAGTGGAGATAAGCTAGATGCATTTCCTGTGAGATCAGGGGTGAAAAACGGATGTCTATTATCGCCACTATTATTCAATATGGTGCTAGAAATGTTAGATGTAGCAATAAAAGGAGAAAAAGAAATTGAAGGAATTAGAATAGACAAAGAAAAAACTAAGGTATCACTCTTTGCAGAAGATATGATGATATTCTTTGAGAATTCCAGAGATTCAAGTTAAAAACTACTTGAAATAATAAACAACTTTGGCAAAGTTGCAGGTTACAAAATAAAACCACACAAATCTTCTGCATTTCTATATATTACTCACAATGCCCAACAGGAAGGGATAGGAAGAGAAAACGCATTTGAAGTTAGGTTAGACACGATAAAATATTTGGGAGTCCACCTACGAAAAAAAATCCAGGGAATATATGGACACAATTGCAAAACACTTTTCACACAAATGAAGTCAGATCTAAGTAAGGGGAAAACATCTGTTACTTGTGGATAGGCTGAGTCCATATAATCAAAATGAGATATCCATTTTTCCTTAAAGAATTCGTCTCAATTTTATTGGCTAATTTAGTCTTAGTTGTAATCCTAGCACTTATGTCCTTCTAGAATATCATATTCCAAGCCCTCTTATTCTTTAACATAGAACACGCTAAATCTTGTGTGATACTGATTATGGCTCCACAATATTTGAATTTATTTCTGATTGTTTGAAAAAATTTCTCTTTCACCTGGCAGCTCTGAAATTTTGCTATAGTGTTCCAGATAATTTTCATTTTGGGTTCTCTTTAAGGAGGTGATCACTGAATTCTTTCCATTTCTATATTACCATTTTATTCGATGATATCATGGAAGGTTTTTTTTTGATAATTTCCTGAAATATGATGTCTGGGGTCTTTCTTCTAATGGCTTTCAAGTAGTCCAATGATTCTTTTCTCTCCCCTTTAAAAATTTTAATATTTTCTTGTTTACTTCCAAAAGTTAATGTATAATTTATGGAATAAGAAAACATTTCCAGACATACTACAATAAAAAAAGATTGTACATAAAAACACAAATCTGCTATGTAGAACTTGCTATTCTTTTCAAATATGCAGCAAAATTATCATATAAGTTTTTTCTTTTTTTCTTCCTCCCATGCTCTAGAGATGGTTTTGGTTAGACACACACCCCCACACACATGCACATACATATGTATGTATGTCTCTCTATATACATATATATACAGACACACATACATATATACACACATGTAAAATAATTCTGTATAGACTTCTAGTTATCAGTTCCTTCTTTAGATGCAGATAGCATTTTTCTTCATAAGTCCTTACAATTCATTTGGGTATGCATGATAGACAAAATAATTTATTAACTCAAAGTCATTCTTAACACAATATTGCTGTTACATTGTGTACAAAGTTCTTTTGGTTCCATTCATTTTGCTCTTTGTTATTTTGTGCAATTCTTTTCAGGTTTTCCTGAAATCATTGAGCTCATCATTTCTTTATAGCAAAGTAGTATTCCAAGAAAATCATATACCACAACTTGTTCAGTCATTCCCCAATTGATGGCTATCCCTGCTGTTTCCAGTTCTTTGTCACCATAAAAATGATCTCAATATATTTTCCAGGTCAATTTTTTTTAATTAGACATTTCACATTTTCATTTTTCATTCTTTTGACAATTTTTTATTGTTTCCTGATGAGTCATTAGCTTCTACTTGCCCAATTCTAGTTCTTCAAGAATTATTTTTTTTTAATGAGCTTTTTAAATCTTTTTTTCCTGTTTTGGTCAGTTTTGCTTTTTAAGAAGCTACTTTCTTCTGTGAATTTTGTACCTTTTCCCCATTTGACCTACTCTGTTTTTTTAAGGCGTTCTTTTCTTTAGCGAACCATTGGTTCAATTCTGGGTTATTTATGGTGTTATTTTCTTTAGTATTTTTCATGGTTGATTTTTTGATTGGCTGTTGTCCTTCATAATTGAAATGGAGCAAAATGAAATCACTTTGTTGGGATCAGTGTATGACTGATTAGACCAATATGAACTCAGAAGACTTTACTACAGTTTGAGCACAAATAGTCCATGTGAACATTTATAATACATCTAACGTTTCTTTTGAGCTACTTGTAACAGTAAGCAACCCAACATACACAAAGGAGGCCTGCTATCACAGTCTCTTAGACCTGCATTTTTAAAAGAAAAGGCATCTTTTAAAGGGTTAATAATCACTTTAATGAAGCACTTGTATCATTCAGTTAGTTCAGGGGGAAAAGTCATAGAAAATACAGAGAAATCTAAATCAGAAGGCAGCACTTCCAAACTAACAGTAATCAATGCAAAAATCACAATTCAATAGACAAGTCTAACTGTTTGACCATAGTTACCAGAGAGAGAAACACCAATATCTGGGTTTTCAAAGTCGGGAGCTCCTTAGTGGCTTCCCAGACAGAGTCTTGTCTGGCACACAAAGCTTCTTTCAAATACTAAGTCCCAAAGTAAAACCTCACCCCCAGAGTATTTATACACAGTGCCTCAATAGAAAAAAACAAAAGATACTTGGGATCCTCCTACAAAACAACTCCCCAAATCAAGCTTCCCTCAATGAGCAGGCCCATTCAAGGGTGGAGACGATCTTTAATCACATTCAAATAGAGATACTATACATCTTGATTAAAACAAAAACAGCAAAAGATCCTACTTTTCTAGGCCTCACACTACTGCCACTCTGATTTGCTCGTGGAGACTAGCACCTTCTTTGATATAGGTATTCCATTCTTTGTGATCCTATATCAGTATCTCCCATGTCTCACAATGAACTCCAAAGTTCTGGAGATGGACTTTGAGAGAGTCTTTGTATCTCTTCTTCTGACTTCCATGTGAGTGCTTGCCTTCTGTGAGTTCATCATAAAATAATCTTTTAGGCAAATGTATGTTTGACATTTGAACAAGGTGTTCATCCCATCAGAGTTGCACTCTCTGCATTAGGATTTGAATACTTAGTGGTTTACTTTGAGAAAGGACCTCAGTGTCTAGCATCTAATCTTGCCAGGTCAAATTCAGAATCTTCCTAAGACAATTCAAATGTAAGGGATTCAAGTCCCTGGCATGGTGCTGATATACTGTCCACGTTTCATAGCCATACACAGCACAATGGCTCTATAGATTTTCAGTTTGGTAGGCAGCCTTATTGCTCTTCTCTTCCACATTTTCCTTCAGAGCTTCTCAAACACTGAGCTAGCTCTGGCAATGTGTCCATCAACCTTATCATTCACGTGTGCATCCCTGGAAAGCATACTTCCAGAGTAAGTAAACATCTTCAATGTTCAAAATTTCTCCATTTGATGTAATCAATGGCTACACATATGGAAGGCATGGTACTGACTGGTGGAAAAATCTGTTTTCCTAGGGTTAATTAACAGGTCAAAATTGGCAAAAGTTACAGAGAATCAATCCATATTCCCTTGCCTCTCACCCTCAGAGGTTGCATTGAGTGCACAATCATCTGTAAACAAAATCATTTGATTATCAATTCTCTTTCCTCTTTCCTCTTGGCTTTTAGCCTTTTCAAGTTAAATAATTTATATTTCTTTAAATAATAGTGATTTAAATCATTTTTTGCGTATGGCTGTAGATAGCTTTAATTTCTTCATTTGAAAACTGTCTGAATCCTTTAACCACATTTCGATTAAGGAGTGACTTGTATTCTTATAAATTTGACTCACTTCTCTATATATTTTAGAAATGAAGCCTTTATCAGAGATACTGGCCACAAAATTTCCCAAACTATCTCCTTTCCTTCTAATCTTGGCTTTATTTGTGGAAAACCTTTTTAGTTTGGTGCTCAAAATTATCCATTTTTTATTTCATAATATTTTCTATCTTGTTTGGTCATAAATGCTTCCCTTCTCCATAGATCTGATGGGTAAACTATTTCATGGTCTCCTAATTTGTTTATGGTACCACCATTTATATCTAAATCATGTACCCATTTTGACCTAATCTTGGTATATGGTGTAAGATGTAGATCTATATCTAGTTTCTGTCATGCTGTTTTCCAGTTTTCCTACCAGTTTTTGTCCAGTAGAGAATTCTTATCCCAGTAGCTGATGTCTTCGGTTTTATCGAACAAGAAAATACTATAGTTATTAACTGCTGTGTCTTGTGTACCTCATCTATTCCCCTGATCCACCATCCTATTTTTTAGCCAGTAGCAAGTAGTTTTGATTATTATTGCTTTATAATACAGTTTTTAGATCTGGTATGAACAGGCTACCTTCCCTTTCATTTCTTTTCATTAACTCCCTTGATATTCCGGACCTTTGGTTCTTCCAGAAGAATTTTTCTTATTATTTTTTCTAGTTCTATAAAATGAGCTTTTGGTAATTTGATTGGTATGACACTGAATAAGTTAATTAATTTAGGTAAATAATCATTTTTATTTTAGTAGCTCTACCTACTCATAAGTGAATGATATTTTCCAGTTATTTAGATCTGATTTTATTTGTGTGAAAAGTATTTTATAATGGTGCTCATATAGTATCTGGATTTGTCTTAACAGGTAGACTGTCAAATATTTTATATCATCTCTAGTTACTTTAAATGTAACTTTCTATTTCTTGCTGCTAAGCTTCATTAATAATATGTAGAAGCACTGATGATTTATTAGGGTTTATTTTATATCCTGCAACTTTGCTAAAGTTGTTAATTATTTCAAGTAGTTTATTAGTTGATTTTCTAGGATTCTTTAAGTACACCATCATATGTGCAAAGAGTGACAGATTTATTTCTTCATTGCTATTGCTATTGCTATTCCATTAATTTCTTTTTCTTCTCTTATTGCTAAACGTAACATTTTTACTACAATATTTAATAACACTGATGACAGTGGACATCGTTGTTTCACCGTTGGTCTTATTGGAAATCCTTCTAGCTTATCTCCATTATTTTCACTTTTCCTGGTTTAGGTGTCAATACCATATTTGCATTATCAATATAAGGTTGTAGGATTCCTTTAGCAAACTAACTTTCAAAGTACTAATAAGCCTGAGAAGTTTTTGTACAATGAGCTATATATATATTTTTTTTTTTTTTTTAGGGCTAGACAACTAAATATAAACCTTCATTTTAGATTTATTTTAATGGGGCTCACAAAGACAATCTCTAAGACCTAATTGCTTAATAATTTGTTGTTGATCAACTCATTGTCAATTATCATTGTTCATTTTCATTTTTCAATCATTCATTTCACAATCAAGAAGGGAATAATAAACACCCATTGTGGTATATGGTATTTGTGTGGCAGAATACCAATAACATGTCAATACAGATAGTGTCAATGATTTTGTCTGGTTAGTGAATTTCCTCCAAAAACACAAATTTCTGCTTATTCATGTCTTAGTAGATCAGTTTTGGATCATAGCTTGAGATGCAGAGAGGTTAAGTGATTTTTCAGGATCACATATCTAATTGTGCATGTGTGTGTGTGTATGTGTATGTATGTGTGTGTGTGAGAGAGATCTGAACTCAATTCTTCCTTATATTAAGATTATCACTTTAGCAATTACATACTGCTGCCCTTATATGCATTAGCTATTTTTACAAAACAAAACCCAAAATACAAAACAAAACGTTGTAAACTTTCTAGGGTGCCTAGTAGTTGTTGCTTCATTACATGCAGAAATGATAGAAAACAAAAAAAATCAATAAAACTTAAAAAACCCCCATAAATGCTGAGCAATAAGGTTCAAGAAGCAGATGCTACTGGTGTACTCCCTGTTTCTGGAATCCCATGAACACAAAATTCTGCTGTTCAATTCTAGTATAGAAGAAATTTGGTTCTGTGATCATTGCACTTCAAATTTGAGCCTTTCATCTGACAAATGAGATCTTCACTATCAATGGTCATAGCAAATCTATTACCACTATGAAAAAACGTCTCCAAATGCATTAAATATCTCTGAAACCAGACTTTCCTGGCAGTAAGGTGTTACTAATTTCTTTTATCCAACACAATATGCCCCTTATTGCCTACCTGTAAATGTGTTTTTTTTCCTAAGAAATTTCAATCTCATGTGGCTACTTTCAATCATTCTAAGTAGCAAGGTAGTACCAGGGATTGAATGCTAGCCTTGGGGTCAAGAAGATCTAAATTGGAATTCTGATTCATACACTATTGACCATGTTGCCATGGACAAATTACCTAATTCTATTTCTTGAATTTTTCACTAAACCTCTCACCTGCATCACTTGTAAAATGGGAATAATAGCACCTAATTCACAGGTTGCCTCCCCGTTTCAAAAAACATGAGAAATAACATATGTAATGTGGTTTACAAATCTGAAAATTCTATGTAAGTGTATGTATGTAACTGCAATAATAGTAATAAAATTATAAATGGTAACGAACATTTATATAATATTTCCTAAGTGCCAGACATTCTGCTGTGCTTTACATATGTCATCTCATTTTATTTTCACAACAACTTTGGGAGAGAAGTGCTATTAATATGTTCATTTTCCATACGAGTAAACTGTTAACAGAGGTTAAATTATCTACCCAAAGTCACATAACTAGTAAGTGTCTGTGATTTGAAATCTTGTCTTCCTGACTCCAGACTTGATGTACTATTGATTGTGCCACCTACCTGGGCCTCATACTTGGGACCTTTTCCCCCCAAAGACACTATTTTCTAACTGTCCTTTAGAAGACATCATAAAATGGTTTAAAAATTTATGACTTATATTATTATATTTAGATCTGTATATGTTTTGGAACGCAATGACATCATTAATTGTAGGAAAAGATTTTCATGGTGCATCAGGGTACGATGGAAAAAATGTATCATTAAAAAAGACTTGGCATTCACCTTTGTCATATTGATTTTGATATCTTCCTTTATGTGTAAATCCTGATGCATTCATCCTTTGTTGCCGAAGAAGACCATGCCATCAGAGACATGATAACATGACTTGCACTTGACTTTGTTTTTTTTTTGAGTGAGGGAAGGCTGTGCAGATCACCAACCTCACTTCTCCTCCAGAACCATCTGAATTCAGTGACCAGATATTCATCAGGATGAGTGGAGATTGGGGTTAAGTGACTTGACCAAGGCCACACAGCTAGTGAGTGTCCAGTGTCTGAGGTGAAATTTGGACTCAGGTCCTCCTGACTCCTGCACTGGTGCTCTATCCACTGCACTACCTAGCTACCCATGTGTAAATCCTATAGCTTCGCAGGAGGGAATATAATAAAAATTAACCCTCTTTCTGAGGAACATAAATTTAATTTATAAGCAAAGAAGGTTCATCTAGTCAAGATAAATATCGTGATTTTTCTCCCTCTGTGTAATTGTCTAATTAAATAGCAGTTTGTGAAAATGTGAAGATCAAGAACAAAATTCCCTCATTTTCTAAGCAACAGCATTCAAAGAAAGTGCTTGGTTTTACTTTTATGAATAGGAAGAAAGGCAGCATATAGTAGGCAGTACAGAGGAAGTGGTTTTGCTTTGGAAGTCGGAGGGTCTGGGTTGTAATAACAGCTCTGATATTCACCACCTCTGTGATCCTGGGCAATTCACTTTTCCTCATTCAATCTGAGTTACAGGATGAGGTGACTGGAGTAAATGATCTCTGATATTCTTTCTAGTACTAAATCTATGGTCTTATGAATCCAGCCACTCTCAGGCTTCTTAGAGGACAAGATATTGAGTTCTTCAAAGATGGATACTTCATATGGGAATGGGAAGTTATACTAGTAGGAAGATGTTGGAATTTGTATAAAACTGGGTTTGGCCAAGAGTATTGATGACAAGTAAAGGAAATGCTTATTGCTGCTGTTATATCCAGGCTTCCCAGTAATTCTATCATGATCAAGAAGTCAACTTTGAAGGCTTACAGGGGTTGGTATCTAAAGCAGCTGCCAACAACCTTCCTTCCTCATAATTTGTAGGTGGGTTGCAAAGGGAATGAGTGCTGGGTTTGATGCCAGAGGATGTGGTCAAGTTTGTGACTTTATTAGCAATTTAACCAATCTGCCCTATTTCTCCAATTGCAAAATGAAGAGGTTGAAGTAGATAGCTTCTAAATTACCTTAAAAATCTGTAGCCCTCAAATTCTGGCTTCCCACGGAAAATGTAAATTTGATAACTTCCACTGCCAGCATCTCCCCTGATATACCTCTATGTTCAGCCTGCTCACCAATTCCTCCCTCCCTCACCATAACATTCTTCAATATGACAATCAAAAGACTTAAATGGAATAAAAAACAAAACAGAAAACAAGACACACACTTCCTTAGTAAAAGCACAGGGCCCTATGCTTTGGACTTAAAAAATAAAATGCAAGATCAATTCAAGACCAAGTATCTCATAAATTGTATGTAATTGAAATCTCCACAATGAAAGTCTGTTCTTTAAATTGTCCACATGCACATATTGTTATGTGAGATTATTTTAATGAATCTGATATTGAAAATACAGTTAAGCAAAATGGTTAGTACTTCAATAGACACAGTCATTATTTTCTAATGAAGGATCTTTTCTGAACGTAAAGATGATGATAGATTCAGTGAACAGAGTAAGTTTCAATTAATCATTAACAGAAAGAAAAAGTAAAACAATAATTGGCCTTCTTAATATTTAAATGGCTTAAACTATGCAAGAATCATTTACTAAGGAAACCTCATGAGTGATCTCATTCTTGGAAGATGGGTCGTCAGCACTCCCCAAATTTCAGGAAGGACAGAATTCACCAGGTTTACATGAGAGTAAGAAGGCACATAGCATGTTCTAGATATAGCTTTTCTTAATGCTGCTAATGTAAATAACCATAGAAATGGCAGTTGCAATATCTTTCACGTTTTCAGTCCTCATTGAAGATATGGAACACCATCTTCTGTGGCATTCTTAGGAGTTCTTCTCAGAAATCTTGATTGTGACAGTCTTGACTTCAGTGTATTCATGGAGAGCATACTCTCCCCTGGAAAGAAAAAAATTCAAAATTGCATTCACTATTATTCATATAGTACAGTTAATGTGTCCATATGAATTTGGCCTTTTTCATTAGGGCAGATATAAGACAAAACAGCATCATGACTAGAAAGTCTTGGAGTCAGGAAGGCCAGGCTTCAAGGCGTTTCTCTGACTATGCTAGTTATGTGACCATGGGTCAGTCACTTAATGTCTAAGGGCCTCACATCTCAAAGAATAAACATTAAAAATGAGTTGTTGATCTATATCAGTAGAAGATATTTCTACCTGGGTAATTTCCCATGTTCACAAAATCCCATTTATCGACCATTCACAAAAACTTTGGGATTAATGGCCTCAGAAATATTTTATCTTCACAGAAACATCAAGAAAAGTATCAACAACTATTAGAGGCACGTTATGTATTAATGATTCTTCTCCTAGAAACCCATATGAAAAGTTAGCAACTGGAAGTTTTAAAACTGGTGTTCTTATTATGATTAAGTAAAATACAGGTATTACTTCATTAGACGCAGGGCTGACATCCCAGGATTGTTTCCAAAGCCAATTGCAGGGGAATATCTAACCATGTAAGTAACTGACATTGGATGGAGGGTAAGGAGTGGAGTGAGGCAGCAACACAGTATAGATGACAAGTGGAGGGTCTAAGGTACAGTATGTAGAGAGGACAATTAAAATATGTACAATTTCAGTGGGTAAGTGGGTAGTCTGCCTCCCTGTCAATCTGCTAAGAGTTGTGACCCTGTTCCACCACTTACAGCCCATATTGTCCCTCAAACTCCTGAAGAAGTACAGGCTAGCAGCCAGCAAGGAAGGGAGTATGGGAATATTTATAACACAGACAGTGTGAATATTCCTTTCTTTCCAAATTGGCAATTGATGAAAAGTCCTCACCATCCCTCCCTAGCCAATTCTCTAAGTGAATAGGATTCCAAAAAACAAGGGAATTGTGTGCATATATTTTCGAAGTGTTCACTGAACAGGAGGACGCTGTGTCTTCACAGTATTCAAAAATCATTTTATAGTGATTATTAAAATATTATTGAGTTATCATGAGATTAAAGGTGACCATTCAATAGACAGATTTATCATTGAGAATTCTAATACTCTTCAAATAAACACCACCAGCTAATTACAACAAAACAAGAAGAAAATAATACTTCTAAATAAGCAAATACTTTAAAAATACAAGAGAGGCGTTAAAAATTTAAGTATTTATTACCAGTCAATTATATTCCATAGTATGTTTATTTTGTAGGCTGGGTTGAAATGGAAGGACCTTTACTTAAAAGTGAGAAGCTAACGGTTGCTATGTATTTTAAAAGTTGAAAAATTAGTACATTTTTCTTATAGTGCTGAATTTATGAAGACAAAAAGTTATATAATTCTTCAAATGAACATGAATGTCGCTCTATTTTGATTTTTTGTTCAGCAGCAATTCACATCTATATAAATGTAAAGGTATAATTTTATATATTTGAATACTCTTTCTCATATTAGTCTGTGGAACGTAAGATTCAATAAGCTCTTTGGGCTTATAGGTTCCTAAGAAAGAGGAAAGGGGACACATGATAAAGAAGGGACTCTGAAATTATTCTTGAACATATGGGAAACATCAACTGGGGTGATGAAGACAAATCTTAAATAATCCATATTGTAGATATGAAAATAGAATTCCAAAAGGCCTTACGTACATTTCTCGTCCATTTCCAGACATCTTGAATCCACCAAAAGGGGCTTGAACGGAACCCCCACCATAGCAATTCACCCTGCAAAGACATAGGTATTTTACATGAACATTTTTGTACATTTTGTTCTCCATTTGTTTAGTGATTACCAAGTATGAGGTTCTTTTCAGTTTATTTTTTTTGGAAGGGAAGGCAGGAAATGAAATAAAATAAGCCTTAATTAAGGGTACACTATGTGTCAGGCACTATGCTAACTGCTTTACAAATATTATCTCCTTTAACTTTTGGATCAGTCCTGTAATTTCATTGGAATACAGAACTCTCTGTGAAATATGTCTTTTCCAGAGGTATAATAGGGCCAGTATATGTCAGAGGCTGGCCTTGAACCAACACTTTCAAGTCTTAATATCATTTACTTAACAATAAGACAAAAAAAAGATAACAACATGGCAGGTATTGATATATTAAAGCAAATGGTTGAACAATGAAACACATTACAGCCTATAAATGATAATAATAATAATAACTAACTAACATTTATATAGCACTCACTATGTGCCAAGTACTATTATTATCACTTTATAATTACTATTTCATTTCATCAGATAGCTTTACAATAACCTCAGGAGGGGTGTGCTATTATTATGCCCATTTCATAGATGAGGAAATGGAGGCAAATAGAGGTTAAGTAACTTGCCCAGAGTCACAGAGCTAGAAAATGTATGAGGTCACATTTGAACTCAGTTCCTTCTAATTTCAGGCTGAGTATGCTATCCACTGAACTTCTTAGGTTATAATCTCTCACTGTAGCACTTAGTGCATGTGGAGGAGAGTGGGGCATATGCTTACAAAAATCTGTCAAGAGAGCAGAGGAATCAGCAAAACCTGTGCCTTTTAGGCAACTCATAATTCTGGGTCTCTACACTTTAGTATCTTCCTTTTGTCTCAGGAACCACCAGTAAAAGTTCTTAGAACACAGCATATTTTTTAAAGGTAAAACCAGAAGTGCTTTTTAATGCTTAGAAATTCCTATGGAACACATAATGGAACCACGGGAAAATTCTTAACGTGAGAAAAACCTTTTGATTCCAGGAATTCTTGAGGATAGTGCTTCTCAGACTGGAAGTTTATTAAGGAAGGAAGAAGCAAGTCTATTTGGATTGCTTATGCACATGCATTAAACACACACACACACACACACACACACACAGACACACACTGTTAGCTCTACTTATGATGGACAGTGTAGGTAAGAGAAAGCATCGAAGGAATATTTTGGATTAAGCAGGACTACCTAGATGAATGATTCCTTGTCCTAACCTAAGGTAAGGTCAAAAATGACTAAAAGACAGTTTCTTCCAAACTGTAATGTGACCTCTACTGATACAGCAGCTAATCTGAAAATAAAGAGATTAATTACAGAAGATTTGCATATCACACTGAAGGACTGATGTAGAAAAACAGTTGAATTTAGAGTTAGGGAACTTGGTGTCATATCCCAGTTTGGTTCCTTACTGAGTGACTTCAACATGTCACTTAACTTCTTTGAAACTCAGGTTTGTGATCTATCAGATTCAGGGGATTGGGCTAAATGAACCCCAAGTTTCTTTTCAACTCTAAATTAAATGTCCCTAAATATAATCAAGAAGACTGGGTTCAGTTCTTGTCTCTCAGCCGTATTGTACGTGTGACCCTGTGCTGGTCACTAACTGCTCAGTGCCACTGGCAACTCTTGAAGATGCATCTAAGGCAACTCTCAAAGCTTCAGAGCAAGTACAAATTTACATTGGTGGTGGGGGAGTTTCCTCACTGGGAGATCCCTGTACTAATGACATCACGGGTCTAGTCCTCAAACAAGAATAACATATAACCTTAACATAACATTGTGCCTTCTGCATCAATTAATACAGAGCCAACCATGTAGTAGGTACTAATAAATCTTTATTGATTAATTAATTTTTCCCTGTTGTCCTGCACCTGTAATTTCATTGGAATAGTTTCCACTATTAGTTGGAAATCCTTTCCATTGAGGGAGCAAGACAACTTATGCTTTAACATAATCCTATGTTCCTATAATACAAGGGATTAAATGACTTGCCACACAGCTAGTGTTTGTCAGGGAAAGGATTTGAACATCAGTCTTCCTGATTCCAAGACTGGTCCTCAGACATTTACTGGATGTATGACCTAAGTTACATAAATGCCTCCATTTCCTAATCTTTAAAAAGGAGGTGATTCTATAACCTACCTCCCAGGGTTGCTGTCAGGATGAAACGAGATAATATTTGTACAGTACTCTCCAATCTTTAAAGCTCTATGTAAAATCTACCTGCTATTATAGTTGCATTTTGTATTATCATATAATATTCCTTAGAATATTTATATTAACGTTTAGGTATTTTGTATTAAATGTTTTGTGTAGCTTATTTCTATTTTTATTATATTATGTATTATTAAAATTTGTTCTTCATATTAGTAGGAGTAATATTATTTACTACCACCACAATGCATCTCAATTAGTTAATTCTGAATAACAAATTTCATTAAAATATCTTCAAGAAACAAACCACGTGGCATAGACAGACCTCATGGAAGATAGACAGACCTCAGTTAAACTAATGTATCACTCATCTGCCTGGAAAATACCCAAGAGGCACTACACCTCAGTGGCCTATCTGGTTTGAAAGAAAAAAATGTTTTTCACATGTCCATGTTTTCTTCTTACTATGATTTGAGATGTGATGTAATCTCCTAAAAGGCCACATTATGAAATTTTGACTTACCAGACTGTTCCAGCTTGAAGTGCAGCAGAGATGGTCAAGGCTTTATCAAGGTCTTTAGTGAAAATGCCTGCTGCTAAGCCATAGTGGGTGTTATTAGCCCTCTTGATCACTTCATCAATAGTCTTAAACTTCATGATTTGTTGGACTGGTCCAAATATCTGCACCATAGAAAGAAGGATGGAGAGAAAGAAATTGAGTGAATGAGAGAGAAGAAGGTGAGAGGAGGAAAACACACAAATGTGAATCAAATCAAACAAACTGCTTTTTTGTGTGTGGACAGTTTGCTTTTGTTTGGTTTCTCATTTAGTTTGGGCTATGACTTGAAGCTGAACAAGTTTTTTAAGAATGCATGTTTTTCTAAAATGAGATTAAAATCACTTTGGAGCAAATTGGTCCCCATACTCATGTATTCACATTAGATCTACCACAAGTAATTTTGTCAAATACACTGTAAACTCCTCAAGACAAGAGACTGCTTTTAGATTTGTTTTTATATTCCCAGTGACAAGTGTCGTACTTTGCACATGGTAGTCATTTAATAAATGCTTGTTGAATGAATGTTTTAATAGAAAGCAGGTCATGAAGCACCATGGTATGGTAGAGAGAATGGCAGAATCAATCAGAGGACATGGGTTCTCAGGTGGGAAAGCACCAACACCAGGAGGCCCCCACATGCCTTCACACAGATGGGAACTGGCAGACACCAGTGTGGAGGACTACTATTTGTGTGCTAGTCAGGTGTCCACCAGCAACTAAGCCTACTGGAGCCCCTAGAGGGGAGAAGACTTTCAGTGGCAAGACCACCCTTACCCCCACACCTCACCCTTCACAAACTTCAGTGTAATCCAGGGGAAACACAGTAAAATCCTACCTGACTTTGGCACATGCCAGCCACCACCACCACCAGGTAAGCTACAGCCTCTACAGACTCCAATTACCAGAACCTGAGGCCTCAGTACACAAAGCCCATAACCAGGCCCCTAGCTCCCAGCACAGGAAGCTTGGGATCATTCTCTCTATGCCCCAGAAGCAGACATCAACTTCAAAAGACAGGAAAAAGGGAAAAACAATGAGCAAGAAGCAATGCAGAAAAGCAAAGACCATAGATTCTTATTATGGGGACTGGGAAGATCAAAACAAAAATTCAGAAAAGTATAGCGTTGTCTCCATACCCACATATGAAACCTCAAAGGGGAATATGAGCTAGTCTCAAGCCCAAATAGCCTTCTTGGAAAAACTCAAGAAGAATTTGAAAAATCAAATTAGATAGATAGAAGAAAAATTGAACAGTTTCTTTAAAAATGCAATGACAAAAGTGGAAAAACATACATTGAAAAAACACCTCCTTAAAAAAGCAGAATTGGTCAAATGGATTAAGGGGATACAGAAGCCAACTGAAGAAAACAATTCACTACAAATTACAATTGGGCAAGTGGAAGTTAATGACTATGAAACATCAGGAATCAGTCAAACTAAATCAAATCCAAATTCTTAGAGAAGAAATTAATGGAGTTACAGGAAGAAATACCAGCAAAATTATACTAGCATGGGACGTCCCCCTGTCAGAACTTGATGAATCTGATGACAAAACAAACAAGATAAAAATTAAAGAGGAAGATAGAATTTTTGAAAAGTTAGATGTGGTAGACCTCTGGGGAATACTGAAAGAGGATAGAAAGGAATATGCCTTTTTCTAAGTAGTACGTGGAACCTACACAAAAACTGACCCTGTACTAGGACATAAAAATTTCACTACCCAATGAAGAAATATTAAATGCATCCTTTTCAGATCATGATGCAATGAACATTATATGTAATAAAAATTATAATTTTGCAATAAAGGGCCATGGAAAGATAGACCAGAAATTAATTGGAAACTAAATAATCTAATCCTAAAGAATAAGTGGCTCAAGCATCAAATCACAGAAATAATCAATAACTTCATCCAAGAGAATAACAGTAATAAGACAACATACTAAAACTTATGGAATACAGCAAAAGCAGTTCTTAGGTGAAGTTTTATATCTCTCAATAAGCATTCATGAATAAAGCATATATGAATATGCATCCACGAATAAATCCATGAACAAAATAGAGAGAGAAGAGATCACTGAATTGTGCATGCAAATAAAAAAGCTAGAAAAAGAATAAATTAAAAAGTCCCAATGAAATATGAAATTAGAATTTCTGAAAACCAATGGAGAGATTAATAAAATCGAAATTAAGAAAACAATTGCATTAATAAACAAAACTTAGAGCTGGTTTTATGAGAAAACCCTATAGAATAGACAAATCATTGATTAATTTGATTAAAAAGAAAGAAGAAAACCAAATTGCTAGTATCAAAAATAAAATCATAATTCACCACCAATGAAGAGGAAATTAAACAGTAGTTAGAAACTATCTTGTCCAACTATATGCCAATAAATTTTACAATCTTAATAAAACAGATGAGTACTTGTAAAAATATAATTTGCACAGATTAACAGAAGAGGAAGTAAAATACTTAAATAACCCCCCAGAAAATGCTCTAAATCACTATTGATTAGAGAAATGAAAATGAAAACAACTCTGTGGTTCCACATCCACCTATCATATTACCTTACATGACAAAACAGGAAAATTACAAATGCTGGAGAAGATGTGGGAAAATTGGAATACTAATGTATTGTTTTTGGAGTTGTGAACTGATCCAACCATTCTGGAGAGTAATTTGGACCTATAACAAAAGGTCTAAAAAAAATGTGCATACTTTTTGACCTAGTAGTATTGCTGCTAGAGCTGTATCTCAAAAAGATCATATAAATGGGAAAAGGATCCACATATACAAAAATAGTTAAAGCAGCTGTTTTTGTGGTGGCTAAGAACTGGAAGCTGAGGAGATGCCCATCAATTGGAAATTGCTGAAAAGCTGTGATGTATGAATGTAATGGAATACTATTATGCTATAAGAAATGATGGGCAGGTGAACTTCAGAAAAACCTGGAAAGACACCTTATCTGATGCTGAGTGAAGTGAGCAGAACCAGGAGAGAGCATTGTACACAGTAATAGCCACACCGTGTGATGACTGACTTTGATGGACTTAGCTCTTCTCAGAATTCAAGAATCTAAAACGACTCCAAAAGACTCATGATGGGAAATGTTACCAACATCCAGTGAATGGAGTCTGAAGTCAGATCAAAGAATGCTATTTGCTCATTTTTTTTGTTTTTTCCCCCTTTCTCATGGTTCTCCTTATTCATTTTAATTCTTCTATACCACATGACTAATGTGGAAAATATGTTTAATAACAATGTATATGTAGAGCTTATATCTGATTGCATGTGGTCTTGGGGAGAGGGAGAAGGCAGGGAGGTGGAGAATATTTAAAATTTATGAAAGTGAATGTCGAAAGTTATAAATAGATACTTTTATTTATTAAACAAACAAATAAAACTAGGTCTTTCCAATCAGGAGACTAACACTTATCCATAATATCATGATATCTCTGTGTGTGTAAGGACAATGAGACCAGAGATTCTAGTACTCTGTAAAAAGTCAAATAGGCTTTAGGAAAATAGTATTGTGAAAGGCACTTAACTCTGCTTCCCCCTTCTGTAAAATGCACTGGAGAAGGAAATGGCAAAACACTTAAGTATCTTTGCCAAAAAAAGAAAAAACAACACAAACGGGTTTGTGAATTGTTGGAAATGACTGAACAACAACAACAAATGATGACAGTACTCATGGGTATGCTAGGAAGCTTTTACAACTGGTGGTCCGAAAGTGGGAACTCAAGTTCAGTTTGATCTGCATTATTAACTTTTCATTCATCACTTTCCTAAGTCTACTCAGGCAACAAAAAACTAAATCAAACCATGATTCCTTAGGTCTGATGTTTTTAAAATGTAAATACACATGATGAATATTTAACAATTAGCTTTGAAGTGGAACAGCCTCTACCATACCCCTGAAAAACACTACTATTAGTACTCTATTCTAGGGCTGAAGAGCAATACTTCTAATATATTGTCTTTTATTGAGATTTTTGCATTCAAATACAGTGGCTTTTTTTTTAATAGTAGTTCAGTGGAAGTAGCATTCATTGGCTTCGGAGTCAAAGGATATTGGTTCACATACCCATTGAATGCTGACTATTTGTGTGATCTTGTATGATTTACTATGAAGGTCTCAGTTTTTCATCTGGAAAATAAAGGGGTGTTAAAGTCTTCTGAGTTCTCTTCCAGCTCTAGTTCTATGAACTTATGCTCCTAACAGTATGATCCAACTATTAACAAGATGCAACAAATAGTTCTGTTGGAAAAATGAGAAGTAAAAGGCATATTCCTGTTGTTCAAAAAAAGGAAAGTAAGGAGTAATTCCAAGGTTTTTATCTTGCAAGGAAAACGGAACTAGTGTGTTTTCAATATTTTTATAGCACTCTGTAATTGTTAGGATGCTGTTAAAATGTTAGCAATTATTATCATCATCATTATTATATGAAATATTAGATAGATTAAAGACATTAAATGGAAAGGGAAGCAGAAACTTGAGTTGGACTGAAAGGAAAACCTCTTGAAAGTCAGGGTCACAAAACTATTTTGAAATCTTCATTTCTCCAGAAGTTGCAACAATAAACCATCAAATCATTCTGGGTAGCTTAAGTATCCCCAAGCATGGAATGCCATGTCCTGGATCAGGTGAAATCTCTTTGTTTCTTCTTCTGTTATTCTTAAATAAGCTCAGTGACTCCAATTATATTACATAAACTGAAGTCAAGCCAATAATGACCTGCACAAGGGCAGATGTTATGAAGATTCCTCATCTTCATAAAAAAGGGAAAAATAGAAAAAGGGGAAAATGTTATGATTTCTAAGTTTTTAAGTATGTAGAAAGATTTTCTCTTCCCATTACTTAGATATAACATAGTTTGGAACTGCCATATGATGAATAATACTTATTGCCAGCTGGTTTTCAAGTGCTCAGTGTTCCCTGGCCTAGATGGTAGCAGCTAAAGTTCTATCAATAAACAAGAGAAACCAATTAAGGTAAAAGAAAGGGGGAGATTCACATCTAACAGGGAAAATTATTAATCCAGTCATGTCTTGAAAATGGACTTTGTGTACAAGTGTGTAGCAATAAAGAAAGTAACTGAAGGAACAGAATGGAATCAAGTCCTTTACCTCTTCTTTGGCAATGCGCATCTCATCAGTAACATTGGAGAAAACTGTGGGCTGGATGAAGAAACCTTTGTCTCCCCATGGTCCTCCTCCACATTCCAATTTGGCTCCTTCCTTCTTCCCACTCTCAATGAGGTCAAGTATTTTATTGTACTGCTCTTTGTCAATCTACATGAACATATGAGGGGCAGGGGAAGGAAGGATAACAGAAAGAAAAAATAAACTTAGCGTGACAATGATTCTTTGAACTTGTGATTAAGAAAAAGAAGAAAATGGTTAATGTAAGGGGCCCAGAGGGTCCCAGGAGGTGCAAGTCAGAGGCAAAGCCTGTTCCCGTGGGAACGGTACTGATGCACACCCTGGAAGAAGCTCTGTGTGACCCTGGAACCTGATGTTCCTGCAGATACCAATGTCCTGTACAGTAAAGTTACAAGTGAGCCTGGGAACCCAGGAACTAGCTGCAGGAACAAGATAAGCTTCCTTCCTTACTGTGGGTGTAAGGATGTGGAATAGTCATGAGATGGTGAAGTAATGGGATGAGCTCAGAATGTATGTGATTGGTGGATCAGCCTTTATAAACCCTAACCGTCAGCTGAATAAAGAGTTGTTGCCTGGATCATCTTGTCTCCAGTCTCCTTCCTTCAGGGCCCACAGATTAGAGGCCCGTGGGTCAGGGGGATCCAGGGTGCTCAGGCCTTGACCCTGAGCAATTGGTGCCCGAACAGGGACCAGAAGAGAAACTGAGGTCCCCCTGCAAGGCGTGGGCTTGGAGTTGCACGAGAGTGATGCCACCTGCATGCCCCAGTCAGTGCCCCGGTGGTTCTGCAGAGCTTGGGGGAGATGTGCACTTGGCTGACTGGGACGAGAAGAAGAAAGTTACAGACTGTGAGTAACCCTGCTTATAGATACAACAGGTAGAGAGCTTAGTCCAGAGAGGTTATAGCCAAAGCTACAGAAAAAACGAACAGGACTATATACAGATTGTAGAATGGCTATGACAGGATTGCCCAGAACTGCACGAGTGGAAGAGCTGATGCAAAGGTGTGAAGATGTAGGTTCGGTAACATTTGCAGCTTACGTGAAGGGACAGGTAAAGAGACAGTATAGAACTGAAGCTGCCAGCATGAGACAAGGACAGAAATGTTATAGCTGTGGAAAAACAGGTCATTTTAAAAAATACTGTAGGAGCAGCTCAGGAGTGAGGCCTAAAACACCATGCCCAAAGTGTAGAAGAAAGGGTCATTGGCCTTCAGAATGCCGAGGACCCCTGCCACAACAATATTCTAGCCCAGGACCTGAAGGAGGGACAAACGTTCCAACCCAAAGCTATGACAGCATGGAGAGGCAAGCCCAACAAGGAGACTCAATGCCTCAGACAACGGTACCGAGTGGCCACAGTAAAAGAAAGAAAGCCATATACCTAGGTTGTACATAGTGTCTGTATCTGTGTTCTGTCTTTCTGTAATTTGTGTGCGTGTGTTTGTGTGTTAATACCGCCTGTGCCCTTGTGCTGGTTGGAATGCAGTTATCTTTTTTCCTCCCCCTCTGTTTGTCTCTCTCTGATGGCTGCAGCATCAGGGAAGAGAATGGGAGAGAGAAAGAGAGGAACTCCTCTTGTTTAGTAGGGGCTGCTATCTAAGCCCACTAGAATAACTTGGGTAGTACCTTGAAAAGCTGTGGCAAAATTCTCTCTCCCCACCTTCACCCCGAGCAGGTTAAATGTTGAAAATATATCTAAATAGCTTTCTTAGCTTGAAAGCTAGCTTTTTTTAAAGAAAAAAAAATCTATCTTTGCAAAGAATTACAAAGTATTACACAAAGTGTGAATTAAGACTAATCTAATACATCATGGGAATGGACAAGAGTTGGGGAAAAGGGAAGGACAGCTGTAGGGTGGGCTGTGGAATGAGAGAAACTAGGGGGAAGTAGAATTTATGAGGAAAGACGAAAGAAGAAAAGGTGGTAGAGAAAGAGAATGGTTTTAGTTTGCATTCGTGGAAGCAGTTCAGTAAAGGGAAAGTTTGAATTTTATATTGAGGCATAAACCTTCCCTGTGTTCCATTCACTTCTAGGTCTCACATCCCCAGTGAATTAGTGGAAAAGTATATAAAAATGCCCATTTTGGTTAAAGGAATTAGTCTGACCTTCATTTGAAGGACACTGCATGGCAAGACTCCTCTTTTCTGTACCAGGCAAGAGGGGATGTGAGAATATCTTTATGACAATTTATTCCCTGAATACAAAGGACGAGAACAGGGCTGAGGCATTTATTTTTAAATAACTAATGATTAGCAATAATAGCTTTTATAGAGCAGTTTCAGGTTTGCCTAGTGCTGTTCACGTTTCCTCATTTGATCTTGTAAGATGTAAGTCCTGTTATTATTCCCATTTCACAAATCAAGAGGCAGTCTGAGAGCTTTGCCCATGGTCCCATAATTAAGTGTCTGGGGGAGATTTCAATTCAGATCTTCCTGACAACAGTCTGAGGAAGTTCTGTTCCCTGGCCCAAGTTCGGAAATCCTGACTGTGAAAATCTTTCCAATCTGTTCCGGTCTGGCCCTGAAAAAGAAGCAATGGTCCTCATTTCATTCTGGATCCAGAGAAAGGAAACAGAGACAAACTACCTTCTCTCTATTGATGTATTTCCTGTCCTGTGCGATCCCTTATTTACCAACCTGAGGGCCTTGCTGTATTCCTGGCTTCATATGATTCCCCAGTGTGTATTTCTGGGCACGCTCTACACTCCTCCGAACAAACTCATCGTAAATGGACTCTTCCACAAAAAGCCTCGATGCGGCGATGCAGCATTGGCCCTGGTGGAAGAACACACCATGGTGTGCTAATTCCACAGCAGTATCCACTGGAAAGGAAACATCACCAACACACAGGTTATACAAAGTCAAAAAGAACACATTTCCAAAAATTATTCCACACACACACACACACACACACACACACACACACACACACACACATTCTTTTTTTTTCTTTTTTTTTTACCAAGAGGAGAGGAGTGTCTTTTAACCCTTAAAACATACAGCATATATTCTATGGCTCTTTTTGGACCTCACTGTCACTTTATATTTCTGGATGGAATATTCCTACATTAAAACTGGATGGTGGGGAAAACTTGAAATGATTGTACAAGTCTCTTGTGTTCAACTGCATCAAAGCATTACTTTGAGGAGACTTAAGTAATTCCTCTCTGGCTATGGTAAAAGGGCCTCCTGGAATGAAAGCTAAAGTTTCCTTTTGTCTTTCTTTCAATTTTTTAATCTTGTTCTCCAAAAAAAATCTTTCAAAATGCCTCCAAAAGTGAGGCAATATCTTTCAAATAAAAACAGAGAAAAAACCTACCTCATACACTGTTGAGATAGTTACATGGGCATTTGAAAGTTCTATGATTGTTTTATGGTTAAGTCTCTATTTGAAGACAATATATTCTTTTTAAAGCTTAGCTTTGGAGTTATGTATAACTTTTTTTAAAGTTTGCATGCTGCAAAGTTGAACTCATTTCCTGGCTGAAAGGACAATTTGATCTATTTAGTATTGAGTTTAGGAGACTTCTTATGTCCCTTTTGATAAATTAGAGGTCATAAAATTTTACAATGATAGGATCTAGAGTCAGGGAAACCCTGAGTTCAGATCAACCTCTGAAACTTACTAGTTATGTGATCCTGGGCAGGTTACTTAAACTCAAGTATAAAATGGGGATAATAATGGCACCTACTTTCCAGTGTTGTTATGACAATCAAATGAGACACTATTTCTAAATCACTTTTCCAAACTATGCACACAGACACACATACACGGACACACATACATACATTCACACACATATAAACATTTATGTTTGTAGTTGAGGTTTTATTGTTATTTTTGTTATCACCTTTATTATAACAACCCAAGTACTCAGTTTCCTTTAACTTGATGGAATTTTCTCACCTTCTTAAATCCTTCTAAACTTACTTCTGGGGGGAAAAGGCTTTTAAAGCTAGTATATTTCAGGTTGGTGCAGCAAATGCCAGGACAGTATCATCTAAGAATTAATGCAGATAAAATATGAGGAAATAGATGGTACAATAACACATCAAGGGGCCATGTGTCCTTTACACCTGAGCTTAGCCCTTCTGCTGGTATGATAATGTCTAGAAAACAGTGAAGTATAATTCAAGGCTTTTTAGCTTGTTGATTTTCTTCCAAAAGTAAAAACGATGGAGTTTTTGTTTGTTTGTTTTATTCTAATGCAAAGGCAAGTACAATGTGAGCCCTTGGAAGGGAGCAATTGCTTTGATTTTTGTCTTTTGTGTCTCTAGTACCTAGTAAAGAGCTTTGCAAACAGAAAGGGCTTAGGATTGTAATTGTTGATTTAAAAAACGTCTGATCCTAGGAATCTAGTTAGAAATAATTTAGCACCTTGCAGAATACTGGTCAAACATTGCTCTGAGACATAGTAAAAGTCAGAGAAAAAAGCATTAAATATACTAACAGTCAGCATCAGCAAACACAATGCAAGGGCTCTTTCCTCCCAGTTCCAGTGTAACTCTCTTCAGGTTGCTTTTCCCAGCAGCCTGTTTGATTAGCAGACCGACCTGAAAGAGACCATAAGGAAGAAGTTGGTTTCCAGCTTTGCTGGCAAAGTTGGTTGACTTTTATCCGTAGGTCCTGGATTTCTAAGTCCTGGATTTCTCCTGATGTTCCCTCATTTATACTGTTTGTCTTTGTATTTGCTCAGGACACTGGATGAAATGACTTCCAGTATTCTTTGCAATTTAAATGTTGTGTGATTCTATGTTCTCATTTATTCATTATGTTCACCATCTCAATCTCCTTTTCACTAATATACTGGCAAGGAGAAAAATTGGAAGGAATCATTTGGAGATGCCTTTTGCTTGCATTCAGGTATCTCTGTATGACTTATATATCTTGCTGTATGACTCTTCCCCCTAATCAGCTTCTATTATAATAGCTCATGTTTACCAAGTTGTATTTCCAAATAAACTTTGGCATAAGAACACAGAGAGGTTTTAAAATGCTGGTTGTTGACATCAACTGTATTTTAGTAACAGATTTCAATTCAGTTAACTAGAAAAATTGAATGAATGCATAGGAAGTCCTAGTTTTTATTTTGTATGACTATCATCCATAATACTGGAAAACCAAAGTGGATGAAAAATGTATGTTGCCCAGATTATATCATAGTTGGATGAATAGCCTGTCAAATTAGTCTGACCACATATATAACTTTAGCAATCACTGTAGATGGACAATGAGTTAAATGTAGAATTGAATAGTAGAAAGAAATCAGGTTAAATTGCAATTGGGGAAATGCACAGTACTTTTAGCAATCCCAAATATCTTACTCCTGAAATAATCTGTTAATTATCAATGTTCTCAGAAGAATTATAATTACAAATAATACAAAGGGCAGTAGAAAGACATTAAACATATATAAGTGGAATGTAGGACATGATCAACAATGATCTCTGGGAAGTAGAAAAGTTTTGACTGAGGTTATGTGTGATCAGAAAAGGATGTGGTCAGGTAACCAGAATAAGAGACCATAGCTGGAATGTCCACTTGCTGTATGAGTACCCAGAAGATACTAAAATTAAAAATGAAAGTCCTCCAGTTTTTTTTTTGTACATCTATGAGAAAAATGGACAGCAATTGTTTAGAAGGAGAAGGCATAGGAGGGATATAAGTTCTACTAATAAAGGAACTAGTAAATCTAATAGAATAATGGATCAATGAAAACATGTAACTTGCCAACTGCTGCCATAAATTACAACATAATATTTGGATCGCCCCGTGGCTTGTATTAATTACATTAAAACAAGTATAGTGTTTTAATTCAGCTGTTTTCAGCTTTACTCTGATGTGGAGCCCATCGGAATGGTTATTTTTGCTTAAATACTGTTCAGATGGATGCATTACTGTAGTAGATGTAGATGGGAATGGCATATACTTGCAATCTCTTTTTCTTAACATTTTCACTTATGTATGGATCTCTCTCTCTTCCACTCATCTCCCTTAGCCTTTCCTACCACAGTCACAGACTATTGCAATTGGAAGATACTTTAAAGTTTATTTAGTCCAACTCTTTTATAATACAGAGGAGAAGGCTGACACACAGAGGGGTTGTGATTTGCTGTATATGTACAGTTATTTAATGACCAAACCTATACTTGAATCCAAAATTTCTGACCTCAAGGCCTGTGTGATACTTCAAAGGGCTGATGTAGGAAAAGTTCTTTGTAATCTGTAAAGCACCGTAGGCATTTAAGACCTTATGAACCCTGGCATAATATTCAGCATTAATCCTACTAAATAATACGCTAAACACATAGTGGTCATTTAAAACTGCCAAGGTTTGATTTGGGTCTCTATCACATTTTCTGTCATTAAATTATAACCCTATGTGTCAGCACCTAGTTGATGACCATGATCTTGCCTTGCTTGCATCATAGTCAGTTCTTACATATCCACTTGTGACTCATCAGTGTGACCCATCTTGGTCTATTTAACCTGATCAGTTGGTGTGTGCTCCTAGAAGTCAAGTTTATTCTGATGCTTTTGTATCTATGACAAACACAATAAGGAAGAGCAGCCTGATAGGTGTTAGGAGGGGAAATAACAGTGCCTCCATCAATCAATCAAGCAGAATTTATTAAATGTCTACTATCTGCTAATGTTTCTACTGGATAGAATACAAAACAAAGGAGAGAGAACTCTTGCCTTGAAGGGTCTTACATTCTCTCACACCTAGCACACTGCCCTGCAAAGAGAAGGTACTTAATGAATACCTATTGAATTGAAGACTGTTCTCTCTTTAAATTTCTTTCCTGTAAACCAAGTTTGAAGACAATAAATAATCATGTAATTTAGGTGAAATTTGATCCCCAAATGGCTACATAAGCTCACCATTGGGAATGCCTTAATATTTAACTTGCCTTACCTCTGTAGACCCTGTGAAGGATACTTTATCTACATCCATGTGAGAAGAAATGGCTGCTCCAGCTGTGGGTCCATAACCAGGCACAATATTTACTACTCCTGGAGGAAATCCTGCCTAAAGGAGAGAGAGCCAGAAATTAATACCAGTGAAAAATATATAAAACTAGAACGAATAGAAAAATACCTTATTTATTATCATCATTATCAGGAAGTTTAGAATCTAATTATAGAAGGTAAGTATACCAAATAGGAAATGCCCATCTATTAGTTCATTTTAATCATTTGTTTTATTCTTGAAGAGTGAAAAATCTTTCCAAAAGAACATTCAGATGGAGCTCTGGATGACAGCAGTTTCTGGTAATTTATGCTTCATGAGGTAGAAGAAGAGGAACAGAAGGGGAAAAATCACTCTTTCTCTAAGCATGATTTCATTCATTCATTCAGTCTTTATGACAGAAATTTTTGGTATGTTTTAAAAGGCATTCATGATGAAATATTTTGTTTTTGTTCACTTCCCTTTTCTAGGAAGGGATAGATTGAAGATGGCAGTAACCATGTTAGAAAGAAAAAGGAATCATAAATGGTAGGTACGTATTTCTGCTGTTTATTGATCCATCTCTGTATCTATTGCTCATTTTGGTTCTAAGGTCTCATCATGATGTAACATTTAATTCCCATAAACCTTTTTGATTACAGCATAAGGAAGGACCATTGCAGACAGATTCAGCCCTTAGAGTTTTGGAAGAAAAGACCATTCCCATCCTTAAGTATGTCACACTCTTATGGTGTATTAAGAGTAAAACTTCAGAAGACACTTGAGTTTTATTATCTGGCTCAAAGTACAAGCTCTGAAAGTTTCTGCTGAGCTATAAAGGTTTTGAAACCAGACCAGTGATAAAGTCTGTACCTTTGTCCAAAAATCAGCTTAAGTTTGGGCCTTGTTGTTTACAGAGTGTCAGATTTTTCAGCTGAAGCAACTCTCAAGAGTTTCAAGTAATTTGTGTTGTGGGCATGACCTGTGCCAGTGGAGAGAACTGGCACACTGAGAAAAATCAGATTTTTTACAGACTGAAGAATAATAAATATGGTCTGTTTGTGGGAAGGGTAGTAATCATTGATGGTTATTTAAAACCACATGCAACCTAAACAAACAGAAAAGAGTGTATTGGTAACCTAAATATGATGCTGTCTAAATTTTTTCTATAGAAAAATAAACAGCCTAAGGAATTGAGATGTATTTCTGAGACATTTAGGCATAGACAACTTTGTTTCTGACTCCTCTTAATGCTGGGATATACACACACATACATATATATGTGTGTCTATGTTTACATAACAAATTTATTTTACTTTCAATTCATGGAACAAAAAATGCATTTCCATAACATAGTACAATAAAAAAAACTGATTGCACATGAAGATGCAAATCAATCATGTTCAACTTGCCATTGTCTCCAGACATACAACAAAATTATCAGGTCAATTTCTTTTTTTTTCTTTTTCTTCTCCTCCCCCTGATCTAGAAATGGCCACCATTAGAAAAAACACATATGTATATGTAAAGTTCTTCAATACATTTCTTTATCAGTTCTTTCTCTGGATGTAAATAGCCTCTTTTTTCATATCTCCCTTATTTTTAATTTGTGTTTTTATAATAGTCAAAATGATGTAGTCACTCCAAGTTGTTCTTAAAACAATATTGCTGTTGCTGTATACAATATTCTCTTGCTTCTTCACACCTGTTACATCATTATGTGCAAGTCTTTCCATACTGGGATACATTTATGTGAATTTCCTGAAGTCAGTGTCAAGGATTTTATTTCCTCACAATGGCCAGCCCAATTTGCAATGAGGTGAAGTGAAGTAATGGTTTCATATAAGGCAAAGCAGTTAATTTGGATCACTAGAATGCTTCTTAGTGAGAGTAATACTCCAGTTTTTCACATAATAGCTTGTTAGAGAGCACATTATGACTTAGCCAACTTACCTCCTTAACTAATGATGCTAGATAAAGAGTAGTGAGTGGGGTCTGTTCTGCTGGTTTGACAACCACAGTATTTCCACAGCAAAGGGCAGGTCCAAGTTTTACAACTAGTGAAACCATAGGGAAATTCCACTATAAAGAAATGAACATTGATTTCTTCATTAATACTGAATCACATTTTCCATTAAACTCATACCCTGATGCCTCATGACAGCATGGGGTAACTGAGCAGCAGAATGGAAGTTCTAGAACATTGTATCCATCTAAAAGCCTTTTGATTTTAAGGGAGGTGATAGATTATATTTCATCTAAAGACCAACATATTTGTATTTAAAGAGACTAACCAGAGGATGACTACCAACTCTCAAACAAACAACTTAGGAAGAATATCTCCATGGAAAGAATATTATTAAAATCAAAGTAGGGAGAACCAGCATTGCTGAAATCATGGATTCGTGAAGTATTAACATAATGAACTGAATTTCAGTCACTATATTTCCCGCACACTCAACATTTTCCAAACATTAAATAGTAATAATTATAGTAGCACCAACTCAACTTGTGTTCTCATAGATTTTAAAGGAGTACAAGTTCAGTGATAACACGTATATTTTAAAAGAACTTTTAGAAAAAAAACAATGCTGTGTGAGTAGTGGGGAAGGAAGGACAAGTTTGGCCTTTTAATTGGTGTCCTTATGAATAAATTTTCTGCCAAAAGAACAATGTTGTGTGGAGTAGGAACCAAGTTCTCAGTATGACAATAAGTGATTAAAGACTGAAATATTTCTTTTTCTCTTGGTCACTTGTTTTTGTTTTCAAATTATTATAATGGGTTTCAAATAGAAACCACGCAGCAGATCATCTAGTTGTTGTTGGAGGTATAGAATTAAGTGAAATATTTGTGGTCAATACCACATATATATGTATATGAATATAATTATTCATATATATGTTTGTTTATTTATTAATTCATTGATTTATCTTATTTATTCATATCTATCTATCTAAAATAGAAAGGGCAAATCTTTTCATATTCATATAACATTTGTTTGAGTTTAAAGGAAATCTCAGTAAGGATGTACTCTTGCTGAAAGGAATATGTTTTCAAAGAGTTTTCAAAATCTTATATTGGGAAGCAACTTACAGGAAGGATTTGGCCACATACACCAACCGGTTCATGTCTTGTATATGAAAAGAACTTTCCATCTGAAACAATCAAAATAAATGAACAAACCCCAAAACATGGCATATCAGATAATATTGTTCTTAAATAGTCAGTAGAAACAAAGATAAATATTTTCTTTGTAGAAAAAATGTTTGTAATAATACTGTATAGTATAATAGTGTATGGTATCATCTTTTTATCAATAGGATATTTAAAGTTTTACTATTACAAATATGAGTTTTTTAAAATTGAAGTGACTTTTATTATATGGTATAGTATATGATGTGACTCAAACAATGCACCCAAGTCATATCAGAATACTTACAGAGACTGATGTTGAAAGGGACTCAAAAAGTGGTATTATCCAGCCTCATACGTATTTGAAATATATTTGTAAAGATTTTCAGGAAATTAATGGAAAAATAAAAGAGAATGGCTTGTATGTAGAGGTGATGGGTAGGCAGGGAGAAAATCAGAATGACGTCCAGGAGTTTTAGCATATGGATGGTCAAACAGCAAAATAGTATTCAGGATTCCTAAAATATTCATTCTTTAATTCCTTTGCTTGTGGCATACCCTCCATGCCCTAAAAGATTTAAATAATAAAAACAAAAGCCACAAACATTCCCTCATCATCTTTCCCCTCCTTTCCCCTTCCCAAAGCCTAAAATCTGAACTTGACTCCTTTCTACTTACTTACTTTTCTCCCAATTAAAAATTTCCTATTTGTATTTCCCAAGAAGCTAGCAAAGAAATGACCTTACACATAGTTGGTGCTTAACAAATGTTTGCTGTTTTTCAATATTCATTCATTTCAATTCATTTGTAAACTGTGTTCCTTCTTGCACTTTATCAAAATAGAATCTAGATCCCCAAAGTCCCACATCTGTATAGCACTATTTCTTTACTCTCTTGTTATCCCAGTCTATGTTTCACTGCTGCCCAATGGTTCACCTTGGCTGGGCTTCTTTATGATTTTTAGGTATTTTCAGTGTTGCTAAGGTTATTTTAAATCTTTGGGGGAATCTAATTTCCATCAAGTCTTCAACTATCAAGCTCATTAAACGGCTTGAGGGAAGTCAATACTGCATGCTTGAAGTAGAGCATGTCTTGAGGACAAGTTTCCTTCATTTGTTCTTTAGAAGTAGGTTTTACACTAACACTCAGCTGATCTCACAACCTTTATACTCAAACTCTGCCTCCCTTTCATCTAGTAAGAATTTTTAGACAAATGTTATTTCAATTTCTCCTTTTCTGAATTCTACCTGAGCTAAATTGCACTGAGAATTCCTGTTATATACATATCTAACTGTTTTTCCATAATATTACCGGCAATGCTTATTTAAAAAAGCCCAGAACAAACTCCTCCAACATTCTTTCTCATCTCCAATCTGAGATTCAAGGCTACAGACTCATTTTTATCTTTTTCAGAGTTAATAACTTTCAGCAAAAGTTTAAATCAACAGTACAATGCAAGGCTTGGACAGATATCTATATGTTATTGGAATATTGAAAGTATGGCAGCTAACTACTACTTGATACATGAGTGTACAATCTCATTGTAAATTAAAAACAAAACTAAACTCCCCAAAAAAGGACAAAATATTAAAAGCAAGTTTTAGAATGTCTGATCTATACATAGGTATATGTGTGTGTGTGTATTAAATTTTACTCTTTTCATTAATTATTGTACTTTAGTGTATTTCATATTGTACACATTTTTAAAAAAAGATTTCTACACCTTTTAATAACATAATTTTGCTGAATTTTTAAAAGCCATCTAATAAATATTAACAGACTTTTGCAGTAGAAATTCTTTATTGTTAATAAACAAATCACCACAAATTTTTCTGAAGTATTATTTTGTGTCAAGCATTTTAAAAAGAAGAAAACAATCTCTACTTGTGGTAAGCCTACATTAAGGTGAGGGACGGCATTACATATAAAAAGGTATTCAGTGAAAAAACATAGAATTATAATATGATATATAATGATAAAGATGAATATAGAATAACAAAATAAAAAACTTGAACGAAAGGGCACAAATAGCGGAGCCTAGGAAAGGTGACCTACAGAGGCTTGAACTGCATTTTAGAAGAAGAAAGGCACTCTGTGAGGAAAAGGTAAGGAGGGAATGCATAACAGGAATGGGAGAAAGCCATTGTCAAAGCATGGAGAGGGGAATGGAGTGTTTTGTGTCAGTAAGAGAGAAGGCCAGTTTACTTTCAATACAGAGTGTAAGAAGAGGAGTATAGTCCAATGTAACAGGAAAAATAGATTGGGTCCAGGTTTTCAAATGTTAAATAGACGAGTTGATATTGGATCCTTAAGGATATAGGAAGCTATCAGAACTAGTTAAATAGAGGCATCATATGGTCAGATTTGTTCTTAAAGAAAATAGCACTCGCAGCAGTGAACAGTGTGAAGTGAAGTGAGAAAATACTTGAGAAAGGTAGACCTATTGGGAGTACATTTTCATAATCTTGACAGGAGGAGATGGTAGTCTAAGCCAAGGGTGGGGAACGGGAGGCCTCAAGGCTACATGTGGCCCTCTAGGTCCTAACGTGTGGTCTTTTGATTGAATCCAAACTTCACAGAACAAATTCTCTTAATAAAAGTATTTATTGTGTAAAACCTGGACTTAATCAAAAGGACCTAGAAGACCACTTGTGGCCCCAAGGCCACAGGTTCCCCAACTGGGCTTAAACTAAATCAACATTTGTGTGAGGAGAGAGAAGGTGTTAGATAGAATGGCTGTCATAAAAGTAGAAATGGTAAGATCTGGACACAGATTGAGTATGTGGGGTGAGGAGTCCAAGACCATAAATATGATGCAGTGGAAGGAGAAAGGTGCATTGAATTCTAGAAATGTTTGGAAAAGTCCAGTTTAGTGAAAAAGATGATAAGTTAAATTTTAGACATTTTGACCTTAAGATACCTCAACACTATCCAGTTTGAAATGTCCAACAGGTAACTGAGGATGTGAAATTGAAGTTCAAGGTATAAATTGTGACTGGATATGTAAAAAGGAGAAGTAGTTGTTTAGAGACAAGGGTTTAAGCCATAGAAACTGAAGAAGTTACTAAAAGGGATTATAAAGAGAGAAGAGAAGAAGCATTAGAAAAAACCTTAAGGGACACCCACAGTTAGAGGAGCAGATATGGAGAAATCAGCACAGAGACTGAGAAGAAACAGTCACTAATATGGAAATATGTTTTACATGTTTGCACATGAATAAACTATACCAGATTTGATGCTATCTTGTTGATGGGGGAGGGAAGGGCAGAAGAAAGGGAGGAAGGGAAAGTTGCAAATCAAAAGTCTTATAAAATGAATATTTAAAATTGTCTTTACATGTATTTGAAAAAATAAAACAATATTAAAAAAAGAAGAAACAGCCAGATGGGTTGGAGTCAATGCAGGAGGGAGTAGTGTCAGAGAAACTTAGGGGAGAGAGTATTCAGCAGGAAAGAACATTTAACAGTATGAAAATGGATTGAGAAAGATTAGAGCTGAGAAAAGAAGATCAGATTTGGCAATTAAGAACACCAGTATTTGAGTGATGAGGGTGGAAGTAGGATTGCAAATGGCTGAAGAGTAAAAGTAGAAGTGGAGGAAATTAATATATAGTTGTTGTTTTTGTTTTCAAGGATTTTTGGCTGAGAAAGGGTGAAAGACAAAGGGTGATAACTTGAGGGGATGGTAGAGGGTGGTGAAAGCATATTAAGGACAAGAAAAACTTGTTCCTATTTAAAAGCAAAGATTCAAGAAAGAGGAGAGATGAATGTGGAATGCAACATGCTAGAGATGATTGGAGGGAAGAGGATCCCATATGGAAATAGAAGGTTTGGCCTTGGCAAGGAGATTAAAAAGCAAAGAAAGACAGGCCAGCAGAAAGGAAGAAAGTGGGGTAGATAATGTTAAAAATAATTCTAGCCCCAAGTGCCTCATATGCATTTTTCAAAATTGCTTCTCAAATTTACTTACCAATTGGGATTGTACGACCTTGAATCTTATCAGCCCAGCTTGCATAGTAGCGTATAATACTCACAGACCACTTTATATCTACCATATAGGCATTGGCAAAGATTTTTCCAGCATTCAGTGCTTCCATTGTCTGAAAAAAAGATCAGCACCCCAACTGAGCTTCATACGCTATTCAAAGATATATAGGTTAATTCTATTTCAGGCATGAGTCTGATATAATGAAAGAAGGAAGAGTAGTTGATAGGATTGGAGTCAGCAAGACCTGGGTTTCACTGTTTATTTTAATACCTACTAGTAGAGTGACCCTGGAAATGCCTCTTCAGCTCCATGTGCTTATAGCAACACCCTAAGACCTCTCCCCAAAATATGTTGTCTTATATAAGATATTAGGAATTGGCATACCAGGAGTTCCTCCCAGAGAAGAAATCATGTATCTTTGTCGTGAATACTCCTGGAAATTTATCTGTAGGAGTTTACCTCATGTTCTGAGAGATACACCACTACTAAAATAGTCATCAGATAATCTTTTATTCTTTACTGATTAAAAGAATACATTGAACAAAGCAGTATTATACAAGGCAATGGTGAGGGTTGGGGTGGGACCACACTGTGGAATCCCTGAAAGGCAGTTAGTGAACAATAGGAATCCATAAGGAATTTAAACAGAATAATGACATGAACACATGTATCAGTAAGGAGGATTAATATACATGGTATAGCGACTCCCCTTTCCATCCAACTCCCAGTAGATTGTAAATTTAATATAGAAAGAGACCATGTCTTAGTTATAGTATTATTGTATCTTTTCCTCTACTAAGTACAGTGCTTTGAACATAACAGACACTTGACACTCAGTGATACACTGACATCACTTGATACAATGAATAATTTATATTCTGAAGGCTCATAATTTTCAAAATGATGGTGTCTTGAATCCTAGCTAGGTTTGCTATTTTGCGTAAAATGCTGTGTTCAGTTCTTTGTGGCAACTCATTCTGGAAGGGTGAATAATACTGATAATATTGATGTCAACACTTTTCAGTTTATTAGCTTCTTTCACATGAATTATTTCTTTTTTTGGTTTTGATTTTTTGATTATTTTATTTATTTTCAGTATTCTACAATCACTACCATGTGACTTAGATTTTTTTCTCCCTCCTCCCTCTCCTCCTATGTTCCCCCTGCCTTGCCAAGACAGCATACAATCTTATAAAGGTTCTACATATACATTCCTATTAAATCCATTTTCACCATTGCCCTATTGGATAGAAGAATTAAAATGAATGGGAGAAATCATAAAACAAATCGAAACATAAGGCAAAATAAAATGATGTTCTGCATTCTACAACTGGATTCCACAGTCCTTTTTCTGGATGTGGAAGGCATTTTGCCTTAAAAGACCACTGGGAATATTTTAAGTCCTTGAATGGCCATGATGTTCTAAATCTACCATAAAAACTTCTCACACACTGTGGTTGTTGCTGTGCACCAAGTTCTCCTGGGTCTGCTCCTTTTGCTCATCATCAGATCATGTAAGTCTTTTCAGGCCTCTCTGAAGTCTTCCTGTTCATCACTTCTTATAGCACAATAATATTCCATCACATTCATACACACTAATTTATGCAGCCATTCCCCAATTGATGGGCATCCCCTTGATTTCCAGTTTTTGGTCAGCAGAAAGAGTGCTGCTATAAATATTTTTGTACATGTGGGATCCTTTCCCATTTTTATGATCTCTTGTGGATACAGTCCTAGAAGTGGTAATGTGGGGTCAAAGGGCATGCAAGTTTTTGTAGCCCTTTGGGCATTGTTCCAAATTGCTCTCCAGAATGGTTGAATCAGCTCACAGCTCCACCACCAATGAATTAGTGTTTCAACTCTCCCACATCCTTTCCAACATTTATCATCTTCCTGTTCTGTTATGTTAGCCAGTCTGATAGGTGTGATGTTGTTTTGATTTATATCTCTCTAATCAATAGTGATTTAGAGCATTTTTTCATATGACTATAGATATCTTTAATTTCTTCCTCTGAAAACTACCTGTTCATATCCTTTGACCATTTATCAATTGGGGAATGATTTGTACTCTAGTACGTTTGACTCAATTCTCTATATGTTTTAGAAGTGAGGCCTTTATCACAGACACTAGTTGCAAAAATTCTTTTACACTTTTCTGCATCCCTCTGAATCTTGGTTGCATTGGGTTTGGTTGTACAAAACCTTTTCAGTTTAATATAATCAAAATTTTTGATTTTGCCCTTCATAATGCTTTCTATCTCTTCTTTAGTCAAAGATTCTTCTCTTGTTCATAAATCTGGTAAATACACTATTCATTGCTCTATAATTTGTTTACAGTATCAATCTTTATTCCTAGATCATGTACCCATTTGGACTTTATTCTTGTGTATGGTTTTGGGCATTGGTCTATGCCTGGTTTCTGCCACGCTGTTATCCAGTTTTCCCAGCAATTTTTGTCAGTTCTTATCCCAGAAGCTGGGGTCCTTGGGCTTATCAAACAATACATTGCTATATTCATTGCCTACCGTGTCTTGAGTACCTAGCCTATTCTAATTGTCTACCCTTCTGTTTCTTAGCCAGTAGCAAGTGGTTTTGATAATGGCTGCTTTATAATACAATTTGAGATCTGGTAGAGCTAGGTCACCTTCCCTCGCATTTCTTTTCATTAGTCCCCTTGATATTCTGTAAATTTTGTTCTTCCAGGTGAATTTTGATATTGTTTTTTCTAGCTCTAGAAAATAATTATCTGATAGTTTGATTGGTATGGCACTGAATAAGTAAATTAATTTAGGTAGAATTGTCATTTTTATTATATTGGCTTAGCCTACCCACAAGCAACTGATGTTTTTCAACTTACTTAGATCTGCCTTTATTTGTGTGAAAAGTGCCTTGTAATTGTGTTCACATAGTCTGTGCATTTGTTTTGGCAGGTAGACTCCCAAATATTTTATAATGTCTACCCTAGCTTTAAATGAGATTTCTCTTTCTATCTCTTGCTGCTGGGCTTTGTGAGTAATATATACAAATGCAGAAGATTTGTGTGAGTTCATTTTGTAACCTGCAACTTTGCCAAAGTTGTTTATTATTTCAAGTAGTTTTTACTTGAATCTCTGGGATTCTCTAAGTATATCATCATATCATCTGTAAAGAGTGATAACTTAGTTTCTTCTTTGCCTATTCTAATTCCTTCCATTTCTTTATCTTCTCTAATTGCTACAGCTACCATTTCTTGTACCATATTGAATAATAGTGGTGATAATGGACATCCTTGTTTCATCCCTGATCTTATTGGAAATGCATATAACATATCCATTGCATATAATGCTCGCTGAAGGTTTTAGGTAGATACTGGGACAGCTCCAGTCATCTGCTATAACCAGAGGAATATTCCTTAGCGATTTTCCTAGTATCAGGTGCTGCAAGATTATTTGCCCCTTCTGCTGATCCCACTGATCCAGGATTTTTCTGGGGAAATATTTTATGGTTCTTTCAAGGTCAACAAGGGGAGGGGCAGAGAGCATTTACCTATCACTTGGCCATTTTGGCTCCTGAAAGTTCAAGTAGGTGACTTACAGACATTTAATCTGTGGGCTGATAGTCTCAAGAGCAACTGCTGCAGATACTTGAGGCTCTGAAGCTCTCACTCGCTTGGCTCTGCTGGACTCTCACCCATGGCTGCTATTCTGTCATGCTGCCACTGCTGCAGACCACCCCCGGGTTTTTCTACTCAGCCCTGCCATGGTGGGGATATGCTGCTCTGTGATCTATATGCTTTTCCACCCCCCTGGAACAGATCCTTCTCCTTGACCTTTCAGTCTATCCTGGTCTGTGAATCTACCAGTCTGTCTCCTATTGGATTCTGCATCTCCAAAATTTAGTCAGATTGTCCTTTTAGAGGTATCTGAAGGAGTCTGTCTAAGAGCTTAGGTGAGTACTTGCTCTCACTCTGCCATCTTGGCTCTGTCCCCTGTATGAATTATTTCAATTGAAAAATTTTGAATTATCTGGTGGTGTAGTGCGTTGATTGCTAGGCTTGAAATTACACAGACCTGTGTTCACACCTAGCCTCATACATTTACTAGTTATGTGAGCCTGGGCAGATCATGTGACCTCTGTCTTGGTCAGTTTCTTCAACTGTAATAATAGTACCTATCTTGTAGGGATTTTGTGAAGGTCAAATGAGATGATATTTGTAACACTACTTAGCACAGTACTTGGTACATAGTAGGAAGCTACGTAAATGAACACTCTTTTCTTTGCCTTTAATTTAATATCATTTGATCTTCCCAACACTGCTTGGTGGTCAAGGCAGATAGCATTTCTGACACATTGTTTTGGTGCAATAAGTCTCATTTTACATTTATAATTTCAATGCTTTGCACAGTACTATATACAGTAGTAGTTAAATGAATTGCTGTTCTATTGAATAAATGCAAGTCCCTTTTGGTCCTGAGGGGAAGAGAGAAGGTTCAATGGGAATGCTTTCCAAGCAAGATTTATTCATAACTAAGTTGTCTTCATATATAAATTAGAGTATCAAGCTGCATGTCTTCTAAGATAACTTTCAGTTCCATTTTCTAGGACTTCCAAGAATTTGATATTTGGGGGTCATATTCAATAACTAATTAACTGTCAACTTCCAAATCCCTAAAATGTTAAATGTATTCCAAGAGATGCAATGTGCATATGAATGATATGAGTGTCAAAACATGTATTCACATTATAATATATATATATGTATATATATTTACTTATTGTTTCTCCTTACCACCTCTAGGGACAGAAAGAGTTTGCCACCTTGGGACAGAAGAATTTGCCAGAGGCTTGATAATTACCTGATGCTTTCCTTATATAAATAGGATAAAACACAACTTTTATCAGCTCTGTGTTGAAAGAATCCTGGATTTAGTTAGGATACTACCATAGAATTCTGCCTCTAATAATTTCTGTCAAGGTGGACATAGACAAGTCATCTTTTAGTCATCTTACCTACAAGGTAAGGAAGCTCAGGGCTAACATTTTCCCCAGTATTAAAATCTGATGATGCTATAAACTTTAGATAGTACACAGTCTCATTGAGTATCTTTATCCATAACATGTAGACAATTTTAATAAATATCAGTCTCACAAATTTACTGAAAGGAAAATAAAAAATTTGTTAAATTTTTTTCTGAAAGTTGGATTAAATGGATGTATATGTACATATAGATACATATCTGTGTATCTATGTATGTATGTACATATCTATCTATCATCTATCTATCTATCTATCTATCTATCTATCTATCTATCTATCTATCTATCTATCTATCATCTTCATGAACCATGACTTAAAATATAGAAATGATGGGCTCTTGGCTAAAGATAGAATATGCATATAAAAGGGTTGGTAAGAATTAGTTTTCCTGGTATATTGCAAATTTAATCAAGTGTTTTATTATTAAAAAGAAAGGAGAGTGAAAACTGCTTACCAAGCAAATTCTAACACACTGTAGCTAAAGGGCATAGTAATGGTTACCCCAAAATTCAAAGACAGAGACATCTAAGAAAACGGCAAGCAGTAGAACCCTTAACATCAAGCATCTATACACAATTGTACAAATTATAGAAAAAATGAAGTTGAACAGGAGAGTTTTATGTTTGGAGGCAAATTTGACTTGATAGATATCAATGAGCCTTGACTCAAAAAGGAATACATGCATAAAATATGGTTGTAGAATGGAACCTTTTTCCAAAGACAGAGAAGAAGCAAATGAGGGATAAAGGAGTGTTAGTTTGCCTGTGTGAGCAAATTCTTGAGTGGGAGAAGAGCATAATGGAGTACATTTTGATGATGAACAATGGAGACAGAAACAGAAACAGTACTGTTACAGACAAGGGCTCAAAGAATTAGCTTCACAGATAAAAGGTATGAAAGGCATAGAAGAGTTATACATTGGCTCTTCTGAACAAGATTTCTAATTTCAGTAGGATGAAAGGTTAATCTGTGAGAGCTGTTTAATATAGCAGCCAAAAAGATGTAAAATATTTGAAGGAAAGTCACATGGAAAGGGACTTGACTTGTTCTTCTAGTTGGTCATAGATCATAAAGACAGGCTTAAATAGCAGAAGATTCAGTAAGACAATTTTATAAATTCATATAAAGATATAGTCTGCCTTAGAAGATTAAAAATATCTAAGCATGGAATGGGTTGCCTTGGGAATAATGATTTCCCCCTTAATGGAGGTCTTCAAGGAAAACCTAGATGACATTTTTTGGTAAATTGTAGAAGAATTATTTGTTCTTCAGATCTGTTCTGCTTCTGTGATTAAGTGCTTTATAAATATTGATTTATTATTATTAACTACTAATATTCCTATTGCCCCCACTACTACGAACACTACTACTACTATTGCTACTGCTGCTACTACTATTACCTATTAAAGGGAACTGTGAATAATATTTCTTTCAACAGAGTGACAGGAGAAATACATTCTCAAAAGTCATTCCTTATAATCTCTCTCCATACACACACATATATATATGTGTATGTATGTTTACATATGCAAGGTATCATCACTGAAAACAAAAGCAGCTCACAATAAATAAAACAATGGAGGTCTCTACAATCCCTTGCTTCATGTGGCACATACTTACTGCCAAGAGCAGAAGGTCCCTTTCCATTAAATCAGCCAGTTTGTTCAGGAGCCGACCTCTCTCTGAAGCATCCATTGTCCGCCATGGGGACCCGAGCTGAAAAGCCTCCCTTGCTGCCTTCACTGCTTTGTCCACATCTGCCTAAAAAGTCAAAGAAAGCTAAGTTTAGAGGAAGAATACTTGACTTATCTCCCAGTATAGCTTGGCCATGGAGCAACATACAGTGGTTGAATTCCTATGATGGCAAAATATGAACACCACTCAGACGGGAGGACATTAGAGGAGACTTGATAGAAAAAGAGCAAACATTGCAACTATTTTCACAGATTTTCATCTTTGGTAGATGCTTTTTTACATAATTTCAAATCATAAGATCACAGAAATTGATCTGAGAGGGAACTTTTAAGATACCAATCTCATATTTATATGAAAAATTTACTTCTGTTCTAAGGTTAATGTGCTGCAACTCCTGAAAGGAATTTAAAAGAGTATCTAGCCCAACTTCCACATTTTACAAGAAAGGAATGTGGTACCCAGAAAACTGAAGGAACTTGCTAATATCACAGTGGGACAGCTGGGGTTTGAATCCAAGTCTTCTGATTTCAAATGCAGGTCTCATTTCAAGACACATGCTGTATTATCCCTTACTCAAAGCCTTTGTTTTTTTTTTTTTTTATAAATATATTATTTTGTTTTTAATATTTTAGGGTAAAGTGTTTGTGGTATTAACATTTTTACCCTTACAGAAATACTATTCACATAGAATGGAGCACCAGGGTTTCCTAAAACACTGAGGCATGGCTCACCATGGCTGCATTCTATAAATTTTTTTATGTCATCTCACTGTCATCTTTATCTTTATTGAAATTATTGATGGTTTCTATGATGTGTTCTTTGATCCACTGTTTCTTTAGGATTTGATTATTTCATTTCCAATGGATCTATGATTCCAAGGAAATTTATTAAATATAATTTTAATGCTTTATGGTGTGAAAAGAATAATTTAATATTTGTTTTTCTTCATTTGTTTGTGAGGTTTTTATGCCCTAATATGTGGCCAAATTTTTTGAAAATACATGTAGCTGTACATGTAGACCTGGGGAAAAAAGGTGTATTCCTTTCTATTCCCAGTCAGTTTTCTCTAGATATCTATTATATCTTTTGTCTAAAATTATTTTCATCTTCTTCTTTCTTTTTTACTTCATGGTCAAATTTATATATGTCTGAAAAGGGACATTTGAGGTCTTCCATTAATGCAATTTTGCTGTCTATTTCCTTCTGTAAATCATTCACCTTTTTCTGTAAAGAATCTGGATGCTGTGTTGTTTGGTGCATACATATTTAGGAGTGATATGACTTCATAACCTATGATGTCTTTTTAGCAATAAGTAGGTTCCTCAATTACCTCATTTAATTATATTCCCTTTTTTTTGCTTTTGAAGTGTCTGAGATTAAAATTGGTACCCCAATTGGCAGATTTAATTAAAATTGGTCATTTTTTGGATATTAGCTGAAAAAGAATAAATTCTGCTCCAGCCTTTATTTTAACTGTTCATTTTTCTGTTTTGTTTGTTTCTTATAAGAACCATAGTGTTGAATTCTTATTTCTAATCCATTCTGCTATCCCCTTCAGTTATGTTGGTGAGTTCATCCCATTCACAATCACAGTTATAATAAGAACCTTGTATTTCCTTCCATCCAGTTTTCTTCTGTTAATACTTCTCCCTGTCTTTTTTTACCCTGTTCCTCCTCAAATGTCTGTTTTGCTTCTGACTACTGCTTCCTTTAATCCACTTTCCTTCTTTGTCTTTTCCCCATCCCTTCATATTCACACCTTGGTTAATATAGATTTCTATGCCTAACTAAGTTTGGGTTTTTATATAAATATATGTTTATATATCTATGCACATATATGCACCATAGGTAATATGTACATACCATATACAGTGGTATATAGTACATATTATAAATTATAGTAATATAGTGCTGTGTCCTATATATATATATATATATATACATATATATATATACCACATATTATGTATGGTATACTAAATATATGGTGTATGTGTATGTGTATTTATACAGTACTACTATATGCTGTATCTTTCATTACTCTACACTATATTTATATGTGCTATAAATACATACATGGCTGCGTATAGTTTGTGTGCATGTGTGTGCGCATTCTTCCCTTTTTAAATTAGTTCATTTGAGAGTGAAGTTCAAGTGTTGCATGCCCATTTTCTCTTCAGTGTAAAAGCTCTTACTTGTATAAATCTTCTATTCGAGATAATTTTTCTCGTTCTTCCTCTCCTATCCCTCTTTTTCCAGTGGATCTCTCTTTCTCAGACCTTCATTTATTTGAGGAATCTCCCAAGAGAATCAACTTTTACCTGTGCCTTCTGTCTATGTAGATTCTTTCAAATTCCCCTAATAATGACAAAGTTCTTAGGATTTCCTTGAACCATATCCCCACATGGCATTGTAAACATTTCAATCTTACTGAATCTTTTATGATTTCTCTGGTAAGTCTTCATTTTTTAAAGCTTCTTTTGACTCTTGTATTTGAATATCAGATTTTCTCTTCATCTCTGTATTTTTAGACCAGAAATGTTTGAAAGTCTACTATTTCATTATATGTCCACTATTTTTCTTCGAAGGATCCTATTGACTTTTGTTAAGTACGTTGCTCCACCTTAAGAGAACTAATGCCCTCTGATTACAAACTGAAGTCTTATTTTCTCACATTATTTTTTTGCAACATGTCTAATGTGGAAATGTTTTTCATGATTTCACATGTATATATAGCATCATGTTATTTGCCTCTCAATGAATGGGTGTGACCTAGGGAGGAGGAGAGGAATTAGTTTTAAAAATGTTAAAAGGAAATAAAATTATTTTTTAAAAAAAATGAGATAAATTAAGGTCTCCTAATAACTCACATATGAGAAAACTCACCTTATCTCCTTCTTCCACATCACAAATTTTTTCTTCAGTAGCAGGGTTAATGACTGGGAATTTCTTGCCACTCACTGAACTATGCCATTCATTGTTTATAAATATCTATTGGAAAATACGAAAGGAAATCAAGGTTACATACAAAGTGATATAGTTTTGCAAAGTTTCCCACAGTGATTAAGCCTGAAACACTCAAAACATCATATTCACATGTCTCCGTGGTACCACTTTTCTAGGTTTTTAAGTCAAAGATGTCATAACTCTGTAGTTCTCACTTTCCCCTTTATTTTGAACACAAAAATATGAACCATGGTATAATCTCTGTAAATATCATTGAAAATGTCGGCAGAACTTTTGATGGTGAGTTGAAGTTCCCCAAAATAATGACTTCTCTCAGTTTTCATATGTTTTTGTAAGATTAGATTGTGTATTGTTAAAGTAATACAGATAGTTTCATATTACTTCACTTAATATTCTTAATTATAGGATGAGTGATTTGGTTTCAGAATACTGGGAAGAAGAACACAAGATAGACATCCCTATGTAAACAAGCCTATATACAAAAATATGTTAGCAGGTAGTGCTGGTGTGTAGGGGAGCAGCTCACTCAAAAATAAACTGAAGGATATGTTATACAAGAGAAATCACACATGCTCTATTAGATAAGCAAAAAGAAATCTATGTAGAACATATTATAGTATATTCTTCTGCTCCTGGATTCTTGGCTTTCAAATTTATTCTACTGTGTTGACAGTCCTTTGATTCACTTCATGTTATCAATTTCTCTCTACTTAAAGTCTCTCCTCCTTATTAATTTATGCCGCCAGAGAGATTCTACCTCAAAGTGCCTCCAAAATGGTTTTGATCTCCACTGACAGTCAGTCCATCTACTGATTCCCTGGGCCTTGTGCTGGAACTGCAACTCTCACCTCTACTCTAAAAGCAAGATGGTTGTGGGAAAGATCTCAACAGTAAAAATGGTTTCATTCTAGATTCCAGGTCCTCTCTTGACCCATCTATTCAAAGTTATCATGGAAACATTTCATCGTTAGAAAGTGATATGATTTAGGTAGAATCAACTGTTTTCTGGTACCATTAGGGCAATCATTCATAGTCTAGTCCAATATTCCATTGTACAGCTCCAACATCTGCTATTATTTAACAGAATGGTTCTTTTTAGTGGCTATATCTTGACACCTTTAGCATAACTTTCTTCCTTTGGGGGTTATATAATTTCCTCAATTCTTCATCAAGCGTCTGTCATTGTTTCCAGTCATCTACTTAGAACCGAGGAGAGGAAGGTTACTTCAACGTAACAACGTTCATACATATGGTTCATATGCCCTCTGATTTCACTGTCTTCTTTCTTACTCATAGTATTTCTCCCTGCGTACAATAGCCTTCACAACTTCTTTAAGAAACAGCACAATTTCTTTTTTTACATGGCATCTAGGATATTGCATATTTTGTAATGTATGTTGAAGTCACTAGTATAAATACCCATTTCTCCAGTGTAGCATCTAACTTGGCATTGGATAAAATTTCAATCAATTGATTATGAGCAGGCAACACTTGGAATTTTGCTCCATGGATCCAGTCTTTTGAACGTTTCAGTGACAGTCAACTTCAAAGCAAAGAACTCTCAATTTTGGAGGTGATCTGAGTCTCATTTTCTATGAAACTTCTGCTTTCAAATGCAATTGGCCTTTTGGACATCACTCTATTGGTATAAGATAACTCATGTTCCGGACTGGAATATGTATGAAGAACAAAAGATTGTCTTTGCTCTATACAGGACTGCCCTAGAGCATGTAGAACAGAAGAAATTTGATTCTTTTCACATTTGTCTATCCATTTATTTTCAAAAAGCTTTGAATGATTTATACTTCTGTTTCTCTATCTCCTAAATTATGTATGCACAAAGGAGGTTTAGTGATAGCAGTAGAATTCTTAACATATTTATATTATTAACTCTCAAATCCTTTAAAAACTGTCCTTCAACCTCAAAGATTCTTTGGATGTGGCCAAAAGCACTTCTGTCTTCCCTGTATCAGTGCCTACACCTGGTTGGCATACTATATGAAGCATACACTTGACAGAAGATCTGAAAAGCTGGCAGATGATCCAAAACTTTAATTAGTCTGTCCTGGGAGAAATCATGTATGTGTATATATATATATATATATATACATATATATATATATATATATATATATGTATATATATATATATAAAATACATACCACATATATTACACACACATGTATACATACATATACCACACACATATTATACACACATATATACACACATACTTATGCATGTATATATGCATATTATAAGCACATGTATTCATAGTCACACAAAATAGCACATATATATACATGCACACATATATGCATATAAGTATTTTTGCCTCTGGGACTTAAACTCAGGGTGGTTGATTGTAAGAGCGATGCTCTTTCTACTTCTCCAGGTATATGCTGGCAAGGCAATCTCTCAGACAAGTGCATTACAGTGGAAAACAATCTAGACCTAGATTCAGGAAGAGCCATCTTGGTATCTGATGACTTTCACTTTTAGGCATATAACAGAGGCAAGTCTCTTACCATCTTCAAGCCTTTGCACCCTTCTTTGCAAAATAGTCTATTACAATACCTGTAGTATCTATCATGAAAGTACCTGTCATAAAACGTTTTTGTAGGGATTGAAAGAGACCATGCAGGTGACATGGTTTGCCAAGCTTAGAAAGGCTCTATAAATACCAGCTGTGATTATCACTAGGATTGAACATACAGTGGAGGAGAAGAAAAACTTTTAATAGATTTTTTAAATGTACCCATTCCCCTCCAGCAAATCCCACCTTTCATCAGACAGGGCTATTTATTTTGTCTTCATTTTGTTCGTATTTGTTATAGGGAAAATTCAAAGTGTCCTGGAGATATAATTTCAGAGAAGGGGAAGGACAATTTTCAGATTTTGCAAAGGGAGCACAGTTACCTTGTCCCACATCTAATACTCACCTCACAACATATCAGCAGGCATATATAGAGGTTTTAAATTCATTTTAACGTATATATCATAGTATTGTAGACTGAGCTGGAAGAGAGTGTTAGGGACCATCTAGTCCAATGTCACCATGAGGACTATAGTGAAGAAAATACTTTATAAATGAATAAGCTTCCTATATGATGCATTACTTTTTCAAATAGGATTCATCATGATTATTCTCAGTTTATAGATCACAGATTTAGAGCTAGAAGGGAGCTTCAGGACTGTCTGGTACAGTGCCTTGTACAGGGTTATTGTGACAAAAAACGTTTTGCAAACTATTAAGCATAATTACAAGTGTTATTAGTGTTTACTAATGACATCACTGTCATTTGAAACTCACAACAGTCTAGGAAAGCAAATTTAGTTAATTGGTAGCATTCCTACTTTCCATATCACAGATTCAGTGTTGGAAAACACGTTAGAGGTCATCTAATCCAACACTTTATTGGAGACAGGAAGCAACTGAGAACCAGAAAGGCACATTTACTTGCTTAATGCCATGCATATATTAAATGACAGTGAGTGTTTGAATTTCACTCCACATCCAACTCATTTTCTACTGAGTTCCTCACTGAGCAAAATAAAATTCAGATAGATTAAATTTTTTTATTTTGGGATAAGAATAATGCCGATTTTTTTTATAACAATTTATATCTGTAACACTTTTATTTTTCTTCCCTACTCAATGGGTGGAGGAAAGGAAAGAATTTGAAACTGAAAATAAAATAAAATAAAGTAAAATAAAACTCAATTTAAAAAAAGAATGGAATCCACTCATATAGTGTTTGATATAGGGCTAGCAGTAGGAATGTCAAGAAATTTTAGCATTCACTACCAAATATGTCTTGACTATAAACTCAACTTTCCAATATTCACATTAATAGAGGGAAGGAATCCTACAGAATTATAAACAGTGCCTCATATGCTCTTCTGATTTGTATTGTAGTTCTAAACCTTTCCCTGAGTAGTGTTATTATCTCCAAATAGGCGATCCTGACCAAGCTGGAATGTCAATCATCCTCCTTTACTCCTTAGTGAGTGCTGCATGAACATCCCTAAAATTTGTCCCAGAAAGGGCTGCTCTTCAGGTGTGCATTGGATGCAGTATCTAAAGTTGCACTCCTACTCTGCAGTTCAGTGATCCTATTTCCCCAGTGCCTCATCTCAGTTAGCTCTAACTGGAAAAAAGTTACTTGATATACTTATGGTATACACTAAGGCACATAAGAAAAAGGACAGTTTGATGTGCTACCCTTGTAGAGACCTTTGCAATTTGAAGGGAGATGCCAGAGTATTCAATAGAGTGACTCTGATTTTAGCATTTTAGGTAGCATAAAGAGGTAGATATTTCAAGGGTTCCAGATCATTCCCAATATATTCAGAAAGGGCATTCCTTAATCTGCCTTTGAATAAAAGTTGTTCATAGAGACAGACAGTAAAATCAATTTTAAAGCAAGTTAGATACATTCCTAGAAGTAGGCTATGTTCAAAGATTAGAATGGACATTTGTATGGAAAAAAAAGCATCTCTTTTTCTCCTTCAACAGGGTTAAAACAGAACCTGAAACTTGTGAAAGGTGCCACAAATTATTCTTTATTAGAAGGTAAGATGTCAGTGGCCCAGGAGTTAAGAACCTGAGAATTTCCAAAGCCTTTCTTCATCAGCTCTCTTTCCAGCCCAAACTCCACCTTTATGGTAAAGAAAGAGTGAAAACAGCGCTACTTACAAACAAGTCTTCCTATTTTGCCCCTCCTCTTTCAGTAATTAATTTTATTTACCAGGTGCTTAGATTTTTTTCAGTGCTGATTAAATATAGTTCTTTTTTAACATTGAAGATTTCATCTTTTGTGCTTATTAAAATTTTGCTTTTTTCTGGTTTTAATTTTATAATACATATTCAGATCATGAATCACTTTTTTCTATTTTGTTCATTTATGAGTTTTTTAAGCATATAATTACTTAGGAAAGAACAAGCTACTTAATAAGACATCCTTGGAAAACTGGAAAGCATTCTGGCAAAAATTAGGGTAGACGAACATCTTAAACTAAATTCCATGATAAATTCAAAATGGATAAGTCACCTGCACTTTGAAGACTCAATGTAGCCTGTCATTTGTCTTTGTACAGCTAATGAGATAAAAGTGGATTTTACATTTTAAGATATAATAAAACTTAATTTAAAAATATAAAATTCATCCTCAGCTCACAGGAGATGCAACAGCAGGCAGTGGGCCAGATTTAGCCTTTAGGCCATAGTTTCCAAACCCTGTTAAAGGTCATGTAATACAAAATCAGAAGTGAAGAAATCACCTCTCTTTCATTGTTTTGTAGAAAAGTTTAACCATTAGCCAAACAAGTGTCAATGCCAATGAAAAAATATGAAACAACCAAATTCAGTCTTATAAAGTGGAAAAAGACCATTTGAACAAATAAGAGTATTCTCTTAGTAAGTATTGACTGGGAAAAAATGTATCACACTTCTTGGTTAAGATTTAGTATCTGAACTGTTAGTCTTTATGAAGAATGAGCATTTAATTTTGTTTTTCTTTTCTGTCTCCTTGAGTTCCAATTTACCTATTTCTCTTCTAATTTTTAAGATTTCTGCATTTTTTATTGACTTTCTAATTTTGTTACATGATTTTCCATTTAAAATCCCTTTAATTTCATTAAGATATGAAACAAATTCTCTGAAGATTGCTTTAGCAACAATTTAGGAATCTGGATAAGTTGATTCATAATTATAATTTCTGTTCATCTAGTTCTGACTTTTTAAAATAAAATTTGCTCTTTGTCCAGTAATTACTTAGAATTTCATTCTTAAATTCCCATTTAGGTTTTCACATTTTTCTTGCACTAACAACTGAGTTATCTTAATACTATTTATAGCATTGTGATCTCTAAAGGATGTGTTTAACAATTCTGCTTTTTTCTTTTTACTTATTTTCAAATTTTATGCATCTCAATACATGCTCTAGTTTTGTAAAAAAGTTATGTGATCCTGATGTGTGTATACATACATATATATATATACACACACACACATAATATGTTATCTAGTGGTTTTATTCAGAAGGCATCATTAATCATTCAACTGTAAATTCTCTTGACAACTTGTTTAATTCTATGTTTTCCTTTGGCCTATTTTTCTTTTAGATTTGTCAGATTCAGAGAAAGGAACATTAAATTTCCAGTTATTATTGTTGTAGCATATTCTAAGTCATCCTTCAATTTTGTAAACACTTTCCCTTATGTATCTGGATGTCATGATGCTTAGAAAATAAAATTTAAATAATGATGTTGGTTTGTTGTTTATGGTTCCCTTAAATATAATGTAATTTTCTCAGTTATCTCCCTATTTTCCTCCATTTGTTTGTACAATATTGATTACTTTTTAAAATAGTTCTCATTCCTTTTTTAGGCTAGCACTTTGTTGCAGTGATTGCTTTTTCTTATTACTTTGTGATAAAATTCATTTTCCATGGCCTGTCTTCCCCCACTTTCTGCTGTTTGTCAACTCTTTTCCTAATTTAGATGTCTTACTAATTTATTGATTTCTGGTTCTTAATGTCTTTAAGTTATCTATTTTTCTTCTCCTTATTTCCCCCTGTGATTTCGGTGATTAATTACTTTACTTGACTGTCTTCATAATTGTTTCCCTTTTTTATACCTTTTCAATTTTTGTCTTGTGATTTTTGATCTAGAAGCTTACTTATTTTTCTTTAGTTTCTTTGTACTCCCCAGAAATGAAAGTTTGTTAGCTTGAGCTCCACTTTCTACCCAATTTCTCCATTCTCTGTTTCTGGGCTATTTTCTTGTGTTATTTCTTGCAGTGTAATATACACATATATGTTTATATACACGGTATATGTACAAATATACTTATATTACAATAAAGCTTAAGAAGCATAACCAGTTTAAGCTTCTATCTAATTTCTATATTAAGAAATTCTGAGGGTATATTCTTATGTTATTTCTTGAAATCTTTAGTATTTCAGCCTATTTTCCATATACTCTCATATTACTTAACTTCTGATTCTTGCCCCTTGAACAGGATGGCAAATCTGTTTTATTTTTCTCCTTTGTCGCAGAATTTATGTTCACTACCTAAAGTTCTTATTTTAAGTAGCATGGTTCTCTATTTCTCCTTCCCACCCTATCTCATTCTATCTCTGTCTCTGTTTCTGTGTCTGTGTCTCTCTGTCTATCTCTCCATCTCTGTCTCTCTGTCTGTCTGTCTCTCTCTTTGTTGCTTTCTCTCTCCCTCTCTCTCACCTTGGCTGGGTTTAATTTTCCTTTCTTTCAAGTCAACTGTAGCACCTCTTGCTATTCTGTTACCCCAGTTCCCTCAGCTCTCACCCTTTTCTTCTCTGGCTGGACTGACTCGATGCTTTTGCCTTTTTGCAGGATTCAGGGTAGGCATAAAGAATGTTTTGGACAGAATTTCTGTCGACATGGGTCTGTAACCCACCTACCCTCCCATCAGGTATAAATTAATTACTCCTTTTTCATTTCTATTCCTATGCCTTGGCATAACCAATGCAGGGTGGCATGCAGGCAAGGCATGGTGGATGCTAGCAGTCTCTGGAGAAAAAGACAATGTAATTGTGGATCTGAGGCAGAAGCCCACAGGTTGGTTTCTGTATCTTTGACAACAGTGTAGAGTCTGATGGGAGAAGGGGCTTGAGTGAGTTCTTTAAGGATTATTTTTCCTCAGTGCTAATCCAGAATATTTTTAATTAGTTAAATTTATCTTTAATCAATCTTGATCAGTCACAGAATTCTCTTTTTCTATGCAAAATATTTGAAAGTTTGTTTGGAATGGGGTAAATACTTACTTTACCAACTTGTTAATGAGTCACATAATCTAAAGTCTCCTGTATTGCTATTTTTTTGGCAAGATGGAAACACCTCACATTAAAATTTCCTTGAGATACACTAGCAAGGTGAAAACTTTTGGAAAAATGTTTTTAATCAACAAAATATTTCTGAATGGCCACAAATCAAGTTTTACCTCCTCCCCTGCCCATCCATTAAGGAGGATGGGTTTTGTGTTTATTTATTTTGAGATATGCTTTACTTCAGTCGAATATGACAGGAATAAAAGTAGAACATTGTTAGAATCTTGGAGCTAAAGGGGACAAATAACATTTATTTGTAATCAGTCTATAGAAACAGAAAGGGTATTGAAGACCAAAGAGGTTGTCATTTACTTGATTTCACACATCTATTTATGGCAGAAAATTATATTAATCAATCTGAATTAAGCCAGCTACTATGTGGAATATTACACTTTAAAAATGTTAATTTAAGATGCTCACTTTTGGGAGAAGAAAGTTATCTGAATTGTACAATAACGTTGGAATTGGTAAATGATAGGACTTATTTTAGTTTATTATGTATCTTTATGGAATTCATTGTTTCTCTAAGCTTGATAAAACATTTTTTTGAAATAAGATTAAAAGAAAATTTATACCCCCAATAAAGTATTTTTTGAAAAGTATGATCTGTTGAATTTTTACTTTCCAAAAGAAAGATAATACGTTTATGAAAAAAGAAATATGCTACATTTTGCAATGCTTTAGATCTCCAAGGCTGTAAATAAGTTTGTTCCCCTTTCCCAGTTTCTCTGTTATTAAAATTGGTTTGTTCAGAAAGTTGTCTATAGAGTTTATACACAAGCATGATTATCTTCTGATGTCCATTACAGCTAAAAATCAGTTGCAAATCATACAACAAATCATCATAACTTTGGTGAGTTGAGTGGGGAAAAAAAGTCTCTTCATAAGTTCTGTGATTTGACTTGCAGGCTATTATATAACAGTTTGGAATGAGAACACATCTCATAAACATTTTCACACTCAGCAAGTTGGAGCTTTATTTTAGTTTCACTTTAGGCTGGAGATCTGCTTTGGCTCTATGTTCCTCGCAATGCCAGTTAGCCTGCTGCTAGGTATCTGTTTCAATAGCAGTAACCATATCTAGGGAGATAAACTAATATTTTCATAATACAGTACAATGCAGCATGGTGGCTTTCCTTCAGCTTTTCTCTCAAATATGCTTATTGAAATAATTATCCGTCACTATTACCTGCTCCCCCACATCCATCCCTGCAATATTACACAGTGGTTAATTATGACCCTTAAGTGACTTGCACTATTTCTTATAAAAAGAGAAACAAATACAGTTGAGCATCAGAATCCAGAGAAAGTTGAATAAGGTTGTTTTTCCTATCTAATATCTTCTATTAGTAAGGTTCTTCACCTAAATTCCCATCATGCATAACTACTCTTAATTCATATAATGTACTTTAGAGTAGGTCACTTTAACCTTCCCATTCATTAAATAAGTATATTATTCCTCTACCTAAGATAAAGTAACAGATATGCACTTTGAAACTACTAACCTTAGTATGTTGAATTTTGAGGTCGGTGAGTGGGGCAGGTATGGTCCCCTCTGCTGGATTCCCTGAGGTCTTTTCCCAAGAAGACATTTCTGGGCTGGTTCTAGAGACACAAGTAAAGTCAAATAGTCAAGAGACTGAGCAGTGTTGTGCTGATGATTCCTTGGCTTTATTCGTCTCTTTTAATCTGAACTGACTGAGGATCATTTGCATATTAGACTGTGATTGGATGAACCAATTCAGAAGAAAAAATAAAATGAAAGTACTTTTTCCTTGTAAGAGAACATCTAGATTTTAAACTTAAATCTTTAGAAATAATTTTGTCAAACCTGTAGGTAGTCTGGAATATAGTTTATTACATGCATATTAATTCATTATTAAAAATATTGAAATATTTGTCAAAAGTGATAGTTGGTTTGATTATTGATGTTGAAATCAACCCCCACCCACACCTCCATTCCCTCAACCCCTCTACTGTGTGAACTAATTTCTCTGATGGATAATTAGCAAAGGGAACAGGACAGTAGTTTTTGAGTATTCCCTTTCTGTGAGATAGGAGGGAGAGAGCTGTGCTTTCCCCTGCAACTAAACGGCTGCTTAATAGCACACTCTACATGTTACCTCATCTGAGTCTTACAACTCTGAGACATATGCTACTGCTACCCCTATTTTAAAGATGGAAAACTAAGGCTCAGTGATTTGCCTAAGGTCACACAGTGAGCAAGCATCCAAAAGGCTTCTTTATTCTTACTTTAGCTCTCTGGCCACCAAGGAACTCTCTTCACCTTTGCTGAGTTAGTTCCTCTGAGTGAGGGACTTGAAAAGCTTATCACTCTTTCCTTCTTATTCATCATGACTAAGCATTTTGGAAGAGATAATAGTAAGTTTACTGTGGCCATAAATGATAGCTGGGTAAATTTTTAGCTTTAATCGCTCTAACTATATTAAGCCTTTTGGAACACCTTGAGTGTGGATCACAGAGAAGAAATCAGTTGTTTTAATCAATAATCAAAAAAACAGAAAAAATGTACAAAAATTTTTGTGAAGATGATTCCATTCACCATTGGTACATAGAATGTGCACATGCTTATGGATAATGAAAAAAACCAGTAGACTTGAAAGACAAACAGCTTTTGTTGAGTGAGAACTCAGCAGGTATCACATTCAGAAAGCAGGCTTGAGTGAAACAAGGCTGGCAAATGAAGGCCAGCTCACCAAAGTCAGAGGTGGATGAAAGCTTTTCTAGAGTGCCATGAGCTGGTGTTGGTTGCATAATCAAATCTAATCATGTCAACAAGGTTGTAGACCTCTAAAAAGAAGGGAATGACAAGTTCAAGTTAATGGAATTGCCAACCAAAGGAAGTGCTGTAGCACTTCAACCATACATATATTGCCACTACGATGAACTCTGAGAAGGTCAAAGAAAAATTTTATGAAGACCTGAAGACCTTCATCATCAATGTGCTAAAAGGTGACAAATGGTTAGTACTTCAATAGACACAGTCATTATTTTGTAATGAAGGATCGTTTCTGAAGGTAAAGATTACAATAGATTCAGTGAACAGAGTAAGTTTCAATTAATCATTAACAGAAAGAAAAAGTAAAACAATAAATGACCCTCTTAATTTTTAAATGGCTTTAGCTATGAAAAAATCATTATTTTAAATGTTTGCTGAGGCTAATTCTCTGAAATTTTCTATTCCTCAGTGTCATTCAAAGAGATAATTAGCTTCAAATTAGTTACTTGAAGACTTGAATACCCAAATTTATTTTCAAAGTACTGATAAGCTTACTAAGCCTCAGAAGATTTTGCACTAAGTTAAATTTTTTTGTGGAGGGGAGCAAGATACCTAATTATTAGTGCTCATTCTTGTTTGTTTTGATGAAACACTCATATAAGCAGACAGAATCAAACTCTAACACCTGCCTCCTCCAACTACCTAGGGGCACACAATATGATACTGAACACCTGGCATGGACTTCAGCATCATGTGGGTTATTCTTCAGAATAACCAAGAACCTTGCTTTTTCTCTGTATCCCCTACACTCAGCATAGTGTCTGGCACTAAGTGTTTAATAATTGTTCATTCTTTTTCAATTTGCTTGTTTTACTTTGAAACCAAGAAGGGGATAACAAACACTCTTCTCTAATGTGTGTGTATGTGTGTGTTTGCGTATTACCGTATTATGTAAATATACATGGTGTTAATGATTTTATCAGAACTTCTGAGAGCAGAAACAAGATGATGGAATATAGCACTTAGATGTGTTCTTCCAACATTCCCCTTCAAAATACTTATAAATAATATCCTAAATCAAATTCTGGACTGGTAGGACCAACATAAGGTCAGCATGAGACTTTCTTCCATCCCAAGACAAGATAGAAGGTAGAAAATAGAGATCTGTGACATGGGAGAAGAGGTTGACCTGGGATGCATGCTGATAAAACACCAGGGGTGGCACTGTAATCATAATTTAAATGGGGATCTCTTTCCTATTCATTAACAGGCCCATGTGACCTGCCTGGGTCACATGGAAGCCTGAGTCACATGAGTGTGAGTCACATGGAGCCTGTGGTGGAAGGAGTTTGCTGAATGGATAGAACAGCAAGAGGTGAAGCTACAGCAGAAATGAGAGGAAATTAGTGAGAGAGCAGTCAGAACTGAAGGACATAGGCAAGCCCACAGCTGGCTGTGAGTGTGAGAAGGGCATTTTGTTTAAGGGAAGCTTGTTTGTGATTTGTTTAAGTGAAGTCTGCTTGTGATTTGTTTAATGGAGCTGGTTTATGGGAAGCCTAGCAGGGGGAATGCATGGGGATGGTGTCTTTCTCCACATTGTTATTGTGTATAGATGTTTGTTACTATGGTGGACTTGGCTTTCTGGTATCTGAATAAATGTTTTGATTCTGTCTTCCACGTGGAGAATCTGTTGTATTTTATGATTCAGAATTGCATCATAACATTCATGGCTGCCATGGGTGCTGTGAATATCACATTTTTGCTATAAGTACTAGATGGTGGTGACAAAATTATCATTACCTTTGGGAGTTCTCAAGCTGCAGAGGATCACTCCACATTGGAAACACTGAAAATGTGTAAAACCCAGAGCTAGTTATTATGAAAATAGCACTGCAAAAAAGTCTAAAGCTTGAGGAAGTACCCCTTCTGCCCCAACACATGCTGGGAATGGAACTTGATATTAACATATAATTCCACATCAAGAAACAGGAGAGAAAAAATAGCAAACAATAAAAAAAGAACCTGACCCTCAAAACCTACTATGGTGATAGGGATGATGAAGACACAATCTCAGAAAACGACAACCAAGTCAAAAAAATTATATGCAAAGCCTCTAACAAATTATGAATTGTACAGAAGTCCAAGAAGAATTCCTGAAAGAGCTAAAAAGTGATTTTCAAAATCAAATAAAAGTGATAAAGAAACACAAACAAAGAATGACAATTATGAAAAGACATTTAACAGCTTGGTTACAGGAACTCAAAAAATACTTTAGAAAATAAGACCTGAAGAAACCAATTTGACTAAATGGAAAAAACGTATAAAAGTTCACTGATAAAAACGACTCTTTAAAAAGTAGAATTGGTTAAATGGAAAAAGAGGTTCTAAAGCTCACTGAAGAAAATAATTCCTTAAGAATTAGAATTCGGCAAGTAGAAGCTAATGACTCATCAAGGAACTTAACATCTCAAGGAACAATAAAACACATTTTAAAAATTAAAAAAGAACAAAATATGAATTATCTTAGTAGAAGAAAAATAACTTGGAAAAATAGATGAAGGAGAGATAACTTAAGAACTATTGGATTAGCTGAAAGCCATGATCAAAGAAAGAGGAAAGACACCATATTTCAGGAATTGTCAAGGAAAATTATCCTGATATCCTTAAACCAGAGGGTAAAATAAAAATGGAAAGAGTTCACTGATCACCACCTCAAAGAGATCCTAAAATGAAAACTCATAGGAATGTTATAGCCAAATTCCAGAGCTCCCAGATAAAAGAGGAAATTCTTCAAATCCCCAGAAAGATACAATTCAAATATCAAACAGCCATAGTTAGAATCAAGCAAGGTTATACAGCTACCATATTAAGGAAGTGGAGGACTTTGAATATGATATTCAAGAAAGCAAAAGATCTAGGAAGATAACTGAGAATAACCTACCCAGAAAAATTGAGTATAGTCCTTCAAGGGAAAAAATAGATGTTTAATGATGAAAGCATTCCTGATGAAAAGATTAGAGCTGAATAGAAAAATTGACTTTGAAAACAACACTCAAGCAAAGTATAAAATCATAGAAATCATAAGTGACTCAAAGAGGTCCTGTTTATCTTTCCAGATGGAAAGATGATACATTTAACTTACAAGAATATTATTATTATAAGGGCAAAAGAGAATATGCTCAGTTAGTAAACATAACTGTGAAGGTAAATGAAATTAATTCACCCTATAAAGGAAGTACATAGCAGAATGGATTAGAAACCAGTATCCAACACAATGTTGGTTATAAAAAACACATTTGAAACAGAGTGAGTGACACACAGAGAGTTAAGATAAGGGTTTGTAGCAGGATTGATTATGCAAGCTGAAGTGAAATAGGCAGGAATAGCAATCATGGTCTCAAACAAAGCAAAAGCAAAAAAACCCGACCTAATTAAATGGGATAAACAGTAAAACTGTATCTTGTGAAAAGGAATCATAGACAATGAAGTCATAGCAATACTAAACCTATATACACCAAATGTTATAGCATCCAAATTGTTTTTTTAAATTATGCTTTATTTATTTATTTTTAGTTTCCACAAGATTTTGAGTTCCAAATTTTCTCTACATCCCTCACCTCCTCCCACCCCAACACACTGTGCATTCTGATTACCCTTTCTCCCAATCTGTCCTCCCTTCTATCACACCTCTCCCTTCCCTTATTCTCAACTCCTGTATTTTTTTCTAGGGCAAGATATACTTCTATATCACATTACCTATATTTTTTATTTCCCAGTTTCATGTAAAAACAATTTTTAATATTCATTTTTAACACTTTGAGTTCCAGCTTTTCTCCCTTCCTCCCTCCCCACTCACCACTGAGAAGATAAGCAATTCAATATAGGTTATACATGTGTAGTCATGCAAAAGGCTTTCATAGAAGTCGTGTTGTGAAGGACTATTTCCCTCCATCCTATTCTGCCCCCATTTAGTCTATTCTCTTATTTGACCTTGTCCCTTCCCAAAAGTGTTTACTTCTAGTTACACCCCCTCCAATTTGCCCTCCCTTCTATCATGCCCCTCACACCCCACTTATTCTCCTTCTCCCCTACTCTCCTGCAGTGTAAGATACATTTTTATACCAAATTGAATGTGGATGTTATTCCCTCCTTAAGCCAAATGTGATTAGACTAACCTTCACTTTTTCCTTCTCACTTCTCCCCGCTTTTGCCCTCCATTTAAAAAGCTTTTTCTTTTCTCTTTTATGAGGGATAATTTTCCCCATTCCATTTCTCCCTTTGTCCTCCCAATATATTCCTCTCAACCCTGAATTTTATTTTTTTAGATAGCATCCCTTCCTATTCAACTCACCCTGTGCCCTCTGTCAATATGTATATAATCCCTCCAACTACTCAAATACTGAGAAAAGTTTTAAGAGTTACAAATATTATCTTTCCATTTAGGATTGTAAGCAGTTCAGCTTTAGTAAGAACCTTATGATTTCTCTTTCTTGTTTATTCTTTTCTAGTTATGTCTCTGGGCAAATGGGATTCAAAAATACAACTACAAGTATTTGCCAGATGACTGCTGATGAGGAGGGAGCTGAATCTTCATAGTAATCAAGAAACACTTTACAGTATTTATTAAAATATTGTTAATTTATGAGGAGATTAAGTTGGTCACATTCAACACACAAATTTTACACTGAAAATTTCAAATACTCATTCAAGTAAACAGCACAAAATGGATATAGGAAAACAGGAATAACATAATACTTCTAAGTAAGCAAACCCTATAAAAATATTGTTGTTATTTGTCCTTTATTCTTGAAGACATCATGAGAGTTTTGTCTTGAATTGTTCATGAACTGGATTTAAGTAAGGCAGAGGTGTACAAAGTTATTAGACTCACTCTCTCCTCCATAGTTATTCAATTCTAGTGGGGAGGCAAAAGCCAAAATAACTGGCAATGGCCCATGATTCAGAGGGTGGCCTTGGCCTTTCTAAATTATGGACTTTCTCAGGTCTCTGTCTAAGGCAATGCCCAATCGATGACTAAAGACCAGGTAAGAACTGAAACAAAATATGGCCTGGGTTGTGATGAGAAAAATATCAATCTTGATTGATGAGTACCATCAGGTTAAGTGAAGACCATTCAGGCATGAATTCCCCAAAACTTCCACCCTTCCTGCCAAAGCTAAAACAACTAAGTATCCCCCTAAGGCAAATAAAATGCTCCAGGATGGAGGAGAACCACCAAATTTGTGGTCATGGGAACTGGTGTACCCTTCCCCTTCACCACTGCCTTACTGCCTCATCAACATTCTTGCCTTACATTCCATATTTGGTAACAAAAACCCTCACTGGTGAGCAATGATCCTTTCCATGTTCTTTGTTTCTGGGGTAGATTCCCGCACTTGGACTTTGTTCCTGGATTCCCAGCCAATGGGAAGAGAAGTTAGTGGGCTTCTGTGTTAGGGACTATATAATGTTGTACTCTGCTGTGCTCTGGTGCATTCCCTTGCAGATACCACTCATGATCTCACGGGAAGTTCCCTTTCTCATGAGATTGTAATAAATTCCTTTTTGCCTTTTACCATGAAAAGCCTCTGAGTTTAATTTGAGTATTCCAAACAGATGGGAAGACCCTCTGTGTTTTTTTGGCCGAAGCAGAAAATAATTGCTGTTTACATTCATTCCTAGGTGGTAAAAAACTAAACAATGAGCCACAGAGATTTGGGCTGGGGGCTATTATTGGCTAGTCAATGAAAGCCAGTGATTTGGGTTTAAAGACATAGTCAAGTAGTTTCATTTGAAACGTAATGACATTTAACATTAAAAAAAATATATGTTATTTTGTCCCAATTACATGTTAAAAAAATTTTTTAAACATTTTAAAAAAGTTTTAATTTCTAAATTGAGTCCCCCACCTCATCTCTCTCCTCCGTCAGATGGTAATCGATCTTATATATTTTATACATGTGCAATCATGTGAAAGATTTCCATATCAGTTATTTCGTTCAAGACCAAACTGAAAAAGAAAGGAAGAAACAAAGAAAGAATGAAACGAATGGCATGCTTCAATTTGTATTCAGAGCATAACAGTTTTCTGTGGAGGTAGATAGTATGCTTCATCATTAGTCCTCTGGGGTTGTCTAGGATCATTGCATTGCTATGAATAGCTAAGTCATTCACAATTCTTTATTGTATAATATTACTATTAACTGTGTCTGGTTCTGCTCACTTTACTTCATGTAAGTTCATGAGCTTCAGTTCACGTAAGTCTTTCAAGGTTTTTCTGAAATCATCTTGCTTGTCATTTCTTATAGCACAATAATATTCCATCATAATTAAAAAACACAGCTTGTTTAACAATTCCTCAATAGATGGGCATCTTCTTGATTTCTAATACAATGAACTTTTTAAAAGGTTGTTTTTTTCAGAACTGTATTTCAAGAAGTCATAAATGAAAACATCACAGGACAAAAAAAGTAAATTGTCCCAGATTTTTGAAAAAAAATATATAAAATAATGAAAAATCTAGCTCCCAAACCCCAAAGTATCTTATAAAATGTTACCAAAAGTATATTCTTATGCATAGTGCACCCTCATGTAATGATATTGTGCCCCAAGTGGAGAGAGGGACCACATATGGTGAGGGAAAAAGGAGGACAAAGAGGAGGAGGAGAAAAACAATATTTCTACATAAATAAATAATATAAAATATTAGAGATGAATTAAAAGTTTAAACATTTATTACCAGCCAATGATATTCCACAATTTCTTTATCCTGTTGTCTGAGGTGAAATGAAAGGATCTTTCCTTATCTCTAAAGTTTGGGGCCATATATCCACATGCAAAACATGCTTTGAAATCAAACAAAGCTTCAATTCACCTTACCACATTTAGAGCAAACTACACTCCAGCCTTTTCTTTGAGACTGAATTCAGTCTCCCTTTCCAGCTAACAATACATCCCTCTAAAACACAATTAAAATTCTTTGTATAGACACATCCTTAGTTCACCCCCACCCCCCTAAATCATCAGAGTTGGCCAGAATCTATCCTCTCTAATGGCTTACTTATAAGTCCAAAGGATGTTGTAACTGACCTAGGTACTTATTTGCCCTTCAGATTAATGAAGAAAGAGGAATAAACTAACCTTTGGGCTTTATTCCCTATTCAGTACTCTGCAATATAACTCAGCAAGTCTTCTCACAGTTCTTTACATGCAATGCTCTGTGCTTGGGCCCTTTAACCTTCCACTGACTGACTTCCATTTGCCTGGAATAATATGTCTCCTTATCTGTGACTCTAAAAGCCCCAACTGTTTCTTTTCAAGTACAGCTCAAGTATCTTTTACATGGAACCCTTCCTGATTTCTCAAATTCTTGGACCTTCTTTCCTAAGTTATCTTGTATTTAACGTGTTTGTGTGTTTGTTTGTGTGTGTATTGTGAATATATTGACATTGTTTCCTTCTATGTACTTATGTCCTAGCCCACTGCCTGAACTCAGCAGGTGAGTAGTAAATATTTGTTGATGGATTGATTGGATGTTTAAGGAAGACCTTAACCTTTATTAGAACAGTTTCTGTTAGTTTCTTTCTAGTACACCTAAATAAAAAGTTCATTGTGTTTAGATCAATAATAAGTGTTCTAACCACACCTAACTCACAGCCTGTTATTTTAGGTATTTTTCCCTTAAAAATGCAAATTTATCTAATTACAATTCTGCTTGTATTTAGAGAATTTTCAGGATATTCCTATACATTTTTTTGTTGAGAACCTATATCAGAGGTGGGTAATCTTCAGCCTTCAGGTCACATGTGGCCCTCTAGGTCCTCAAGTGCAGCTCTTTTACTGAATCCAAACTTCATAGAATACATTCCCTTAAGGAAAGAATTTGTTCTTTGAAATTTGGACTCAGTTGAAAGGCTGCACCCAAGGACCTAGGCACCACATGTGGCCTCTAGACACAAGTTCCCCACCCCTGGAGATAGTAGAATTAATAGATATGGGTCAAAATAGAGTAGGATGTTTTTTTCCAATACTATATGTGAATATTTGAGGTCTGAATTCTTAAATCACTAACTGTCTTTTTTCCAGTGTGAAGGCCATGATGTTATCCTGATTTTTTTCCCTAATATTCTTCATCAAATAGTCAGTTAAACTTCTCAAACTAGGCTCTTGTGAGAACTTAGCTGACAATGGCATAGCTTGAGCTGAAATTTCATTTGAGAGTTCTTTCTGATATTTTCAAGAGAACTTACTGAAATTCACTTTTTAGTTTATAAAGAGATTCTTGTTATAGGCTGGAATGCTTTGTACTTTTTTATCTCTGTTATTTGATTTTCATTGAGCTTTGTCATTGTGAGTTAGCTAGATTGTGCAACTGTGAATATTACTGATATGATTAGTGTTATCATGTTCTAAAATTTAGTTCCTTGACCTCATTTGTCATTTAACTTCTAGAATTTCCAGATTTCTCCTGTGTGATTAGAATCATAGCTATTCTGAACTAGAGAGGACCATAGAATTTATTGAATTCAATCCATTTATTGTAATACATAGAAAATAAAATGTACAATACAATCTGTACCATGATGTTATTTTTTAACTACCCAATTAATCCAAAGGTCCAATCTGAAGGTTCCATGGCAATAACTTGGCAACAACACCTAAATGAGGAGCCAAGACTGGGAGTAGGAATGTAGGAGACAGGGAGTAATATGTAGTGAGAGAAGGGGGAATAGGGACATAATCAAGAACAATTTTTATCAGTGTATATATTCGGAATGTCAGGAAAACCCTGCTTCTGATAAAGTATAGGCATTTATTTTGTGATTCTGTAATAGGTCAAGTTGCATAATTACAGTGAAGAGTCAGACTCTTCAGTGGATAATAACACAGCAGGAACAATGTTTAAAATGAATTGGGGACATGCAGTCTTCAAAGTTGGTGCAGGTCTTCTTGGTGCATTGCTGTGAGTACATCAAACGACAAATTAATGAATTTGGTTTGGGGTTATCTTCGTTTTTTATGTAGGTGGCTAAGGCTATTAATTCTTAGTGAGACAGAAGACAATTCCCAAAATATACAGTCACATGAGCTTGATCACAAATGCATGATATGAGGTGGCATTTTTTACCATGATAATTTGCTTTATATTTTTGCAATAATAAAATTATTTCTGACAATTAAAAATTGCTTAAAATTAGATCTGAGATTATAAAATCATATTGTAATTGCTTTATTTTGAAAAGTTCTCTATCATGGTTTCAGAGGAAACCAAAACTTTTGATGCTGATGGTGCAAGAAAAGTCCTATTGAGGCTAGTCATAGCAGCAACATAGGTCATTTCCATCATTCTGGATTTGACCCTAAAGTTTCATCTACATGTTTTGAAAATGTGGACTCAAGTATAATCAGAGCTCCTTCAGTGAATTAATCCTGCATACCTGGAAGCATATTTGTGTAAAAAGTACTCTGGAATTAGAGGTTCCAATATTGGCTTTGCTGATATTTATAGATCTGACCTTTGACAAGTCTTTAACTTCTCTGGATCTACTTCCTCATACATAAAGTGAAGATATTTCACCATATATTATTTAAGATCCCTTTTGGTTCTAAATCTATGATACTATACACTGATACATCAGAATCAAATTTTAGAGTATGAGGGGATTCCTTTAGGATTATAGATTTGTAGTTCAAAGGGACATTAGAGGTTATTCAGGAGTGGGGAATCTGAGGCCTTGAGGCCACTTATGGTCTTCTAGGTCCTTGAATATGGCCTTTTGACTGAATCTAAGTTTTACAGAACAAGTTCGAATTTTTAAAGGTTTTCTTCAGTGAGCTTTTGAATCTCCTTTTCCATTTGACTAATTCTGCTTTTTAAAACATTCTTCTCCTCATTGACTTTTTGGATCTCTTTTGCCATTTAAGTTAGCCTGTTTTTAAAGGCGTTATTTTCTTCAGCATTTTTGGGGTCTCCTTTAGCAAGTGGTTGACTTGTTTTTCATGATTTTCCTGCATCAATCTCATTTCTCTTCCCAATTTTTCCTCCACCTCTCTTGCATGATTTTCAAAATCCTTTTTGAGCTCTTCTGTGGCCTGAGACCATTGCATATTTCTTTTTGGAGGTTTCAGATGCAGAAGCTTTGACTTTGATGTCTTCCTCTGATGGTATTCATTATTTTTCCTCATTCAAAAGAATGGAAGAAAATACCTGTTCCCCAAGAAAGTAACCTTCCGTAGTCTTATTTTCCCCCACTTTTGGGGGCATTTTACCTGTCAGTTACTTGCCTTTTGAGTCCTTTTTTAAGTGGAGGCTATACTTTGGGGACCTACAAGTTCTCAGTTCCTCCAATGTGGCACAGTCAAGGGAGAGGAGTTTACTCCTCTCCTGGTCTGCACTCTGGTCTGGGGGCAACCACAAGCACTCTTCTGCCCAGCATCTGCAAGTAGGCTTCCCTCTCCACCATCACCACTAGCTCCACCAGGCAGTGCTCCTCCTCATCCCAGTACTGTCACTCAGAACTGAGAGTGAGATTGGCTATTCAATTACCTCAGGGCCTTTAGGTGGAGAGCTCCAAAAATGGATGCTGTACGTGCCTGGGTCTCCCTTTTCACACAGATGAAAGAGCTTTCTTACAGACCTTCAAAGCCGCCTTTGGCATTTGTGGGTTGAGAAATATGGGAAACACAGCTACTGACTGTGATTTAGCTCCCTGAAGCCTGCTCCAGTCCTGCTGTGCAAGTCTGTGCAGCCAAGGCTATGCTGTGCTCCCTGGCCTATGCTACATTCTAAGACTGGTGGTATAGACTTTTCCTGTCAGTCTTCCAGGCTGCCTTGGGCTGGAAATCTTTTTCACTCTGTCGTTTTGTGGCTTCTGCTGCTCTAGAATTTGTTTGGAGTTACTTTTTACAGGTATTTTATGAGCTATGGGAGGAGAGCACAGCAGGGCCATTATTCTGCTCTGCCATCTTGGCTCTGCCCCTCCCCACCAAGGACTTAATTTTTAAATAAGAGGAGCTCAGGAAAGTTAAATGACTTGTCTAACATCCCATGGTGAACATATGGCATGGCCATTATTTGAGTCCAGGACCTTTGACTCTTAATCAAGTGTCTTTTCCACTCAATAATTTTGAGGAAATGCTACAAACTCAGTAATGTCTACAATGTAGAAATATTCATAAATGTGCTGTGATACAGAGATAGGGGTTAGACCTAGGATTTCCCAGATATAGGGAGCTCTCCACTGAGAAAATTGCCTCTACCAAGGAAAGTCAGAACTTTCTTTGCTACTTACAATTTTAGAGAGCTGATTAGAATACTGACAAGATAAAGTAGCCTGTGTATATTTTTTAAATGGCCAGATTATTACATTTTTCTTACAATGATGAGTTTATAAAAAATTGTGTAATTCTTCTAATGAATGTTTTAGTTTTGATTCTCATATTTCATCTGGAAATTATTCACATAGAAAAGAGTATAAGTACATAGTTTGAAGTATTTATTCACACCTTTTTATATTAGTCTGTGGAATTTAAGATTCAATGAAAAGATCAGGTTTATAGGTTACTAAGAAAGAGGAAGGAGGGCACATATTAAAGTAGATACTGAATTTATTGCTGAGCACATATGGCACATCCAGCAGTATCACAAAAACACATCTTTATTTTAAATAACATTTCTATCAAAAAAGGTTGATATGCCATATAAAATGCCACAAAACCTTACTTATATATCTTACTCACTTTCAGATATCCTAAATACACCATGTGTATTTGTTATGTGCCACCACATAGGAAAACAAAACAAAAACAAATATATTTTACACTATCTTTTCCATTTAATTCAATCAGCATTTGGCTAGTGCCTACTATGTATGAGGTCCATTTGATTTTATTTTTTGTAAGTAAAGAGAGGAAAGGAAAAGGAATATTTATTATAGTGCTATTTCTTTATTATTAAGGGAATGTTTATTAAGGACTTATTATATGCCAAGCATTGTGCGCCAAGAGTTTTTAAAATATTTTCTGCTTTGACTTTTGTATCAGATGTGTGATTTCATTGGGATAGGAAATGCCCAGTGTACAAGTTTCCTCTGCTAAAACAAATCTACTCTGCAACGTACCGTTCCAAATGTCACAGGAAATTAAGTGGTTAACCGACTTGCCCAACGTGATGGCCAGTAAGTGTCAGAGGCAAGCCTTGAAAGAAGATTTCTGGACTTTGAACGCAATTTTCTACCTTCTAGGACAAATGGCCTCTCTCTCAGGTTCATGATAGATAATAAATGCAAACTTTTATAGCTTTAGATGAATGGCGAAAACATTTAATTTTTTAGGTACTACTTCTAATGGCAATGTTTGCTTCAATAACTTGATGATATTGTTATCTTATCAATGTGGATAGTCCTTCCATTAGTGAAGCACACTCCCTTCATTTGTTTCACAGTCTGTATAACTCTCAAGGAGCCAAAAGATTTTATATTTTTGTTATATTTCTAAGGGAGAGCATTATAAGGGAGTCTTATGCAATTTATAAACTGTATTGTGAATACATAAACAATATTTATTGATGTATGTGTGTGTGGTCATCGTTCGTTGCTGAAGAAGACCATGGCATCAGAGAAATGATGACATGACTTGCACTTGACTTTGTTTTGAGTGAGGGAGGGCTGTGCAGGTCACCAGCCTCACTTCTCCTCCAGAGCTGTCTGAATCCAGTGATCAAATTGGGGTTAAGTGACTTGCACAAGGTCACACAGCTAGTGAGTGTCAAGTGTCTAAGGTGAGATTTGAACTCAAGTCCTCCTGACTCCTGCACTGGTGCTCTATCCACTGCACTACCTAGCTGCCCCTATTTATTGTTGTTATTAGAGTAACAAGTACATGGCGTAGTGACCCATACTTTATTATCTCACACCTCTCACATGGGTACATAGAAACACACTCTCTGAATTGAAACACTCCAACCTTTTTTATTTTCTGTGCTATTTTACTCACTCTAACCTACTCTCTCAATGAAGGGTCTATTTTTCTACCTAAATGGATTTCCCCCATGTGGTGGTATTAAAATTCTCTTCAAGTCCTAAGGCTAACCTTGTTTTGTGGAGTATCCACTTTCTTCATTTGCCACTTTAGCTTTTAAGACCCCACTGTTGCATTTCATTTAAAGAAGCTGGTCACAAACAATGATGGCATCACTAATTCTTAAATATTCCATTTATTTAATAATAAGGCATGTCCCAGGCTTCCTTCACTAATTTAAATATCCCGGACTCTCTACGCTAACTTTCCCTCCCTGGGCTTCACTTGGAATCTTACCTCAAGATCTAGATCTAGATCTCTGTTGGTCCTCAGTCGTATCTGGCCCCTCCTGTGGGGGAGGGGAATAACTAGGCAGAACACCCGAGTTGGCATCTGCACACTCTTTAATGGCTATATCACTCTCCCTGGGATTTCCCCAATGCCCCAGTATATCTTGGGGCACCCGAGCTCCTCCCATGTTCCTCCTCATAGGCGGAGCCGATGAGCTAGTGCCACGTAAGCAGGTTAGCACCTCCAGGTGTCTCAACTTTCCATTCAGGAGGCTACGGTACAGAGCTGGGCCCCAACATCTCCCCCTTTTTGTTTTATACAGGGGTTATCTCTGGGGTTATGGGGATCTTGGGGTTATGCATAAGGTTTTGAAACTCAGGTTTGGTATCAAGTACAACTCGTCTTATCAAGCTACAAGTACATTATAACATGCATGGAAGAAAAAAGCACAGGAGCAGGAAAAAGGCTATAGGTCCTAGAAATGCAGTAAGCCACTGGAAATTTACAAGGCTGTCAAGCCAATGAACCAAGTCCATGGCTTCCCTTGTTCTCTCTTCTTCATATTTCTTTGAGACATTATGCATTTCTTATAGTGGCATTGAAGCTTCAGATAAAGCTGGGTAAGTTGCAGTTCATCTCCTATGTTTGAAGAAGGGGTGCAACATGGTTGCATAGTAGGAGTATTGTGAGAAAGATCAGGAGCACCATTATGTTGTAGATGGCTAAAGGCCTGACAAAGTTTCTGTAACTTTCTTTGTTGTCTCTATTGTGCCCCCTGTGACTTCTTCATCGAGACTGCTGTCTTCCAACACTCGGATACGTTTCACTGGAACCCACACTTCTTTGTTGTCATCTGTTAAAACACAAACATATCCTTTTCCCCAAGTTAATACTATATGAGGACCAAACCGTTGCTTATTCTCATTATGCCACATCACCTTATGTATGGGGTTTGGCATTCAATGCATTTGCTGTAACTGACTTGGTCTTAATAGGCTCAGTCTTTGTAGGAGATGTTAAAAATTTCATAGCGGCTGATAAGCCATCATCATCAAACTTCAAATAATTTAATGTGTAAACAGCCAATTGCAATTTGTCATCAACTCCTGGTCCAGCTCCCCCTTTTTGTTTTTGCAAATAAGTTTTCAATGAGTGATTCGCCTGCTCTACTACAGTTTGACCAGTAGGATTACTGGGGATTCCAGTAACATGTGATATAGAGAATTCTGCCATGAACTGTTGAATGGCTTTGCTAGTATAAGCTGGACCATTGTCTGTTTTAATACTTCTCGGCACGCCATGATGGGCAAAGCAATGTAAGAGGTGTGCTCTGATGTCCTTGACAGCCTCTCCACACCTCACTGACATCCTTCCACAACACCTATTGTTGCTGGGGTGCAATCTACTTTTTACTAATAATTCTGATATCATAACGGCCCCAAAATGAAAAGAATGTTTGTGAAGGAGTAAGGCTGTCATAATCTAAGGTTAAATTGTTCATTGTATATGTGGCCTGTGCCAATTGTTCCCGAGGGGACCTACCCTTTTTGTTTTTGAAGGAACAGGTTGAGAGTTTTATTCTTCCTATATACTATTGCCTGACTCATAGAGTTATATGGTATTCCTGAAATAGGAATTGTTTATAAAAAGAAATTCAGTATTAGAACTGGAGCCCAAGTACAGGCACTCAAGCACCACACTCTGTCCCCCTATAAACAGATGAGACCCAACATATTTTGGGAGAAGGGATGAAGGTCTCAGCTTCTGAAATTGCTTCCTGCTGAGATTGGACGTAGAGCTGACCCTGCCTCACAGGGTCCCAACATTGGAGGGGTTGTGTCTTTAACCAATATGAGGAACTTGACGATTCAGAGGGTGATAGGTGATGGTCTTGGACAAAGAAACCTAGAAAACACAGATCTAGCACAAAGATTAAACAAACAAGAACCAAAAAGGTGTAAGAATAAAATAACTAGAAGTGAGGTAGGTGTGAGAATATTGTCAGACTTCCTCACACTCTCTTGACATACTTAGTAACTACCTAGGTTAGGAGGGGTTTGGATGATTCACATTTGTCTCCAACCTCCTTATCTGCTTTCTATATATTTTGATCAAGCTTGTATTTAGCTTTCCAAATCTCTAGAACTGATCATTCAGGCTTCTTCATATTCCTTTGTATTTCTACCATAGACAAGATAGTGCATAAGTTATTACTGTTAACTAGCATAGCTGTATTATCTTAAACAAAAGAGATTTCTACGTTGAATCTCACAACTGAATAGATGATCATCATTGTTTCATCAGCTTGTTTATCTTTTTTCTGATTATAATCACTCTGGACGAAAAAACTTTAGAAATTAAGTTGTTGATAAGTTCACAGGTTAATATTAACTTTTGCTTATTAAAACAACAAGATCTGTTCTGCTTTATAGATGATTACATATTAAGTAGCAATACATTATCTTGAAAATGAAAATTTTAATAGTCTTTATCTTTATTTTGAAAAATATTTCTTCTAAAAATATTCCTTGTTCTTTTTTTTTAAAAACAGTTGAAATTTTATCATAATGTTGAGAGTTACTAAACTTTTTTAAAAAGAAAATTAGGTGAAACCTTTTAAAATGATAGTTGTCTTTTCAGTTTGAAGCAAAAATAAACCTTTTAAAATTAAAATTTATTAAAACTTACTTGGTATAAAAATGTTCTAAGGAATATAAATTCCCAAAGTATTATAACAAACCAAATTCTTAGGTATTTCAGAATTCCTAGATATCACAAAATGCTTTAATAAAAGTGCATAATAGAATCTCGCATTGGTAACAGTAAGAGACTGATTACAAAAAAAAAAATTACTGCTTTTAAACAATAGGGACATCTTAAGGTGAGTCTTAAGTCATTTACATAGATTTCTGAACATGTTCCAGTTTCAGATAAAAATAATATTAAGTTTTCCAGTAAGATTATACAAAAGGGCTCACATGTTATACTGACTACTTGTAATTGATCATAGAAGTTTGCTATAAAAGGAAAAAATACGGACATGTGATATAGCAAATATGATAGGATAAAACATCTTTGACTCTGTTTGAATTCAGACAGGAGTGAAATTTTCCAATCATGCAGTATCTGTATTATAGCCAGACTCAGGAATAGTCAGGTGGAAAATATTCCTTTATAAAAGGACACAATGGGGAAACTGACCAGGAGGATCCCATCCTAGATTGAGTCTAGAATTGTCCCCTCAGTGTTTCCTCTCCGGATACAAATTTCACCTGATAATAGTACAGGATGTAGGATCACAGTCCCTCTGAGTAACTTGTGGCATATTCTTTCAGATACTGATCTAATGCAGACAACTATACCCAAATTCACACTTAAACAAAAATATTTATGGTCCCAAATGCTTTTACCTAAAACAGCAAATTTCACTAATCCCAACTTAAAGCCAAATGGAGTTATTTGTATTCCCATGGAGTTGCAATAAGCAATGAAGATCAACAGGACTCACATACATAAGAGATTTCATTTAAGATCCTTCCTTCTCAAATTTAAAACTTGTCCTGACATAAAAGTCAATTATCAAAAATCTTTTCTATCTATTACAACTATTGAGCAAGCCACATTCATTGTTTGTGAATTATATAAGCCAAACAAATTTCTTTCTTTGGACTGATGACCTTGTCCACGTGAAAGAGGCCTTGGCAGTTTTAAAAATAAACGGAATTGGCATGAATCCCATGCTTGCCAAACCCCAAACATACCGTCTGGACTGTTCTGAATGGGGAGAACCAGTCTAAATAAAATTTTTACTCCATTCTTTTCTTTCTATACACAGTAATCAATTAACAATTTTAGGTTTAGCATTAAAACAGCAACTTCAAAAACTTAGTTAAGAGTCTTACAGATTTTATAAATGATAAATTATTTTAGCTGTAATTTCTTTAACAGGCAAAGGTGAAAATACCTGGCTTTCTAAATGGCAATTACAAAACATTATAAGATAAGGTTAGTAGGACTGATAACAGTTCTAAGCAACGTAACTGGCTACACACAATTTTTCCAACATCTTTTAGTGTCAACGAAATTACCATGAACCCTTCATTTTTACAATACAAGACAGTGTTATTACAATTTAGGAACACAATAGTAACCCAAATAGCGAACTTCAAGCACCATTATTTCCAATATACAAATTATGCATAGAAGACTAGGCTTACCAAATGTGGAGGCTGGTTGGCTTGTGATCTTGTACTACCTTGGTTTGCCCCCTACTCCCAGGGAGGAGGGCTTAACTTCCCTATCATCATCCCCTCTACCCTACCACTAATCTGGGAAGAGAGGAGTTAACACTAAATGTGTCCACTATACTACTAGCGACTTCTTCCCACTGATCAACAGTGAGACTCCTCTGCGCTGTCTAACAGCGACTTCTTCCCACTATGCGCGTGGGGCTCCCCTTTCCCACCGACACATGGGCCCTTCTCGCTGACTAACAGCGAGTCTTCCCGCCGACTAACGGTAAGGCTGTTTGGTCCTTCTCCCCAGCTACGGGGAGGCCAGGCGCTGTCTCCTGGAAGCTTACCTTTCCTGTAAGCTAACCAATTTCCCAGTCTTCAGATCTCTCCAGCCCCTCCCGACACAGGGGATGGGAATTCCCTCCTCCTGAGGGGGAGGGGAATGACCAAACAGTTCACAAGGAGGCTGCTTTTCTTCACATTATAGCCTACCTCAGTCCCTGAAACTAATTGCCTACCTCAGTCCCTAAAACTTCGTGAATCTGCCAGTGGAAAAGAGGGAGACTTCTGGAACAAGGTCCAGTGGCGCCTAGCCTCCTCCTTTCCACTTGGGAGTTTACATCTTTATCTCCGAGATGTCTTTTTTCATTTTAGTTTTATGCATATTCTCAATTTGCCTTAATGTCAAATAATACAATAAATTCTGACCTGTCTTAAACATCCAATTAGGAGTGACACATTTCACTTAAAATATGACCAGAATAACTACCTTTTAGTTGTATCCCATACACAAAAACTTTTCTCTTTTAGGTGAGGCATGAGATAATTAAAATGCTATTCAATCTGTCTTTCTGATATGAGGGAAAAATTTTTCCCCAATTTCATCTTGTCTTTCTCTCCACCTTCATAACTTGGCCAGAGTTATAAAGTAAAGAGAGAGAGAGAATTTTACCACCTACTTAACAATAAATTCCAAAACTTTTATGCTTTCCTTAAACTTCATGCCCGTGTTGTACTCCTAGTGGGCTTTGATTAAAGCTCCTTTAAAACTTCACATATTATTGCCTTGTATTTCTTATGTAAAACTGCATATAGCAGTCATATAAACTAAATAATTATAAGATTAGTTCCTCTCTTTCTCTCTCCCATTCTCCTCCCCGATGCTGCAGCCATCAGACAGAAGGGGTGAGGGGGAGGGAAAGAGATAACACTCTGAATTCCAGCTACAACGGAGCTGGCCGTAATAACTCACAAACACACGCACATAGAACATGTAAAGACTGAACACATATACAGACAATAAAAAAATTCAAAAACTGAGAAAAGATTGTCAGAAATCTTCTGCACAAATTAGACCTATGACTTGATTTCTTTTACTTAGTTCCAGACATAATTTTAAACTTGTTGGCTCTATATATTCAGCATGAGACTCTATAATGTCCTCCTTAAATGACACATTCTTTCTAAACTCTATTGCTTCAATTTTTTGCTTATCTTTAGAAGCTCAGTCTCCAAATTATTAACTTTTTTCTTTTTCTTTCCACTCTGATAGCTCCTTCTGCAAATCAGGATACATTTTTTTCTGGGCTATGCTCTCTTGAGCTCTCTGAAGAGCTTGAAGGAGTGGTCTGTGTCGAGGTGAAAAATTGTCTGACTTGTTTATAGAAACTGCCTCTTTAAGTTCTTTCAATAGTTTAAAGGGCACCAGTCGATGATAAGGCTTCCCAGGTCCTTGTCTGTTTTCATTAACACAAACGGGGAATAAGAAGGAAGGTTTTCTATTCCACGCATCCCAATCTATCTCCTCTCCCTCCTCTAAAGCAGCCTTTAGGCTCTGAGTAAGCATGCTTTTTGAACGGGGATTCATCGGTAATTTTTGAGACCCCATGGTCATAGCTGTACAAGCTGTACAGGGATCCCCATCAGAATCCTCTGCTTCCCCCTCCCAAGTAATGTCCCACTGTACAGGATGGGTCTCACTTCCTCCATTCCTTCTGTGCTGCGCAATAGCCCTCTCTCCCTTCCCTGCCTCCTCTCTTTCTGATTTCTTTGTTTGCTGCACAGCCAATAGAATTGAAGCAGCTCCCCCTTTTGAGCCTTCCCCTCTCTCCTCCAGTTTTGCTTCCTCCCTCGTCACTAATTCTTTGTTCCCTTTTTTTCCAAAGCTATTTTTCTTAATTCCCTTTAACTCTTCCCAGGGATATATAGGTGGTACATCATCATCTGAAGTTTCCCCCAAAGAATCTCCCACCTGGGTGCCTCTGTGCTCAGTGAGAAAAGGGCACTGTGGCTCCTGCAGCAACAGCCTTATCCGGGAGTAAAAGGTGAAATCATGATCGGTCAGAGTGCTGGGTTTAGTTTCAGCATAAGAGACCATCTGCCGACTGACTACACTCCAATTAGCCTTGTTTATTCCAGGGTGTTCTAACCAAGGAGAAATCTCCCAAATCTTTTCTACAAAACCGTGGCATTGTCTCATATGGGGTTTAATGTCCTGATGCTTACACAACTTATATAACTGGCATGCAAGCACTGCCTTTTGCTCGGGTTTGATCAGGGGGATACTATACCCCTGACCCATGTTTGCTTCCCCGCCTTCCCAGGAAATTCCTGAGGCTGTTTAGCTCTTCTCCTTAAAGTGAGGAGGCCAAGAGGATTTCCTAGCATAGCAGTCCCTGTTCGGGCGCCAAAATGTCCCGGGCTTCCTTCACTAATTTAAATGCCCCGGGCTCCCTATGCTAACTTTCCCTCCCTGGGCTTCACTTGGAATCTTACCTCAAGATCTAGATCTAGATCTCTGTTGGTCCTCAGACGTATCTGGCCCCTCCTGTGGGGGAGGGGAATAACTAGACAGAAAACCCGAGTTGGCAGCTGCACACTCTTTAATGGTTACATCACTCTCCCTGGGATTCCCCCCAATGCCCCAGTATATCTTTGGGCACCCGAGCTCCTCCCATGTTCCTCCCCGTAGGCGGAGCCTATCCTGTTACTGAGGCGATCCCAGTACCATGCAGCTTACTAGACCAGCTAGTGCCACGTAAGCAGGTTAGCACCTCCAGGTGTCTCAGCTCTCCATACAGGAGGCCACGGTCCAGAGCTGGGCCCCAACAAAGGCAAAAGAAACTGCAAAAACCTCATAGTGCTGAAATATTAAAGCAAATACATGAACAGTAAAACATCACAATCCACCCATCATCATACCTAATATTCATGTAGCACTTACTATGTACCAGGTACGCTGCAAAGCACATTGCAATAATCATCTCACTTGATCAATTCAATATTACGTTGCTACAAGAATCAACGAGCTTGATGATTTTAGGGAAAAAAGCCATGGACAGACTTGTACGTGATAATGAACAGTGAAATTGGCAGAACCAAAAAAATGTTGTATACAGTAATACCAATATTGTATTAAGAACAATTTTGAGGGACTAAGTCATTCTGGCTATTATAAATACCTAAATTAACTGCAAACTAAATTCTATTTCCCTTTATGCCATGAATACTTTTTTGTAAAATACATTTTTATTGATATATTTTGGTTTTGTCAACCCAATTTCCCCCTATATACCTTCTTATCCTTCTCTTGAAGAATGTCCTCTTATATAGTCTTTTTCTTTTCTTTTTCTTTCCTGTTCACTAAAATTCCTTTCATTCCTCACTGAGAATATTTTTTTTTAAAAAGAAAAGAAGATAAAGAAAAATAAAGTTCACAATATATAGCTGTGTAGGCCAGAAAAACAAATTCTTATATTGACCAAATCTGAAAATAAATGTGTTTACTGCATTTTAAATTCATTTTCTCTTTAATAGGAGATGAATAGTGTATTTCATTTTTTATAGCCATCTAAGTGACACAGTGGATATAGTAAGAAAAATGTTATTAGGAAGACCTCGGTTTCAAATCCAGACTCAGAAACTTACCAACTAGGGTATCTAGTACAAGTCATTTAATGCATGACTGCCTCAGCTTCTTCATCTTTAAAATGGTGATACTAATAGCACCCAGCTTTTAAGATTGTTGGGAGAATACAATGACTTATTTTTAAAGCACTTTGCAGATATTTAAGTTCTACATAAATTCTACTTATCTATTCATTCTTCTGGACTTATGTCTTACCAATGTGTTAGTCAGAAATCTAAAGCCTTTTAAAGCTGTTTTTTCCTATAATGTTATGACTTCATAAATTGTTCTTCTAGTTTTGCTCGCTTTATTCTGCATTTAGTTCTTCCTAGTTTCCTTATGAAGCTGTCCATTTTATAGTTTCGTATGGCACAACAATATTGAATTACTTTCATATACCACAATTTGTCTAACCATTCACTAAGCTGAGGATAGAGCTTTACTTTCAAATTTTCGTGAAGTATGATAACAATTTCTGTACATCCTTTTACTATTCTTTTCCCTCAGTATCAGCTTAGAAGTGATGTACCTGAGTCAAAGTATATGCACAGTATAATAATTTTGGGGGGCATATTTCTAAACTACTTCCAAGAATGGCTTCCAGGAATTGTTTTGTGAAGTTTGGATGCAGTCAAAGGACCACACTTGAGGACCTGGAGAGTCACATTTGGCCTTGAGACCACTGGTTCCCCAGCCCTGGCTAGACTAATTTAGAGCTCCACTGATAATGAACTAATGTAACTTAAAGAATGACAGACCTCCCAGGAATTAGGCAATGCCCCCTAAATGGGGCTAGGAGTGTCACATCTATCTCACCCCAACTCTCCCTGACTTCCAAGGAAATCTCTGTCTCTCTCATACACACAGACTCACAGGACTCCACACTTTCAATAAGTGTATTTTTCACATGCTCAAGGCAAATTAACAGATAAATAGTTTGAATCTATTCACTTAGTATATTGAATTTTGCATTTGATGAGTGGGCTGCTAGGTGGTGTCAGAGTGCACAGAGTGTCAGCCTAGAGTTAGAAAGACTCCATCTTCCTGAGTCCAAATATGACCTCAGACACTTCCTAGCTGAGTGATCCTGGGCAAGTCTGTTTGCTTCAGTTTCTTCACCTGTAAAATAAACTGGATAAAGAAGTGGTAGACCACTTTAAAAGTTTTGTCAAGAAAACCCCAGATCTGACCCATGAAGGGTCAGATCCAACTGAACAACAATGACTGGGGCTAGAACAGTGTCATCTGCCAGATTTGCTGAGATCTGTTTTTTCAACATTCCTGGGCTGGTCCTAGAGATACAAGGGAATTCAAATATCAGACAGACTGGACATTTTCATCCTGACTGAAATTTTGGCTTTATTTGTTCCTTTTTATCTGAACTAACAAAGCATCATTATCACACTGGAACATGACTGGATGAACCAAGTCAAAACTAAAAGAAAATAAAACTAATTTTTTGGTAACCCATAGGGTGAGAAAGTTCTGACATTAAACATATCCTTAATAAATCATTTCCCCAAATCTGTAGCAAGTCTGGGAGACAGTTTATCATTTGGAGATGAATTCACAGTTTCACTAAATTGAAACTTATGATGAGTAATCAGCTACTTTGACTATTGAGGTTGAGCTCATTCTATTTCTCCTCACTCTCAGTTATTTTTATGCGTTGGTGGAACTTGTTTCTGTGACAGTTGTCAGCAAAAAAATCAAGGCAGAAATTTTGTGGAGTTCACATTTCTTGGAGAAATAAGGGGAAGAGATCAGTATTCTTTTTTTCAAATAAAGGACCACTTACTAGCACATGCTTCATGTTACCTCATCTGAGACTCATAACAATTCTGAGGTAAATGCTACTGCTACCCCTATTTTATTTTATTTTCATTTTAAAATATTTATTTGTATATTTTAAAAATATTTTTAAAATGTCAAGTTCCTGATTCTCTCCCCTCATCCCAAACTACTCCTATGAGAAGACAAATAATATAATGTTATTTGATTAATATGTATGTGAAATCATCACAAAACATATTTTAATATTAGCCAAATTACAAAAAAACCCAAAAGAATGAGAAAATTATACTTCCATTTTCACTGAGACATCATCAGTTCTCTCTCTGGATAGTACTTTTACTTAATGAATCCTTCGGAATTATGTTGAATCCTTGTATTGATGAATGTAGTTAAGTCTCTCAGAGTTGATCACAATTACAACATTATTGCTATTATGTACAGTAACCTCACAGTTCTTCTCATTTCACTTTGTATCAGTTCATATTGGTCATGTCATGTTTTTCTGAATCCCTTTATAATGATTTTTTATACCACACACTCTGAAGTTTATTCTGAAATTTTAAGTTGTTTCTCCATCATTTTTTATAGTTTTATTTATTTTTAGATTTTGACATTCATTTCCACAAAATTTTGAATTCCAATTTTTCTCCCCATCTCTCCCCTCCCACCACTCCATAACACCTTGCATTCTGATTACTCCTTCCCTCAATGTGCCCTCCCTTCTATCACACCCACCCTTCCCTTATCCCCATCTTCTCTCTTTTCTTGTAGGGAAAGATAGATTTCTATAACACATTATGGATATTTCTTATTTCTAGGTATATGCAATAACAATTCTCAACATTCATTTCTAATACTTTGAATTCCAACTTCTCTCCCTTCCTCCCTCCTCACCCATCCCCACTGAGAAGGCAAGCATTTCAGTACAGGCTATATATATGTGTCGTTTTGCAAAAGACTTCCTTAATAGTCATGTTGTGTAAGCCTAACTACATTTCCCTCCATCCTACCCTGTCCACCATTTATTCTATTCTCTCATTTGACCTTGTCCCTTCCCAAAAGTGTTTACTTCTAACTATTCCCTCCTCCCATTTGCCCTCCCTTCTGCCATCCCCCTCACTGTACTTGTCCTCTTCTCCCCTACTTTCCTGTAGTGTAAGAGACATTTTCATACCAAATTGAGTGAGCATGATATTCCCTCCTTAAGCCATATGTGAAGAAAGTAACTTCATTTTTTCCCCTCTCACCTCCCTTCTCTCCTCCATTGAAAAAGATTTTTCTTATCTCTTTTATGAGTGATAATTTGCCCCATTCCATTTCTCCCTTTCTCCTCCCAATATATTTCCCTCTCACTCCTTAATTTTATTTTTTATAGATGTCATTCCTTCTGATTCACTTCAACCTCTGATTCTCTCTCTCTCTCTCTCTCTCTCTCTCTCTCTCTCTCTCTCTGTGTGTGTGTGTGTATGTGTATAATCTCTCCACCTACCCAAATACTGGTCAGTTGCTTTTTTTTAATTAGACATTTCACATTTTTGTTTTTCATTCTTTTGACAATTTTTTATTGTTTCCTGATGAGTCATCAGCTTCTACTTGCCCAATTATAGTTCTTAAAGAATTATTTTTTTAATGAGATTTTTAAATCTTTTTTTCCCTTTTAGTCAGTTTTGCTTTCTAAGAAGCTACTTTCTTCCGTGAATTTTTGTGCCTTTTTCCCATTTGACCTACTCTGTTTTTTAAGGTGTTCTTTTCTTTAGTGAGCCATTGGTTCAATTCTGGGTTATTTATGGTGTTATTTTCTTCAGTATTTTTCATGGCTGATTGTTTGATTGGCTGTTGTCCTTTGTAATTGAAATGGAGCAAAATGAAATCACTTTGTTGGGATCAGTGTATGACTGATTAGACCAATTTGAACTCAGAAGACTTTACTGCAGTTTGAGCACAAATAGTCCCTGTGAACATTTATAATACATCTAACGTTTCTTTTGAGCTACTTGTAACAGTAAGCAACCCAACATACACAAAGGAGGCCTGCTATCACAGTCTCTTAGACCTGCATTTTTAAAAGAAAAGGCATCTTTTAAGGGGTTAACAATCACTTTAATGAAGCACATGTATCATTCAGTTAGTTCAGGGGAAAAAGTCAGAGAAAATACAGAGAAATCTAAATCAGAAGGCAGCACTTCCAAACTGTCTAACAGTAATCATTGCAAAAATCACAATTCAATAGACAAGTCTAACTATTTGACCATAGTTACCAGAGAGAGAAACACCAATATCTGGGTTTTCAAAGTCGGGAGCTCCTTAGTGGCTTCCCAGACAGAGTCTTGTCTGGCACACAAAGCTTCTTTCAAATACTAAGTCCCAAAGTAAAACCTCACCCCCAGAGTATTTATACACAGTGCCTCAATAGAAAAAAACAAAAGGTACTTGGGACCCTCCTACAAAACAACTGCCCAAATCAAGCTTCCCTCATTGAGCAGGCCCATTCAAGGGTGGAGAAGATCTTTAATCACATTCAAATAGAGATACTATACATCTTGATTAAAACAAAAGCAGCAAAAGATCCTACTTTTCTAGGCCTCACACTACTGCAACTCTGATTTGCTCATAGAGACTAGCATCTTCTTTGATATAGGTATTCCATTCTTTGTGATCCTATACCAGTATATCCCATGTCTCACAATGAACTCCAAAGTTCTGGAGATGGACTTTGAGAGAGTCTTTGTATCTCTTCTTCTAAGTTCCATGTGAGTGCTTGCCTTCTGTGACTTCATCATAAAATAGTCTTTATGCAAATGTATGTTTGGCGTTTGAACAAGGTGGTCATCCCATCAGAGTTGCACTCTCTGTGTTAGGATTTGAATACTTAGTGGTTTACTCCGAGAAAGGACCTCAGTGTCTAGCACCTTATCTTGCCAGGTCAAATTCAGAATCTTCCTAAGACAATTCAAATGGAAGGGATTCAATTCCCTGGCATGGTGCTGATATACTGTCCATGTTTCATAACCATACCCAAGTCAGCACAATGGCTCTATAGATTTTCAGTTTGGTAGCAGCTTAATAGCTCTTCTCTCCCACACTATCCTTCAGAGCTTCTCAAACACTGAGCTAGCTCTGGCAATGTGTCAATCAACCTTATCATTCATGTGTGCATCCCTGGAAAGCATACTTCCAGAGTAAGTAAACTCATCCTCAATGTTCAAAATTTCTCCATTTGATGTAATCAGTGGTTACACATATGGAAGGCATGGTATTGACTGGTGGAAAATCTGTTTTCTTGGGGTTAATTAACAGGTCAAAATTGGCAAAAGCTACAGAGAATCAATTCATATTCCATTGCCTCTCACCCTCAGAGGTTGCATTGAGTGCACAATCATCTGTAAACAGAATTATTTGATTATCAATTCTCTTTCCTCTTTCCTCTTGGCTTTTAGCCTTTTCAAGTTAAATAATTTACATTTCTTTAAATAATAGTGATTTAAATCATTTTTTTGCATATGGCTGTAGATAGCTTTAATTTCTTCATTTGAAAACTGTCTGAATCCTTTAACCACATTTCGATTAAGGAGTGACTTGTATTCTTATAAATTTGACTCACTTCTCTATATATTTTAGAAATGAAGCCTTTATCAGAGATACTGGCCACAAAATTTCCCAAGCTATATGCTTTCCTTCTAATCTTGGCTTTATTTGTGGAAAACCTTTTTAGTTTGGTGCTCAAAATTATCCATTTTTTATTTCATAATATTTTCTATCTTGTTTGGTCATAAATGCTTCCCTTCTCCATAGATCTGATGGGTAAACTATTCCATGCTCTCCTAATTTGCTTGTGGTACCACCATTTTTATCTAAGTCATGTACCCATTTTGACCTTATCTTGGTATATGGTGTAAGATGTAGATCTATATCTAGTTTCTTTCATGCTGTTTTCCAGTTTTCCTATCAGTTTTTGTCCAATAGAGAATTCTTATCCCAGTAGCTGATGTCTTTGGTTTTATTGAAGAAGAGAATACTATAGTTATTAACTGCTGTGTCTTGTGTACCTCATCTATTCCACTGATCCACCATCCTATTTTTTAGCCAGTAGGAAGTAGTTTTGATTATTACTGCTTTATAATACAGTTTTAGATCTGGTATGAACAGGCTACCTTTCATTTCTTTTCATTAACTCCCTTGATATTCTGGACCTTTTGTTCTTTCAGATGAATTTTTCTTATTATTTTTTTCTAGTTCTATAAAATGAGCTTTTGGTAGTTTGGTAGTTTGGTAATTTGATTGGTATGACACTGAATAAGTTAATTAATTTAGGTAAATAGTCATTTTTATTTTAGTAGCTCTACCTACTCATGAGTAAGTGATATTTTTCCAATTCTTTAGATCTGATTTTATTTGTGTGAAAAGTATTTTATAATGGTGCTCATATAGTATCTAGATTTGTCTTAGCAGGTAGACTGTCAAATATTTTATATCATCTCTAGTTACTTTAAATGTAACTTTCTATTTCTTGCTGCTAAGCTTCATTAATAATGTGTAGAAGAGCTGATGATTTATTAGGGTTTATTTTATATCCTGCAACTTTGTTAAAGTTGTTAATTATTTCAAGTAGTTTATTAGTTGATTTTCTAGGATTCTTTAAGTACACCATCATATGTGCAAAGAGTGACAGATTTATTTCTTCATTGCTATTACTATTCCCTTTAATTTCTTTTTCTTCTCTTATTGCTAAAGGTAACATTTTTACTATAATATTTAATAACACTGATGACAGTGGACATCGTTGTTTCACCCTTGGTCTTATTGGAAATCCTTCTAGCTTATCTCCATTACATATATTGCTTGCTGAAAGTTTTAGATAGATATTACTTACCATTTTAAGGAAAACTCCATTTATTCCTATGCCCTCTAGTGTTTTTAATAGGAATGGGTGTTGTGTTTTGTCCAAAGCTTTTTTTGTATATATAATCATATGATTTGTGTTCATTTTGTTATTGACATTATCAATTATGCTGTTTTTTTCTTAATATTGAACTAGTCTTGCATTCCTGATATAAATCCCACTTTGTCACAGAATATTATCCTTGTGATAAGTTGCTGTCATTTCTTAGCTAAAGTTTTATGTAAAATTTTGTATCAAAATTCCTGAGGAAAATTGATTTATAATTTTCTTCCTCTGTTTTGGCTTTTCCTGGTTTAAGTGTCAATACCATATTTGCATTATCAAAATAAGGTTGTAGGATTCCTTTAGCAAACTAACTTTCAAAGTACTAGTAAGCCTGAGAAGTTTTTGTACAATGATCTATATCTTTTTTTTTTTAGGGCTAGACAACTAAATATAAACCTTCATTTTAGGTTTATTTTAATGGGGCCCACAAAGACAATCTCTAAGATCGAATTGCTTAATAATTTGTTGTTGATCAACTCATTGTCAATTATCATTGTTCATTTTCATTTTTCAATCATTCATTTCACAATCAAGAAGGGAATAATAAACACCCATTGTGGTATATGGTATTTGTGTGGTGGAATACCAATAACATGTCAATACAGATAGTGTCAATGATTTTGTCTGGTTGGTTAGTTTCCTCCAAAAACACAAACTGCTGCCTATTCATATCTTAGTAGGTCAATCTTGGGTCATAGATTGAGATGCAGAGAGGTTAAGTGATTTTTCAGGATCATATATCTAATTGTGCATGTGTGTGTGTGTGTATGTGTAAGTATGTGTGTGTGAGAGAGATCTGAACTCAATTCTTCCTTATATTAAGATTATCACTTTAGCAATTACATACTGCTGCCCCTATATGCATTAGTTATTTTTACAAAACAAAACCCAAAAAAACAAAACAAACATTATAAACACTCTAGGGTGCCTAGTAGTTGTTGCTTCATTACATGTGGAAATGACAGAAAAGAAAAAAAAAATCAATAAAACTTAAAACCCCCCCCATAAATGCTGAGCAATAAGCTTCAAGAAGCAGATGCTACTGGTGTACTCCCTGTTTCTGGAATCCCATGAACACAAAATTCTGCTGTTCAATTCTAGTATAGAAGAAATTTGGTTCTGTGATCATTGAACTTCAAATTTGAGCCTGTCACCTACAAAATGAGCTCTTCACTATTAATGGTCATAGAAATCTATTACCACTATGAAAAAAATGTCTCCAAATGCATCAAATATCTCTGAATCCAGACTTTTATAGCAGTAAGGTGTTATTAATTTCTTTTATCCAACACAATATGCCCCTTATTACCTACCTGTAAATGTGTTTCTTTTCCTATGAAATTTCAATCTCATGTGGCTACTTTCCATCATTCTAAGTAGCAAGGTAGTACCAGGGACTGAATGCTAGCCTTGGGGTCAAGAAGATCTAAATTGGAATTCTGATTCATACACTATTGACCATGTTGCCATGGACAAATTACCTAATTCTATTTCTTGAATTTTTCACTAAATCTCTCACCTTCATCACTTGTAAAATGGGAATAATAGCACCTAATTCACAGGTTGCCTCCTTGTATCAAAAAACATGGGAAATAACATATGTAAAGTGCTTTACAAATCTGAAAATTCTATGTAAGTGTATGTATGTAACTGCAATAATAGTAATAAAATTATAAATGGTAACGAACATTTATATAATATTTCCTAAGTGCCAGACATTCTGCTGTGCTTTACATATGTCATCTCATTTTATTTTCACAACAACTTTGGGAGAGAAGTGCTATTAATATCTTCATTTTCCATATGAGTAAACTGAGGTTAACAGAGGTTAAATTATCTACCAAAAGTCACATACCTAGTAAGTGTCTGTGATTTGAAATCTTGTCTTCCTGACTCCAGACTTGATGTACTATTGATTGTGCCACCTACCTGGGCCTCATACTTGGGACTTTTCCCCCCCAAAGATACTATTTTCTAACTGTCCTTTAGAAGACATGGTAAAATGGTTTAAAAATTTATGACTTACATTATTATATTTAGATCTGTATATGTTTTGGAATGCAATGACATCATTAATTATAGGAAAAGATCTTCATGGTGCATCAGGGTAAGATGGAAAAAATGTATCATTAAAAAAGACTTGGCATTCACCTTTTTTGTATTGATTTTGATATCTTCCTTTATGTGTAAATCCTGATGTGTTCATCCTTTGTTGCCGAAGAAGACCATGCCATCAGAGACATGATAACATGATTTGCACTTGACTTTGTTTTTTTTTGAGTGAGGGAAGGCTGTGCAAGTCACCAACCTCACTTCTCCTCCAGAACCATCTGAATTCAGTGACCAGATATTCATCAAGATGAGTGGAGATTGGGGTTAAGTGACTTGACCAAGGCCACACAGCTAGTGAGTGTCCAGTGTCTGAGGTGAGATTTGAACTCAGGTCCTCCTGACTCCTGCCCTGGTGCTCTATCCACTGCACTACCTAGCTACCCATGTGTAAATCCTATAGCTTCAATGGAGGGAATATAATAAAAATTAACCCTCTTTCTGAGGAACATAAATTTAGTTTATAAGCAAAGAAGGTTCATCTAGTCAAGATGAATATCGTGATTTTTCTCCCTCTGTGTAATTGTCTAATTAAATAGCAGTTTGTGGAAATGTGAAGATCAAGAACAAAATTCCCTCATTTTCTAAGCAACAGCATTCAAAGAAAAGGATAAGTGCTTGGTTTCACTTTTATGAATAGGAAGAAAGGCAGCATATAGTAGGCAGTACAGAGGAAGTGGTTTTGCTTTGGAAGTCGGAGGGTCTGGGTTGTAATAACAGCTCTGATATTCACCACCTCTGTGATCCTGGGCAATTCACTTTTCCTCATTCAATCTGAGTTACAGGATGAGGTGACTGGAGTAAATGATCTCTGATATTCTTTCTAGTACTAAATCTATGGTCTTATGAATCCAGCCACTCTCAGACTTCTTAGAGGACAAGATATTGAGTTCTTCAAAGATGGATACTTCATATGGGAATGGGAAGTTATACTAGTAGGAAGATGTTGGGATTTGTATAAAACTGGGTTTGGCCAAGAGTATTGATGACAAGTAAAGGAAATGCTTATTGCTGCTATTATATCCAGGCTTCCCAGTAATTCTATCATGATCAAGAAGTCGACTTTGAAGGCTTACATGGGTTGGTATCTAAAGCAGCTGCCAACAACCTTCCTTCCTCATAATTTGTAGGTGGGGTGCAAAAGGAATGAGTGCTGGTCACAATGTGGTCACATTAGTGACCTTATTAGCAATTTAACCAATCTGCCCTATTTCTCCAATTGCAAAATGAAGAGGTTGAAGTAGACAGCTTCTAAATTACCTTAAATATCTGTAGCCCTCAAATTCTGGCTTCCCATGGAAAATGTAAATTTGATAACTTGCATTGCCAGCATCTCCCTTGATATACCTCTATGTTGAGCCTTCTCACCAATTCTTCCCTCCCTCACCATAACATTCTTCGGTATTACAATCATAAGACTTAAATGGAATAAAAAACAAAATAGAAAACAAAACACACACTTCCTTAGTAAAAGCACAGGGCCCTATGCTTTGAATTTAAAAAATAAAATGCAAGATCAATTCAAGACCAAGTATGTCATAAATTGTATGTAATTGAAATCTCCACAATGAAAGTCTGTTCTTTAAATTGTGCACATGCACACATTGTTATGTGAGATTATTTTAATGAATCTGATATTGAAAATACAGTTAAGCAAAATGGTTAGTACTTCAATAGACAGTCATTATTTTCAAATGAAGGATCGTTTCTGAAGGTAAAGATGACAATAGATTCAGTGAACAGAGTAAGTTTCAATTAATCATTAACAGAAAGAAAAAGTAAAACAATAAATGACCCTCTTAATTTTTAAATGGCTTTAACTATGCAAAAATCATTTATTAAGAAAAACTCATGAGTGTTTTCATAGTTGGGGGATGATGGATTGACAGCACTCCCCAAATTTCAGGAAGGATAGCATTCACCAGGTTTACATGAGAGTAAGAAGGCACATAGGAGGTTCTAGATATAACTTTTCTTAATGCTGCTAATGTAAATAACCAGAGAAAATGGCAGTTGCATTATCTTTCACGTTTTCAGTCCTCATTGAAGACATGGAACACCATCTCCCGTGGCGTTCTTAGGAGTTCTTCTCAGAAATCTTGATTGTGACAGTCTTGACTTCAGTGTATTCATGGAGAGCATACTCTCCCCTGGAGGGGAAAAAGTTCAAAATTGCATTCACTATTATTCATATAGTACATTTAATGTGTCAACATGAATTTGGCCTTTTTCATTAGGGCAGATATAAGACAAAATAGCATCATGACTAGAAAGAAAGTCTTGGAGTCAGGAAGTCCAGGCTTCAAGGCGTTTCTCTGACCATGCTAGTTATGTGACCATTGGTCAGTCAATGAATGTGTAAGGGCCTCACATCTCAAAGAATAAACATTAAAGATGAGTTGTTGGTCTACATCAGTAGAAGATATTTCTACCTGGGTAATTTCCCATATTCACAAAATCCCATTTATGGATCATTCACAAAAACTTTGGGATTAATGGCCTCAGAAACATTTTATCTTCATAGAAACATCAAGAAAGAATCAACAACTATTACAGGCACCTTATGTATTAATGATTCTTCTCCTACAAACCCATATAAAAACTTAGCAACTGGAAGTTTTAAAACTGGTGTTCTTATTATGATTAAGTAATACAGGTATTACTTCCTTAGATGCAGGGCTGACATCCCAGGATTGTTTCCAAAGACAATTGCAGGGGAATATCTAACTATGTAAGTAACTGGCAGTGGATGGAGAGTAAGGCGTGGAGTGAGGCAGCAACACAGTATAGATGACAAGTGGAGGGTCTAAGGCACAGTATGTAGAGAGGACAGTTAAAGTATGTACAATTTCAGTGGGTAAGTGGGTAGTCTGCCTCCCTGTCAATCTGCTGAGAGTTGTGACCCTGTTCCACGGCTTACAGCCCATATTGTACCTCAAACTCCTGAAGAAGTACGGGCTGGCAGCCAGTGATGAAGGGAGTATGAGAACGTTTATAACCCAGACAGAGTGAATATTCCTTTCTTTCCAAATTGGCAATTGATGAAAAGTCCTCATCACCCCTCCCTACCTAATTCTCTATGTGAATAGGATTCCAAAAAACAAGGGAATTGTGTGCATATATTTTCGAAGTGTTCACTGAACAGGAGGAAGCTGAGTCTTCACAGTATTCAAAAATCATTTTATAGTGATTATTAAAATATTAATGAATTGTCATGAGATTAAAGGTAACCATTCAATAGACAGATTTACCATGGAGAATTCTAATACTCTTTTAAATAAACACCATCAAGTCGATACAGCAAAACAAGAAGAAAACAATACTTCTAAATAAGCAAATACTTTAAAAATACTACAGGACTTAAACATTCAATTATTTATTACCAACCTACTATATACCAAACTACCATAATATACTTATTTTGTAGGCTGAGTTGAAATGGAAACATCTTTACTTAAAACTAAGAAGCTAACAGCCTCCATATATTTTAAAAATGGAAAAATTAGTACATTTTTCTTATATTGGTAAATTTGTAAAGAAAAGGAAGTTGTATAATTCTTTAAATGAACATGGACATGGCTCTATTTTGATTTTTTGTCCAGGAACATTTCATATCTATATAAATGTAAAGATGCAGTTTTCTATATTTGAATATCCTTTTTCATATTAATCTATGGAACCTACAATTCAGTAAGCTCTTTGGGCTTATAGGTTCTTAAGAAAGAGGAAGGGACTCTGAAAATATTCTTGAACATATCAACTGGTTTGAAAACAAATCTTACATCATCCGTATTGTAGATACAAAAAATAAAATTCCTAAATGCCTTACGTACATTTCTCGTCCATTTCCAGACATCTTGAATCCGCCAAAGGGGGCTTGAATAGAACCCCCACCATAGCAATTCACCCTGCAAAGACAATGGTATTTTACATGAACATTTTTGTGCATTTTACTCTCCATGTGTTTAGTGATTACCATGTATGAGGTTCTTTTGAGTTTATTTTTTTGAAAAGGAAGGCAGGAAATGAAGTAAGCCTTAATCAAGGCTATATTATGTATCAGGCACTATGCTAAGTGCTTTACAAATATTATTTCTTTTAACTTTGGATCAGACCTATAATTTCATTCAAATACAGAACTCTCAGTGAAAAGTATCTTGTCCAGAGCTATAATAGAACCAGTATATGTCAGAGGCAGGCCTTGAATCGACCACTTTCAAGTCTTAAAATCATTTAATTAACAATAAGACAAAAAAGATATTAACACCGTTGCAGGTACAAGTGGTAATAATAATAACTAACATCTATAGAGCACTCATTATGTGCCAAGTACTATTATGATCACTTTATAATTACTATGTCATTTCATCAAATAGCTTCACAATAACCTCAGGAGGGGGGTGCTATTATTATGCCCATTTCATAGATGAGGAAATGGAGGCAAATAGAGGTTAAGTAACTTGCCCAGAGTCACAGAGCCAGAATATGTATGAGGTCACATTTGAACTCAGTTCCTTCTAATTTCAGGCTCAGTATGCTATCCACTGAACTTCTTAGGTTATAATCTCTTACTGTAGCACTTAGTGTATGTGGAGGAGTGTGGGCATACACTTACAAAAATCTGTCAAGAGAGCAGAGGAATCAGCAAAACCTGTGCTCTTTAGGCAACTCATAATTCTGGGCCTCTACACTTTAGTATCTTCCTTTTGTCTCAGGAACCACCAATAAAATTCTTAGAACACAGTATGTTTTTTAAAGGTAAAAGCAGAAGTGCTTTTTAATGCTTAGAAATTCCTATGGAACACATAATGGAACCACTGAAAAATTCTTAAGGTGAGAAAACCTTTTGATTCCAGGAATTCTTGAGGATAGTGCTTCTCAGACTGGAAGTTTATTAAGGAAGGAAGAAGCAAGTCTATTTGGATTGATTATGCATGTGCATTACACACACACACACACATATACACACACGCACACACACATACACACACTGTTAGCTCTAGCTATGATGGACAGTGTAGGTAGGAGAAAGTATCGAAGGAATACTTTGGTTTAAGAAGGAGTAGCTAGATGAATGATCCTTTGTCCTAACCTAAGGTAAGGTCAAAAATGACTGAAAGACAGTTACTTCAAAATTGCAATGTGACCTTTACTGATACAGCAGCTAGTATGAGAATAAAGAGATTAATAACAGAATACTGTCATATCACCCTGAAGTGCTGATGTAGGAAAGCAGCTGAATTTAGAGTCAAGGGACTTGATATTATATCCCAGTTTTATTCCTTACTAAGTTACTTGAACATGTCACTTAACTTTTCTGATACACAAGTTTGTGATCTATCAGATTCAGGGGATTGGACTAAATGAATCCCAAGTTTCCTTTCAACTCTAAATAAAATGTCCCTAAATATAATCAAGAAGACTGAGTTCAGTTCTTGTTTCTCAGCCATATTAGACGTGTGACCCTGTGCTGGTTACTAACTGCTCAGTGCCACTGGAAACTCTTGAAGATGCATCTAAGGCAACTCTCCAAACTCTCCCTGTTCTAATGACATATCAGGTCTATTCCCCAAACAAGCACAACATATGACCTTAACATATAACACTGTATCTTCTGCATCAATTAATACAGTGCCAAATATGTAGTAGGTACCAACAAATCCTTCTTGATTAATTAATTTTTCCCTTTTATCATGGACCTGTAATTTCATTGGAATAGTTTCCACTATTAGTCAGAAATCCTTTCCATTGAGGGAGCAAGACAGCTTATGTTTTAACATAATCATATGTTCCTATAATACAAGGGGTTAAATGACTTGCCACACAGCTAGTGTTTGTCAGAAGAAGGATTTGAACATCGGTCTTCCTGATTCCAAGACTGGTCCTCAGACATTTACTGGATGTATGTCCTATGTTACATAAATGCCTAACCTCCCTCTCAGGGTTGCTATCAGGAAGAAATGAGATACTATTTGTAAAGTGATTTGCAATCTTTAAAGCTCTATGAACATTCTACCTATTATTATTATAGTAGTATTTTTATTATCATATAATATTTATGATATATATTAATGTTTACATATTTTGAATTAAATGTTTGTGTAGCTTATTTCTATTATTTCTATGTTTTTATTATTTTCTATATTATTAAAATTTGTTCCTCATATTAGTAAGAGTAATACTATTTACTATCACCACAATGCTTCTGAATTAGCTAATTTTGAACAACAAATTTCATTAAAATATCTTCAAGAAACAAACCATGGAGGATAGAGAGACCTCATGGAGGACAGACAGACCTCAGTTAAACTACTGGATCACTCATCTGCCTGGAAAATACCCAAGAGGCTCTATACCTCAGTGGCCTCTCTGGTTTGAAAGAAAAAAATGTTTTTCACATGTCCATGTTTTCTTCTTAATATGATCTGAGATGTGATGTAATCTCCTAAATGTCCACATTATTAAATTTTGACTTACCAGACTGTTCCAGCTTGAAGAGCAGCAGAGATGGTCAAGGCTTTATCAAGGTCTTTAGTGAAAATGCCTGCTGCTAAGCCATAGTGGGTGTTATTAGCCCTCTTGATCACTTCATCAATAGTCTTAAACTTCATGATTTGTTGGACTGGTCCAAAAATCTGCACCATAGAAAGAAGGACAGAGAAAAAGAAATTGAGTGAATGAGAGAGAAGAAGGTGAGAGGAGGAAAACACACAAATATGAATCAAATCAAACAAACTGCTTTTTTTGTGTGGACAGTTTGCTTTTGTTTGTTTTCTCATTTAGTTTGGGGTATGACTTGAAGCTGGACAAGTTTTTTAAGAATGGATGTTTTTCTAAAATGAGATTAAAATCACTTTGGAGCAAATTGGTCCCCATACTCATGTGTTCAGATTAGATCTACCACAGGTAATTTTGTCAAATACACTGTAAACTCCTCAAGACAAGAGACTGCTTTTAGATTTGTTTTTATATTCCCAGTGACAAGCGTAATACTTTGCACATGGTAGTCATTTAATAAATGCCTGTTGAATGAATGTTTTAATAGAAAGCAGGTCATGAAGCACCATGGTATGGTAGAGAGAATGGCAGAATCAATCAAGGACATGGGTTCTCAGGTGGGAAAGCACCAACACCAGGAGACCCCCACATGCTTTCACACAGATGGGAACTGGCAGACACCAGTGTGGAGGACTACTATTTGTGTGCTAGTCAGGTGTCCACCAGCAACTAAGCCTACTGGAGCCCCTAGAGGGGAGAAGACCTTCAGTGGCAAGACCACCCTTACCCCGACACCTCACCCTTCACAAACTTCAGTGTAATCCAGGGGAAATACAGTAAAACCCTACCTGACTTTGGCACATATCAGCCACCACCACCATTCCAGGTCAACACCAGGTAAGCTACAGCCTTTACAGACTCCAATTACCAGAACCTGAGGCCTCAGTACACAAAGCCCATAACCAGGCCCCTAGCTCCCAGCACAAGAAGCTTGGGATCATTCTCCCTATGCCCCAGAAGCAGAGATCAACTTCAAAACAGAGGAAAAAGGCAAAAACAATGAGCAAGAAGTAATGTAGAAAAGCAAAGACCATAGATTCTTATTATGGGGACTGGGAAGATGAAAACAAAAATTCAGAAGAGTATAGCATTGTCTCCATACCCACATATGAAGCCTCAAAGGGGAATATGAGCTATTCTCAAGTCCAAATAGCCTTCTTGGAAAAGCTCAAGAAGAATTTGAAAAATCAAATTAGATAGGTAGAAGAAAAATCGAACAGTTTCTTTAAAAATGCAGTTGACAAAGTGGAAAAACATACATTGAAAAAACACCTCCTTAAAAAGTAGAATTGGCCAGATGGAAAAGGGGATACAGAAGCCAACTGAAGAAAACAATTCACTACAAATTAGAATTGGGCAAGTGGAAGTTAATGACTTTATGAAACATCAGGAATCAGTCAAACCAAATCAAATCCAAATTCTTAGAGGAGAAATTAAGGGCATTACAGGAAGAAATACCAGCAAAATTATACTAGCATGGAACGTCCCCCTCTCAGAACTTGATGAATCTGATGACCAAACAAACAAGAAAAAAGTTAAAGAGGAAGACAGAATTTTTGAAAAGTGAGATATGGTAGACCTCTGGGGAAAATTGAAAGAGGATAGAAAGGAATATGCCTTTTTCTAAGTAGTACATGGAACCTACACAAAAACTGACCCTGTACTAGGACATAAAAATTTCACTACCCAATGGAGAAATATTAAATGCATCCTTTTCAGATCATGATGCAATGAACATTATATGCAATAAAAATTATAAATATGCAATAAATGGCCATGGAAAGATAGACTAAAAATTAATTGGAAACTAAATAATCTAATCCTAAAGAATAAGTGGCTCAAACATCAAATCACAGAAATAATCAATAACTTCATCCAAGAGAATAACAGTAATAAGACAACATACCAAAACTTATGGAATACAGCAAAAGCAGTTCTTAGGTGAAGTTTTATATCTCTGAATAAGCATTCATGAATAAAGCATATATGAATATGCATCCTTGAGTAAATACATGAATAAAATAGAGAGAGAAGAGATCAATGAATTGTGCATGCAAATAAAAAATCTAGAAAAAGAATAAATTAAAAGTCTTCAATTAAATACCAAATTAGAATTACTAAAAACCAAAGGAGAGATTAGTAAAATTGAAATTAAGGAAGTGATTGAACAAATAACCAAAACTTAGAACTGCTTTTATGAAAAAAAAAACAGTAAAATAGACAAACCTTTGGTCAGTTTGATTAAAAAGAAAGAAGAAAATCAAATTACTAGTATTGAAAAGAAAAAGCATGAATTCACCAGCAATGAAGCAGACATTAAAACAGTAATTAGAAACTGTCTTGCCCCATTTTATGTCAGTAAATTTTACAGTTTTACCAAAATTGATCAATATTTACAAAAATATAAATTGCTCAGATTAACAGAAGAGGTAGTAAAATGCTCAAATAACTCCTCAGAAAATGCTCTAAATCACTATTGATTAGAGAAATACAAATTAAAACAACTCTGAGATACCACATCATACCTATCATATTAGCTTACATGAGAAAATAGGAAAATTGCAAATTTACAGAAGATGTGGAAAGATTGGAATACTAATGCATTGTTTTTGGAGTTGTGAACTGATCCAACCATTCTGAGAATCAATTTGGACGTATAACCAAAGGGCTACAAAAATGTGCATACTCTTTGACCCAGCAATACCACTACTAGGTCTATATCTTAAAGAGATCATACAAATAAGAAAAGGACCCACATATACAAAAATATTTATAACAGCTCTTTTTTTGTGGTGGCTGCTGAACAAGTTGTGATATATGAATGTCATGGAATTCTATTGTGCTATAAGAAATGATGAGCAGGTAGACTTCAGAGAAACTTGGAAAGTCTTACATTAACTGATGCTGAGTGAAGTGAGCAGAACCAGAAGAGAGCACTGTACACAGTAACAGCCACATTGTATGATGACTGACTTTGATGGACTTAGCTTTTCTCAGATGATGGGAAATGTCATCCACATCCAGTGAATGGAGTCTGAGGTCAGGTAGAGGGATGCTATTGGCTCTCTTTTTCATTTTGTTTTGTTTTTTTTCTTTCTCATGGTTCCCCTTATTCATACTAATTCTTCTATACAACATGACTAATGTGGAAAATTTGGTCAATAACAATATATAGAGAGAGACTATATCAGAATCCATGTGATCTTGGGGAGAGGAGAAGGCAGGGAGGTGGAGAATATTTAAAATTTATGAAAGTGCATGTTGAAAGCTAAAAATAAATAAATTTATTTTTTAAACAAATAAATAAAACTAGGTCTTTCCAACCAGGAGACTCACACTTATCCATAACACCATTATATCTGTGTGTGTGTAAGGACAATGAGATCAGAGATTCTAGTACTCTGTGAAAAAGTTAAATAGGCTTTAGGAAAATAGCATTGTGAAAGGCACTTAACTCTGCTTTACCCCTTCTGTAAAATGCACTGGAGAAGGAAATGGCAAAACACTTAAGTATCGTTGCCAAAAAAAAAACAAAAAACAAAAAACAAAAAACCAAACCCAAATGTGTTTGTGAATTATTGGAAATGACTGAACAACAACAACAAATAATGACAGTACTCATGGGTATGCTGGGAAACGCTTACAACTAGTGGTTCAAAAGTAGGAACTCAAGTTAAGTTTGATCTGCATTATTAACTTTTCATTCATCACTTTCCTAAGTCTACTCAGGCAACAAAAAACCAAATCAAACCATGATTCCTTAGGTTTGATGTTTTTAAAATGTAAATGCGCATGATGAATATTTAAGAATTAGTTCTCAAGTGGAACTGCCTCTACCATACCCTTGAAAGACACTACTATTAGTACTCTATTCTAGGGCTGAAGAGCAATACTTTGGCTTGTAATGACATTTTTGCATTCAAATATGGCAGCTTTTATTTTTGATCTTTGCCGTATATAAAAATTGGTGAGGGGTTGGAGTAGTTCAGTGGAAGTAGCATTCATTGGCTTTGGAGTCAAAGAATATTGGTTCACATCCCCTTTGAATGCTGACTATTTGTGTGATCTTGTATGGTTTACTCTGAAGGTCTCAGTTTTTCATCTGGAAAATGAAGGGGTTGTAAAGTCTTCTGAGTTCTCTTACAGCTCTACTTTTATGACCTTAAGCTCCTAACAGTATCATCCAACTATTAACAAGATGAAACAAATAGGTTTGTTGGAAAAATGAGAAATAAAAGGCATATTCCTGATGTAAAAAAAAAAGGAAACCAAGGAGTAATTCCAAGATTTTTATCTTGTGAGGAAAATGAAACTAGCATGTTTTTGACATTTTTATCGCATTCTGTAATCCTTAGAATGCTGTTAAAATGTTAGCAATTATTATCATCATTATCATTATAGGAAATATTAGATAGAATGAGGACATTAAATGGAAAGGGAAGCAGAAACTTGAGTTGGACTGAAGGGAAAACCTCTTGAAAGTCAGGGTCACAAAACTATTTTGAAATCTTCATTTTTCCAGAAGTTGCAACAATAAACGAACAATTCATTCTGGGTGGCTTAGGTATCCCCAAGCATGGAATGCAGTGTCTTGGATCAGGTGATATCCCTTGGTCTCTTGATCTATTATTCTTAAATAGGCTCAGTGACTTCAGTTATATTTTATAAACTGAAGTCAAGCCAATAATGACCTGCACAAGGGCAGATGTTATGAAGATTCCTCATCTTCATAAAAAAGGGAAAAATAGTAAAAACAGATAAAGGGGAAAATATTAATATGGCACATTTATGATTTCTAGGTTTTTAAGTATGTAGAAATATTTTCTCTTCCCATTACTTGGATATAACATAGTTTGGAATTGCCATATGATAAATAATAATTATTGCCAGCTAGTTTTTGAGTGCTCAGTGTTCCCTAGCCTAGATGGTAGCAGCTAAAGTTCTATCAATGAACAAGACAAATCAATTAAGGTGAAATAAAGGGGGAGTTTCATATCTAACAGGGAAAATTATTCATCTAGTCATGTCTTGAAAATGGACTTTGTATACAAGTGTGTACCAATAAAGAAAGTAACTGAAGGAACAGACTAGAATCAAGTCCTTTACCTCTTCTTTGGCAATGCGCATCTCATCAGTAACATTGGAGAAAACTGTGGGCTGGATGAAGAAACCTTTGTCTCCCCATGGTCCTCCTCCACATTCCAATTTGGCTCCTTCCTTCTTCCCACTCTCAATGAGGTCAAGTATTTTATTGTACTGATCTTTATCAATCTACATGAACATGTGAGGGGCAGGGGTAGGAAGGATAACAGAAAGAAAAAATAAACTTAGCGTGACAATGATTCTTTGAACTTGTGATTAAGAAAAAGAAGAAAATGGTTAAATGTTGAAAATATATCTAAATAGCCTTCTTAGCCTGAAAGTTAGCTTTTTTTAAAGAAAAAAAATCTATCTCTGTAAAGTATTACAAGGTATTACACAAAGTGTAAATTAAGATTAATCTAATACATCATGGGAATGGATAAAAGTTAGGGAAGAGGAAAGGACAGCTGTAGGGTGGGCTGTGGAATGAGAGAAACTCGGTGGAGTAGAGTTTGTGAGGAAAGAGGAAATAGGTAAAGGTTGTGGAGAAAGGAGAGAATGGTTTTGACTTGCATTCAGGGAAGCCGTTTAGCATAGGGAAAGTTTGAATTTTATATTTGAAGCATAAACCTTCACTGTGTTCCATTCACATCTAGGTCTCACATCCCCAGTGAATTAGTGGAAAAGTATATAAAATGCCCATTTTGGTTAAAGAAATTAGTCTGACCTTCATTTGAAGGACACTGCGTGGCAAGACTCCTCTTTTCTGCACCAGGCAAGAGGGGATGTGAGAATATCTTTATGACAATTTACTCCCTAAATACAGAGGAAGAGAATAGGGCTGAGGGCATTTATTATTAAATAAATAATGATTAGTAATTACGGGACTCCATGCTACTGCAGCTTGATTTCACAAGCCTCATAAACAGCAAAAATTGTATATGAAGCATATGTTTCCTGCAACAGCAGGGACATGACTGTGAGGTTAAGCATGCTTCCTTGGGAACCCAGCTGGGCAGATTATTCCCTAAGAAAATTGTATGAAATTCTATATCATGAAGCCAGGACAATGGGTCATAAAAGGTAAATATTGTAAGGGTTGTAAAAGTTATACGTTGTTTTGTATTCTGTGTGCTCTCCCAGGAAATGTAGGTTTGCTTCTCCTTTTCTTGGGATGTAACCATGACGTCAATCTCTAAGTAAAAGTTGACTCCTGAAGGGGTTCGGGGCAGTCGCTTGCTCCCGAGCCAGTCCGGGATATGTATACCTTGAAGAGTTTGGTGTCTGAGTGGTCACTTCTATTCCCACATGCTCTCCTGTCCCCTTACAGAGGACCCCCTGTTCAAACTCTGCCGGCAGGACGCAAGTAATAATAACTTTTATAGAGCACTTTTAGGTTTGCCTAGTGCTATTCATATGTTTTCTCATTTGAACTTCTCTGATGTAGGTGTAATTATTATTCCCATTTCACAGATGAAGAGGCAGTCTGGAGCATTGCCCCTGGTCTGATAGTTTAGTGTCTGGGGGGAGATTTCAATTCAGGTCTTCCTTATTCTAATCTGAGGAAGTTCTGTTCCCTGGCCCAAGTTCGGAAATCCTGACTGTGATAATCTTTTCAATCTGTTCCAGTCTGGCCCAGAAAAAGAAGCAATGGTCCTCATTTCATTCTGGATCCAGAGAAAGGAAACAGAGACAAACTACCTTCTCTCTATTGATGTATTTCCTGTCCTGTGCGTTCCCTTATTTACCAACCTGAGGGCCTTGCTGTACTCCTGGGTTCATAGGATTCCCCAGCGTGTATTTCTGGGCACGCTCTACACTCCTCCGAACAAACTCATCGTAAATGGACTCTTCCACAAAAAGCCTCGATGCGGCGATGCAGCATTGGCCCTGGTGGAAGAACACACCATGGTGTGCTAATTCCACAGCAGTATCCACTGGAAAGGAAACATCACCAACACACAGGTTATACAAAGTCAAAAAGAACACATTTCCAAAAATTATTCCACACACACACACACACACACACACACACATTCTTTTTTTTTTTTTTTTTTACCAAGAGGAGAGGAATGCCTTTTAACCCTTAAAATATACAGCATTTGTTCTATGGCTCTTTTTGGACCTCACTGTCACTTCATATTTCTGGATGGAATATTCCTACCTTAAAACTGGATGGTGGGGAAAACTTGAAATGATTGTACAAGTCTCTTGTGCTTAGTTGCATCAAAGCATTACTTTGAAGGGACTTGAGTAATTCCTCTCTGGCTATGGTAAAAGGGCCTACTGGGATGAAAGCTAAAGTTTCCTTTTGTCTTTCTTTCAGTCTTTGAATCTTGTTCTCCAAAAAAGAATCTTTCAAAATGTCTCAAAAAATGAGGCAATATCTGTCAAATAAAAACAAAGAAAAAAACCATATCTTATACGTTGTTGAGATAGTTACACGGACATTTGAAAGTTATGTGATTGCTTTATGGCGAAGTTTCTATTAGAAGACAATATAGTCTTTTTAACATACTAATTTACCAGAAGCTTAACTTTGGAGTTATGTATAATTTTTTTTAAAGTTTGCATGCTGCAAAGTTGAACTTATTTCTTGGCTGAAAGGACAATTTAATTTATTTAGTATTCAGTTTAAGAGACTTTCCATATCACTTTTTGATAAGTTAGAGGCCACAAAATATTAGAGTGATAGAATCTAGAATCAGGAAAAACTGAGTTTAGATCAAGCCTCTGACATTTACTAGTTATGTGATCCTGGGCGGGTTACTTAAACTCAATTGTAAAATGAGAATATTAATGGCACCTACTTTCCATTGTTTTGATTTTGTTCACAATCAAATGAGACACTCTATGTAAATCATTTTTTCAAGCTACACACACACACACACACAGACACACACACAAACATATATGTTTGTATATGAGGTTTTATTGTTGTTTTTGTTATCACCTTAATTATAACAACCCAAGTACTCAACTTCTTTTAACTTGATGGAATTTTCTCACCTTAAAATCCTTCTAAACTAACTTCTTGGGGGGACAGGCTTTTAAAAGCTAATATATCTTAGCTTGGTGCAGCAAGTGCCAGGACAGTATCATCTAAGAATTAATGCAGTTAAAATATTAGGAAGTAGATGGCACAGTAACACATCAAGGGGCCATGCGTCCTTTACACCTGAGCTTAGCCCTTCTGCTGGTATGATAATGTCTAAAAACAGTGAAGCGTAATTCAAGGCTTTTTAGCTTGTTGATTTTCTTTCAAAAGTAATGACAGCGGAGTTTCTGTTTGTTTATTTCATTCTAATACAAAGTCAAGTAAAATGTAAGCCCCCGGAAGGGAGCAACTGCTTTGGTTTTTTGTCTTTTGTGTCTCTAGAACCTCAAAAGAGCTTTGCAGACAGCAAGGGCTTAGGAGTGTAATTGTTGATTTAAAAAAGTCTCATCCCAGGAATTTAGTTAAAAATCATTTAGCACCTTGCAGAATACTGGTCAAACATTGCTCTGAGACATAGTAAAAGTCAGAGAAAAAAGCATTAAATATACTAACAGTCAGCATCAGCAAACACAATGCAAGGGCTCTTTCCTCCCAGTTCCAGTGTAACTCTCTTCAGGTTGCTTTTCCCAGCAGCCTGTTTGATTAGCAGACCGACCTGAAAGAGACCATAAGGAAGAAGTTGGTTTCCAGCTTTACTGGGAAAGTTGGTTGACTTTTATCCATAGCTCTTGGGTTTCTAAGACCTGATGTTCCCTCATTTATACTGTTTGTCTTTGTATTTGCCCAGACAGGACACTGGATGAAATGATTTCCAGTATCCTTTCCAATTTGAATGTTGTATGATTCTATGTTCTCATTTATTCATTATGTTCACCATCTCAATCTCCTTTTCAGTAATATACTGGCAGGGAGAAAAATTGGAAGGAATCATTTGGAGATGCCTTTTGCTTGCATTCAGGTATCTCTGTATTTTATCTTGCTTTACAACAATTCCTCCAAATCAGTTTCTACTATAATAACCAATGTTTAGTAAGTTGTTTTCCAAACTTAACTTTAGTATACGAACACAGAGAGCTCTTAAAATACCAGTTGGTGCCATAATACTGTATTTTAGTAATATTTCAATTCAATTAACTGGAAAAAATAGAATGAATGCTTATGAAGTCCTAGTTTTTACTTTTTATGATTATCATCCATAATACTGGAAAACCAAAGTGGATGAAAAATGTATGATGCCCAGATTATGTCACAGTTGGATGAATAGCCTGTCAAATTAGTCTGACCACATATATAACTTTAGCCATCACTGTAGATGGACGACTTAGATGTAGAATTGAATAGGAGGAAGAAATCAGGCTGGATGGCAGCCTGATTTCTCAAATATCTTACTCTTGAAATAATCTGTTGATTATCAATGTTCTCAGAAGAATTGTAATTGCAAATAATACAAAGGACAGTAGAAAGACATGAGGCATATGTAAGTGGAATGTAGGACATGATCAACAATGATCTCTAGGAAGTATGAAAGATTTAACTGAGTTCATGTATGACCAGAAAAGGATGTGGTTAGGTGACAAGAATAAGAGATGATAGCTGGAATGTCCACTTGGTGTACCCAGAAGACGTTAAAATTAAAAATGAAAGTTCTTCATTTTGTTTTGCCCATCCTCTATGGGAAAAATGGACAAGAATTATCTAGAATGAGAAGGCATGGGAGGATTATAAATTTTACTAATCAAGGAACCAGCAATTCCAATAGAATAATGGATAACTGAAAGCATGTAACCTGTTGACTGCTGCCATAAATTACATCGTAATATTTGAATTGCCCTGTGGTTTTCATTAGTTACATTAAAACAAGCACAGTGTTTTAATTCATCTGTGTTCAGATTTACCCTTATGTGGAGCCTATCTTAATGGCTATTTTTACTTACAAATTGTTAAGATGGATGCTTTACTGTAGTAGATGTAGATGGGAATAGCATATACTTGCAATCTCTTTTTCTTAACATTTTCACTTATGTATGTATCTTTCCCTCTTCCTCTCATCTCCCTCAGTCTTTCCTACCCAACTCACAAACTATTACAATTGCAAGGCACTTTGAAGTTTATTTAGTCCAACCCTTTTATTATACAGAGAAGACTGAGGCACAGAGGGGCTGAATATGTATAGTTACTTAATGACAAAACCTGTATGTGCATCTAAAATTTCTGACTTCAAGGCCTGTGTGATTCTTCAAAGGGCTGATGAAGAAGATGCTTTGTAATCTCTAAAGCACCATGGGCATTTAAGACCTTATGAACCCTGGCATAGGATTCAACACTAATCCTATGAAGTAATACACCAAACAGACAGTGGTCATTTAAAACTTGCAAGGTTTGGTTTGGGTTTCTATCAGTTTCCACCATTACATTATAATCGCTTGTGTCAACCCTAGTTGATGACCATGATCTTGCCTTGCTTTCATCACAGTCAGTTCTTACATATCCACTTGTGACTCATCAGTGTGACCCATCGTGGTCTGTTTCACCTGGTCAGTTGGTGTGTGCTCCTAGAAGTCAAGTTTATTCTGATGCTTTTGTATCTATGACAAACACAATAAGGAAGAACAGCCTGATAGGTGTTAGGAGGGGAAATAACAGTGACTCCATCAATCAATCTAGCAGAATTTATTAAATGTTTACTATCTGCTAATGTTTCTGCTGGATACTATACAAAAGCAAAGCAGAGAGAACTCTTGCCTTCAAGAGTCTTACATTCTCTCACATCTAGCGCAGTTCCTTGCAAAGAGAAGGTACTTAATGAATACCTATTGAATTGAAGACTGTTCTCTCTTTAAATTTCTTCCCTCTAAACCAAGTTTGAAGACAATAAATAATCATGTAATTTAGGTGAAATTTGATCCCCAAATGGCTACATAAGCTAACCATTGGGAATACCTTAATATTTAACTTGTCTTACCTCTGTAGACCCTGTGAAGGATACTTTATCTACATCCATGTGAGAAGAAATGGCTGCTCCAGCTGTGGGTCCATAACCAGGCACGATATTTACTACTCCTGGAGGAAATCCTGCCTAAAGGAGGGAGAGCCACAAATTAATACCAGTGAAAAATAATATAAAACTAGAACAGATAGAAAAACACCTTATTTATTATCATCACTATCAGGAAGTTTAGAATCTAATTATAGGAGGTAAGTATACCAAACAGGAAATCCCCATCTATTCATTTTCATCATTTTATCCTTGAAGAGTGAAAAACCTTTCAAAAAGAACATTCACATGGACCTCAGGATGATAGCAGTGTCTGGTAATTTATATTCCATGAGGCAGAAGAAGAGGAACAGAAGGGGAAAAATCACTCTTTATCTAAGCATGATTTCATTCATTCATTCTTTATGACAGAAATTTTTGGTATGTTTTGAAAGGCATTCATGATGAAATATTTTGTTTTTGTTCACTTTCCTTTTCCAGGAAGGGATAGATTGAAGATGGAAGTAACCATGTTAGAAAGAAAAAGGAGTCATGAATGGTAGGTACATATTTCTGCTGTTTATTGATCCATCTCTGTATCTATTGCTCCTCTTGGTTCTAAGGTCTCATCATGATGTACCATTTAATTCCCATAAACCTTTTTGATTACACATTAAGAAGGACCATTGAAGAGATAGATTCAGCTCTTAGAGTTCTTGGAAGAAAAGAACATTCCCATCCTTAAGTATGTCACACTGTTATGGTGCATTAAGAGTAAGATGTTAGAGGAGACCTGAGTTTTATTATCTGGCTCAAAGTACAAGCTCTAGAAGTTCTTGCTGAGCTATGAAGGTTCTGAAACCAGATGAGTGATAAAGTCTGTACCTCTGTCCCAAAATCAGCCTAAGTTTGGGCCTTGTTGGTTACAGAGTATCATATTTTTCAGCTGAAGCAACTCTCAAGACTTTCAAGTAATTTGGGTTGTGGGCATGATCTGTGCCAGTGGAGAGAGCTGGCACACTGAGAAAATCATATTCTTGACAGTTTGAAGAATAACAAAATAGGGTCCGTGTGTGGGGAGGGTAGTAATCATTGAAGATTATTTAAAACCACATGCAACCTAAACAAACAGAAGAGTGTATTGGTAACCTAAATATGATGCTGTCTAAATTTTTTATACAGAAAAATAAACAACCTAAGGAACTGAGATGTATTTCTGAGACATTTAGGCATAGACAACTTTGTTTCTGACTCCTCTTAAAGCTGGGATACACACACACATACACACACACATATGTGTGTGTGTCTATGTTTACATGACAAATTTATTTTATTTTCAATTCATGGAGCAAAACATGCATTTCCATAACATAGTACAATAAAAAAATTGATTGCACATCAAGATGCAAATCTCTCATGTTCAACTTGCCATTGTCTCCAGGCATACAACAAAATTATCTGGTAAATTTATTTTTTTCCTTTTTCTTCTCTTCCCCCAATCTAGAAATGGCCACCATTAGACACAACACATATGTATATGTAAAGTTATTCAATACATTTCTTTATCAGTTCTTTCTCTGGATGTAAATAGCCTCTTTTTTCATATCTCCCTTATTTTTAATTTGTGTTTTTATAATAGTCAAAATGATGTAGTCACTCCAAGTTGTTCTTAAGACAATATTGCTGTTACTTTGTACAATATTTGCTTGCTTCTTCTCACCTGCTACATCATTTTGTGTAAGTCTTTCCATAGTGGGATACATTTATGTGAATTTCCTGAAGTCAGTGTCAAGGAATTTAATATTTCCTCACAATGGCCAGCCCAATTTGCAATGAGGTGAAGTGATGTAATGGTTTCATGTAAGGCAAAGCAATTAATTTGGATCACTAGAATGCTTCTTAGTGAGAGTAATACTCCAGTTTTTCACATAGTAACTTGTTAGAGAGGACATTATGACTTAGCCAACTTACCTCCTTAACTAATGATGCTAGATAAAGAGTAGTGAGTGGGGTCTGTTCTGCTGGTTTGACAACCACAGTATTTCCACAGCAAAGGGCAGGTCCAAGTTTTATAACTACTGCAGCCAAAGGGAAATTCCACTATAAAGAAATAAGATAAACATTGATTTTTTCATTAATACTGAATCATATTTTTCCGTTAGACCCATACCTTGATGTCTCATGGTAGCATGGGGTAACTGAGCAGCAGAATGGAAGTTCTAGAACATTGTATCTATCTAAAAGCCTTTTGATTTTAAGGGAGATGATAAATTATATTTAATCTAAAGACTAACATGCTTGTGTTTGAAGAGACTAATCAGAGGAGTGACTACCAACTCTCAAACAAACAACTTTGGAATAATATCTTCACTGAGAGAATATTATTAACATCAAAGAAGGGAGAACCAACACTGTTGAAATCATGGATTTGTGAAGTATTAACATAATGAACTGAATTTCAGTCACTATGTTTCCCACACACTCAACATTTTCCAAACATTAAACAGTAATAATTATAATAGTACCAACTCAGCTTGTGTTCTCATAGATTTTAAATAACTACAAGTTTGGTGATAACTCACGTATATTTTAAAGGAACTTTTAGAAAAAAAAACAATGCTGTGTGAGCAGTGGGGAAGGAAAGGCAAGTCTGGCCTTTTAATTGGTGTCCTTATGAATAATTTTTCTGCCGAAAGAACAATGTTGTATGGAGTAGGAACCAAATTCTCAGTGTGACGGTAAGTGATTAAAGACTGAAATATTTCTTGTTCTCTTGGCCACTTGTTTTTGTTTTCAAATTATTATATTGGGTTTCAAATAGTAGAAACCATGCAGCAGATCATCTAGTTTGTTGGAGGTATAGAATCAAGTTAAATATATGTGGTATTATATTCATATACATTTATTTATTAATTCATTGATTTATCTTATTATTTATTTATTCGTATCTATCTAAAATGGAAAGGGCAAATCTTTTAATATTCAGATAGCATTCCTTTGAGTTTAAAAGAAATATGAGTAAGGATGGACTCTTGCTGAAAGGAATTTTTTAAGAAATATGTTTTCAAAAGGAGTTTTCAAAATCTTATATTTGGAAACAACTTACAGGAAGGATTTGGCCACAAACACCAACAGGTTCATGTCTTGTATATGAAAAAAACTTTCCATCTGAAATAAATCAAAATAAATGAACAAACTCCAAAATATGGCATATCAGAAAATATTCTTCTGAAATAACCAGTAGAAATAAAGACAAATATTTTCATTGTTGAAAAAAGGTTTTTTATAATATTTCATGTTATGATAGTATATGGTATCATCTTTTTATCAATAAGGCACTTAAAATTTTACTACTACAAATATGAGGTTTTTTTAATTTAAGTGACCTTTATTATATGGTATGGTATTTATTGTGACTCAAACTATGCACCCAAGTCATATCAGAACAACTACAGAAATTGGCGTTAGAAGTGACTCAGAAAGTGGTATAATACAGCCTCACATATATATTTGAAATATATTTGCAAAGATTTTCAGTAAATCAATGGGAAAATAAAAGAGAATGGCATGTATATAGAGGTGGTGGGTAGGTAGGGAGAAAATCAGAATGACGTCCTGGAGTTATAGTATATGGATGATTTAACAGCAAAGAGTATTCAGGATTCCGAAAATATTCATGCTTGATTTTCTTTGCATGAGGCATACTGTCCATGCCCTAAATAATTTAAATACTAAAAACAGAAAGCCACAAATATTCCCTGATCTTCTTTTCCTCTTTTCTCCCTCCCCAAAGCCTTCTGTTTTAATTTTGAAGTTGATTTCTTTCTACTTACTTACTAATCAATTTTGCCTTTCCTGCCAATTAAAAAAAAATTCCTATTTGTATTTCCCAAGAACTTAGCAAAGAAATGACCTTACACATAGTTGGTGCTTAACAAATGTTTGCTGTTTTTCAATCATCATTCATTCATCCATTTGTACACTTTATTCCTTCTTGCACTTTATCAAAATAGAAACTAGATCCCCAAAGTCCCATGTCTGTATAGCACTATTTCCTTACTCTCTTTTTATCCCAGTCTATGTTTCACTGCTGCCCAATCCCCATCTACCATCTGTGGTTCACCTTGGTTGGGTTTCTTTATTGGTTTTTAGATAGTTTCAGTGTTGAAAGGGTTATTTTAAATTCTCAGGGAAACTTAATGTCCATCAAATCTTCAACTATCAGGCTTATTAAACTGGAGAGTGAAGTCAGTCCTGTATGCTTGAAGTAGAGCATGTCTTGAGGACAAGTTTCCTTTATTTGTTGTCTAGAAGTAGGGTTTACACTAACACTCAGCTGATCTCACAACCTTCATGCTCAAACTCTGCCTCTTCTTCATCTAGTAAGTATTTTTTAGACAAGGGTCATTTCAATTTCTTCTAAGCTGAGCTAAATTACACTGACAATTCCTGTTATACAAATATCTGTCTTTCCATAATATTACCTGCATTGCTTATTAAAAAAACAAACAAACTCCTCCAGCATCCTTTCTCATCTCCAATCTGCCACTGAAGGCTACAGACTTATTTTTATCTTTTCCTGAGTCAACAGCTTTTAGCAAAAGTTTAAATCAATAGTACAATGCAAGGCTGGGGCAGATGGCAGTACCTCTATGTTAGTGGAATATTGAAAGTATGGCAGCTAACTACTACTTGATACATGAACATAAAATCTTATTGTAGATTAAAAACAAAATGAAATCCCCCAACATGAGACATAACATTAAAAATAAGTTTTAAAATGTCTGATCTATACATAGGTATATGTGTGTGTGTGTGTTGAATTTTACTCTTTTTAGTAATTATTGTACTTTAGTGGATTTCATATTGTGCTTATTTTTAAAAAAAATATTTCTACACCTTTTAATAACATAATTTTGCTGAATTTTTAAAAGGCATCTAATAAATATTAACAAACTTTTGCAATAGAAATTTTCATAGTTAATCAACAAATCATCACAAATTTTTCTGAAGCATTCTTTTGTGTCAAGCATTGTACAAAGAAGGAAGCATTCTCTACCTGTGATAAGTTTTCATTCAGGTGAGGGACAGAAGTACGTACAAAAAGGTATTCAGTGAAAACATATAGAATTATTATATGATATATAATGAAAGAGATGAATAAAGAGCAATACGATAAAACATGCCTTGGAAGAAAGGGCACAAATTGAGGAACCTAGGAAAGGCTTTCTACAGAGACATGAACTGCATTTTAGAAGTAGAAAGGCACTCTGTGAGGAAAAGGTAAGGAGGGAATGTATTACAAGAATGAGAGAAAGCCATTGCCAAAGCATGGAGAGGAGTGTGGAGTGTCAGGTCTGAATAATAGAGAAGGCCAGTTTATTTTCAACATACAGTGTAAGAAGGAGAGTAAAATCCAATGTAACTGGAAAAGTAGATTGGGTCCAGGTCTTCAAATATTAAATAGATGAGTTTATATTTGATCCTTAATGATCCAGGAAGCCATCAGAACCAGTTGAATAGAGAAGTTACATGGTCAGGTTTGTACTTAAAGAAAATAATTTCAGCAGCAGTGGACAGTGTGGACTGAAGTGAGAAAATACTTGAGAAAGGTAGACCAATTGGGAGGCCATTTTTATAATCTTATCAAGAGGAGATGATAGTCCTAGCCAGGGGTGGGGAATCTGTGGACTCAAGGTCACATATGGCCCTCTCAGTCCTAAAGTATGGTCCTTTGATTGAATCCAAACTTCACAGAACAAATCCTCTTAATAATAGGATTTGTTCTGTAAAACTTAGACTCAGTCAAAAGGACCTAGAAGACCATTTGTGGCATCAAGGCCTCAGGTTCCCCACCCTGACCTCAACCAAATCAACATGTGTGTGAGTGGAGATAAAGTGTTGGATAGAGTGGTTGTCATAAAAGTAGAAATGGCAAGAATTGGACACAGATTGAGTATGTGGAGTGAGGAGTCCAAGACAATAAATATGATGCAGTGGAAGGATAAAGGTGCATTGAATTCTAGAAATGTTTGGAAAAGTCTAGTTTAGTGAAAAAGATAATAAGTTCAATTTTATACATTTTGACCTTAAGATACCTCTACAATATCCTGTTTGAAATGTTCAATAGGTAACTGAAGACGTGAAATTGATGTTGAAGGGATAGATTGTGACATGATACTTAAAAAGGAGAATTATTTGTTTAGAAACAAGAGTTTAGCCCATAGAAACTGAAGAAGTTACTAAAAAGGGAATACAAAGAGAGAAGAGAAGAAGCATGAAAAAGAACCTTAAGGGACACCCACAGTTAGAAGATATGGATAAATCAGCACAGAGACTGAGAAGAAACAGTCACTAATACAGAAGTATGTTTTACATGATTGCACATGAATAAACCATACCAGATTTCATTCAGTCTTGTTGATGTGAGAGGGAAGGGCAGGAGGAAGGAGGGAAGGGAAATTTGGAAATCAAAAATCTTATAAAATGAATATTTAAAATTTTCTTTACATGTATTTGGAAAAATAAAATGCTATTTGCATTTTAACAAAGGAGAAATAGATGGCTAGAAGTCAAAGCAAGAGAGAGAAGTGTCAGAGAACCTTAGAGGAGAGAGTATCCAGGAGGAAAGAACAGTTAACAATGTGAAAATGGGTTGAAAAGAATTAGTATTGAGAAAAGAATATCAGATTTGACCATTAAGAACACTAACAGTTGAGTGAGAGGAAATGGAGGAAATTAATATAAAGTTGTCGTTTTTGTTTTCAAGGATGTTTGACTGAGAAAGGGTGAGAGAAAAAGGGTGATAACTTGAGGGGATGGTAGGGAGTGGTGAAAATGTACTAAGAATATGGAGAACTTGAGCTTGTTTAAAGGCAAAGATTCAAGAAAGAGGAGAGATGAATGTGGAATGCAATGTGCTAGAGACGATGGGAGGGAATAGGATCTCATATGCAAAAAGAAGGTTTGGCCTTGGCAAGGAGATTAAAAAGCAAAGAAAGAGAGGCTAGCATAAAGGAGGAAAGAGTGGTAGAAAATATTAAAAATAATTCTAGCACCAAGTGCTCATATGCATTTTTCAAAATTGCTTCTCGAATTTACTTACCAATTGGGATTGTACGACCTTGAATCTTATCAGCCCAGCTTGCATAGTAACGTATGGTAGTCACAGACAGCCCTAAATCCATCATATAGGCATTGGCAAAGATTTTTCCAGCATTCAGTGCTTCCATTGTCTGAAAAAAAGATCAGGTCCCAAATTGAGTTTCATATGCTATTGAAAGCAAGTATTAGATTAATTCTATTTCAGGCAACAATCTGGTATGATGAAGTAGGGAAGAGTAGTTGATAGGATTGGAGTCAGGAAGACCTGGGCTTCACTGTTTCTTCCAATACCTACTAGTAGAGTGACCCTGGGAATGCCTCTTAAGCTCCATGTTCTTATGGCAACACCTTGAGACCTCTCTCCAAAATAAGTTGTCTTATATAAGATATTAGGAGTTGGCAGAACAGGAGCTCCTCCCACTGAAGTAATCATGTATCTTTCTTGTGATTACTCCTGGAAATATATCAGTTGGGGCTTACCTCATGTCCTGAGAAATATACCACTGCTAAAATGGTCATCAGATAATCTTTTATTCTTTGCTGATTAAAATAATACATTGAACAAAGCAGTATTAGACAAGGCTGTGGTGAGGGTTGGGGTGGGACCACACTGTGGGATCCCTGATACACTGAGATCACTTGATAGCATGAATAATTTATATTCTGAAGGCTTATAATTTTGAAAATGAGGGTGTCTTGAATGCTAGCTAGTCTTGCTATTTTCCATAAAATGCTGTGTTCATTTTGTGTGGCGAATCATTCTGGAAGGGTGAATAATTCTGATAATATTTATGTAACACTTTTCAGTTTATTAGCTTCTTTCATATCAGTTATTTCAGTTGAACAATTTTGAGTCATTTGGTGGTGTAGTGCATTGATTGCTGGGTCTAGAATTAAGTAGACCTGTGTTGAAACCTAGCATCATACATCTGCTAAGTTATGTGACCCTGTGCAGGTCATTTAACCTCTTGTCTTGTTCAGTTTCCTCAGCTGTAAAATGGGGATAATAATAGCACCTGCCTCACAGGATTATTGTGGAGGTCAGATGAGATAATATTTGCAACATCACCTAGCACAGTATTTGGTACATAGTAGGATGTCCCATAAATGAACATTCTTTTCTTTCCCTTTAATCTAATATCATTTGATCCTTCCAATACTTCTTGGTAGACAAGGGAGACAGCATTTCTGACACTTATTGTTTTGGCGCAATAAATCTCATTTTACATTTGTAATTTCAACACCTTGCATACTACTATGTGCAGTAAAAGTTAAATGAATTACTGCTGAATTGAATAAATGCAAGTCCTATTTTGTCCTGAGGGGAAGAGGCAAGGTTCAATGTGAATGCTCTCTGAGCATGATTTGCTCATAACAAAGTTGTCTTCATATATAAATGAGAGCATCAAGCTACATGTCTTCTAAGATAACTTTCAGCTCCAAATTTCTAGGACTTTGATGAATTTCATATTTGGGAGTCATATTCCCTAACTGATTTACTGCCACCCTCCAAATCCCTAAAATGTTAAACGTATTCCAAGAGATGCAATGTGCATATGAATGATGTGTCAAAACATGTATTCACAGTATAAATTATAAAATATATATATATGTATATATATTTTAGTTATTGTTTTTCTTTACTACTTCTAGGGACAGAAGAGTTTGTCACCTAGGGACAGGAGAATTTGCCAGAGGTTTGATAATTACCTGATGCTTTGGTTATATAAATATGATAAAACACAACTTTTATTAGCTCTGTGTAGAAATAATCCTAGATTTAGTTAGGATGCCATCACTGAATCCTTCCTCTAATGATTTGTCAAGGTGGACATAGACAAGTCATCTTTTAGTCATCTTATCTATAAGGTAAGGAAGCTAGGGGTTAACATTCTTCCCAGTATTAAAATCTGATCATGCTATAAACTTTAGATGGTTAACAATCTCATTGAGTATCTTTATCTATAACATATAGATAATTTTAATTAATAACATCACAAATTTATTTAAAGGAAAGTAAAATTTTGTTAAGATTTTTTCCTGAACACTACATTAAATGGATATATATGTACATATAGATACATATCTCTATCTATTTATCTATCCATCTATCCATCCATTCATCCAGCCATCCGTCCCTCCCTCCTATCTATCTATCTATCTATCTATCTATCTATCTATCTATCTATCTATCTATCTATCTATCTATCTATCTTTATCAACCATGACTTAAAATATGGAGGTGATGGGCTCTTGGCTAAAGGTGGAGTACATACAAAAAAAGTGCTGGGAATTAGTTTTCCTGGTATCTTGCAAATTTAACCAAGTGTTTTATGACTGAAAAGAAAGGAGGGTCAAAACTGTTTACCAAGCAAATTCTAACACACTGCAGCTAAAGGTGTGGTAATGGTTACCTCCAAATTCAGACACAAACATCTAAAAAAACAGCAAGCAGTGGAACCCATAGCATCAAGCATCTATACACAATAGTACAATTTATAGAAAGCAATGAAGTTGAACAGGAGAGTTTTATGTATGGATGCAAATTTGACTTGATAGATATCAATGAGCCTTGACTCAAAAAGGGATACATACGTAAAATATGGTTGTAGAATGGAACCTTTTTTCAGAGACATAGAAGAAGCAAAAGAGGGATAAAGGAGTATTGGTTTGCATATTCTTGAGTGGGAGGAGGAGAGCATAATGGACTACATTTTGATGATGAACGATGGAGACAGAAACAGTACTGTTACAGACAAGGGTTCAAAGAATTAACTTCACAGATAAAAGGTATGAAAGGCATAGAAGAGTTATACATTGGCTCTTCTGAACAAGATCTATGACTTTTCAGTAGGATAAAATGTCAGTCCATGACAGATGTTTAATATGGCAGTCAAAATGATTTAAAATATTTGAAGGAATGCCACATGGAAAAGGGACTTGACTTGTTCTTCTGTTTGGTCATAGACCATAGAGTTAGGTTTATGTAGCACAAGTTTCAATAAGGCAGTTTTAGACTTCATATAAAGATACAATCTGCCTTAGAAGATTAAAGATATCCAAGCATGGAATGGGTTGCCTTGAGAATAAATGGTTTCCCCTTAATGGAGGTCTTCAAGGAAAACCTAGATGACATTTTTTGGTGAACTGTAGAAGAATTAAACTATTTGTTCTTCAGATCTGTTCCACTTCTGTGATTAAGTGCTTTATAAATATTGATTTATTGATTAATTATTAATTACTGCTATTCCTATTGCCACCACCACTACAACCACTACCACTACTATTGCTGCTGCTGCTACTACTACTACTTGTAGCAGAAACTGTCAATAATATTTCAACAGAGGGAGAGAGGAGAAACACATTCTCAAAAGGAATTCCTTATAATCTCCACACCTACGTACATATGTGTGTATGTTTATATATGCAAGATGTCATCATTGAAAACAAAAGCAGCTCACAATAAATAGAACAATTGAGGCCTCTAACAATCCCTTGCTTCATCGGGTGCATACTTACTGCCAAGAGCAGACGGTCCCTTTCCATTAAATCAGCCAGTTTGTTCAGGAGCCGACCTCTCTCTGAAGCATCCATTGTCCGCCATGGGGACCCGAGCTGAAAAGCCTCCCTTGCCGCCTTCACTGCCTTGTCCACATCTGCCTAAAAAAGTCAAAGAAAGCTAAGTTTAGGGTAAGAACGCTTGACTTATCTCCCAGTATATGTTGGCCATGGCACAATATATAGTGGTAGAATTCCTATGATTGCAAAGTATGAACACTACTCAGAGAGGAGAGCATTAGAGGAAACTTCATAGAAAAAAGAGCAAACATTGCATCTATTTTAACAGATTGTCATATTTTCTAGATGCTGATTTACATAATTTTAAATCATAGGATCACAGAAAATGATCTGGGAGGGAACTTTTAACATCCAAATCCTATATCTATATGAAAAATTTACTACTGTTCTAAGGTTAATGTGTTTTAAATCCTGAATAGAATTTAAAAGAGTATCTAGCCCAACTTCCACATTTTACGTGAAAGGAATGGGGGAGCCCAGAGAATTGAAGGGACTGGCTAATATCACACAGTGGGACAGCTGGGGTTTGAATCCCTAGTCTTCTGACTTCAAATGCAGGTCTTATTTCAAGAGATGCTGTCCTTATCCCTTACTCAAAACCTTTGGCTTTTTTGATAAATATATAATTTTGTTTTTAATATTTTAGGGGAAAGTGTTTGTAGTATTGACATTTTTACCCCCACAGAAATACTACTTAAATAGAATGGAGCACCAGGGTTTCCTAAAGCACTGGGGCATAGCCCACCATGGCTGCATTCTATAAATTCTGGTATATCATCTCACTGTTGTCATTATCTTTGGTGAAATTATTGATGGTTTCTATGATGTATTCTTTGACCAATTTTTTCTTTAGGATTAGATTATTTCATTTCCAATGGATCTATATTTCCAAGGTAATTTATTAAATATAATGTTAATGCTCTATGGTCTGAAAAGAGTAATTTGATATTTGTTTTTCTTCATTTGTTTGTGAGGTTTTTATGCCTAAAATATGGCCAATTTTTGTGAAAGTACATGTACCTGTACATGTACAGTTGGGAAAAAAAAGGTGTACTCCTTTCTACTCCCAGTCAGTTTTCTCTAGATATCTATTGTAACATTTTTTCTAAAATTGTATTCATTTTCTTAATTTCTTTCATACTTATTTCGTGGTCAAATTTATATACTTGTGACAGGGGAAATTTGAGGTCTTCCATTAATACAATTTTGCTGTCTATTTCCTTCTGTAAATCATTCACTTTTTTTGTAAAGAATCTGAATGTTATGCTATTTGGTGCATACATATTTAGTAGTGATATAACTTCATAGCCTATGATGTCTTTTTAGCAATAAATAGGTTCACCAATTATCTCATTTAATTATATCCCTTTTGGCTTTTGAATTGTCTGAGATTAAAATTGGTACCCCTGTTGTTTTTTAGATCTCAGCTGAAGCACAATAAATTCTGCTCAAGCCTTTATTTTAACTGTTTATTTTTCTGTTTCAAGGGTTTCTTATAAGAACCATAGTGTTGAATTCTGGCCTCTAATCCATTCTGTTATCCACTTCCGTTATGTGGGTGAGTTCATCCCATTCACAATCATAGTTATGATAAGAATCTTGTATTTCCTTTCATCCAGTTTTCTTCTGTTTATCCTTCTCCCTCTCTTTACCCTGTTCCTCCTCAAAGGTCTGTTTTGCTTCTGACTACTGCTTCTTTTAATCCACTTTCCCTCTTGTCTTTTCCCCATTCCCTGCTATTCACATCTTGGTTAAGATAGATTTCAATACTCGACTAAGTTTGTGTGCTTATACAAATATATGTCTATATATCTATACACAGATGCATATATATATATATATATACATATACACTATATATAGTATGTATATACCACCTACGGTAGAATATAGTTTACATTAGAAACTATAGTGATATAGTACTATGCCCTATATACATACCACATATAATACTATAATGCATATAGCATATTTGCACATCATACATGATGTGTAAGTATATGATATATGTGTATGTGTATTTATACAGTACTACCATATGCTGTATCTTTTACTATTATGTACTATATTTATATCTGCTATAAATACATATATGGTAGTGTATAGTTTGTGTATGTATGTGTGTGTGTATGTGTGTGTGTGTGTGTGCATATTCTTCCCTTTTTAAATTGGTTCAGTTGAGAGTGAGGTTCAAGTGTTGCACGTTCATTTTTCCTTCAGTGTAAAAGCTCTTACTTGTATAACTCTTCTATCTGAGATAGTTTTTCTCATTCTTCCCTTCCCTTCCTCCTTCTTCCAGTGAATCTCTCTTTTTCAGACCTTCATTTATTTTTGAGAAACCTTCCAACAGAATCAACTTATACCCATGTCTTCTGTCTATGTAGACTCCTTCTAATTCCCCTAATAATGAAAAACTTCTTAGGATTTACATGAACCCTCTTCCCATATGGCAATGTAAACATTTCAATCTTATTGACTCTTTTATGATTTCTCTGTTAAGTCTTCACTTTAAAGCTTCTTTTGATTCTTGTTTTTGAATATCAGATTTTCTATTCACCTGGATTTTTAGGCCAGAAATGTTTGAAAGACCTCTATTTCATTATATGTCCATTATTTTTTCCCCAAAGGATCCTATTCAGTTCTGCTAAGTAGGTTGTTCCACCTTCAGAGAACTGATGAACTCTGATTACAAACTGAAGTATTGTTTTCTCACATTATTTTTCGCAACATGTCTAATGTGGAAATATGTTTTTCATGATTTCACATGCATAAATAGTATCATATTGTTTGCCTCTCAAACAATGAGTGTGGGACTGGAGAGGAGGAGAGGAATTAATTTTTTAAATGTTAAAAGTAAATAAAAATATTTTTAAGAAATATAATGACAGAAATTAAGGTTTTCTAATAACTCACATGTGAGAAAACTCACCTTATCTCCTTCTTCCACATCACAAATTTTTTCTTCAGTAGCAGGATTAATGACTGGGAATTTCTTGCCACTCACTGAATTATGCCATTCATTGTTTATAAATATCTATTGAGAAATACAAAAAGAAATCAAGGTTACATGTGCAGTGATTTAGTTTTGAAAAGTTTCCCACAGCGATTAAGTCTGAAACACTCAAAACATCATATTCACATGTCTCAGTGGTACCACTTTTCTAACCTTTTAAGTCAAAGATGTCACAATTCTACAATTCTCACTTCCCGCTTTAGTTTATTTTGAACACATAAAAATATGAACCATGGCATAATCTTTGTAAATGTCATTAAAAATTTAGGCAGAACTTTTAATGGTGAGTTGAAGTTTCCAGAAATAATGACTTTACTCAGTTTTCATATGTTTTTGTAAGATTAGGTTGTGTACTGTTCAAGTCATAAGGATAATGCATATTATTTTACTTAATGTTCTTAAGTGTAGGATGAGTGATTTGATTTTAGGATACTGGGAAGAGGAACACAAGCTAGATATCCCCATGTAAGCATATACACAAATATATGTGAGCAGGTAGTGGTGGTGAGTAGGGGAACTGCTCACTCAAAAATAAACTGAAGGATAAATTAGATAAGGGAAATCATTTGTACTGTTAGATAATGAAAAAGAAGATCTATGTAGTACATATGATACTATATCCCTCTGTTCCTGGATTCTTGGCTTTCAAATTTATTCTACTGTGTTTAAAATCTTTTGATTCACTTCAGGTTATTAATTTCTCTGTACTTAAAATCTCTCCTTCTTATTAATTTATACTGCCAAAGGCATCCTATCTCAAAGCACCTCCAAAATGTTTTGTATCCCCACTGACAGTCTACCTCCTGATTTCTCTGGGCCTCATGCTGGTGCTACAAGTTTCATCTCTACTCTAGAAGCAAGATAGTTGAGGGAGAGATCTCACCAGTGAAATTGGTTTCATACTAGATTCCAGGTCCTCTCTTGACCCATCTATTTAAAGCTATCATGTAAACCTTTCATGGTTAAAAAGAGATATGCTTTAACAGTAGAATCAACTGTTTTCTGGTACCGTTAGGGGAATCAGTCATCGTTCAGTCCTATATTCCATTGTACACCTTCAACGTATGCCATTGTATAATAGAATGGTTATTTTTAGTGGCTATATCTTGACATCTTTAGCATAACTTCCTTGCTTTTTGGGCTGTATAATTCCCTCAGTCCTTCATCAAGCATCTGATATTCCTTCCAGTCATCTACTTAGAACTGAGGACAGGAAGGTTGGTTCAATGTAACAACATTCATATATATGGTTCATATACCCTCTGGCTTCAATGCCTTCTTCCTTACTCATAGTATTTCTACCTGAATACCATAGCCTTCATATCTTTAAGAATCATTACAATTTATTTTTTTACATGACATTTAGGAAAGTGCATATGCACAAACACTAGTCTTTTCTATTTTGTAATGTATGTTGAAGTCACTGTTGCCTAGTATACACACACATTTCTCTAGTGCAGCATTCAACTTGGCACTGGTCAAAATTTAAATCCATTGATTATGAACAGGCAACACGTGGAATTTTGCTCCATGGATCCAGTCTTTTGAACTTTTCAGTGACAGTCCACTTCAAAGCAAAGAACTCTCAATTTTGGATGTGATCTGAGTCTCATTTTCTATGAAACTTCTGCTTTCAAATGCAATTGGTTTTTTGAATATCACTCTCTTAGTACAGGATAACTCACAGAGAGATTTTCTGAGCTAGAATATGTATGAAGAACAAAAGATTTTCTTTGCTTTATATACAGCTGCCCTAGTGCATGTAGAACACAAGAGATTTGGGTTTTTTTTCACATTTGTCTATATATTAATTCTCAATAAGTTTTGAATTTTTTATACTTCTGTTTCCATATCTCCTAAACTATATATGCACAAAGGAGGTTTAGTGATAGCAATATAATTCTTAACATATATTATTAACTCTCAAATCCTTCAAAAACTGTCCTTTAACCTCAAAGATTCTTTGGATGTGGCCAAAAGCACTTCTATCTTCCCTGTATCAGTGCCTACACCTGGTTGGCATACTATATGAAGCATATACTTGACAGAAGATCTGAAAAGCTGGCAGATGATCCAAAACTTTAATTAGTCTGTCCTTGTGTTCTGTTGCTGGGAGAAATCATATATAATACACACATATATGTTATATACACACATATATGCATATGTATAAACACACATATTATACACACACATATACATACACATATACAAATACATGTACATATGGATATTATACTCAAATATATACACAGACACACAAAATAACACATATACATACATGCATACATATATGCATATAAGTATTTCTGCTTCTGGGACTTTTAAACTCAGGATGGTTGATTGTAAGCGCTATGCTCTTTCTACTTCTCCAGGTATATCCTGGCAAGGCAATCTCTCAGACAAGTGCAGTACAGTGGAAAGCAATCTAGACCTAGATTTAGGAAGAGCCATCTTGGTATCTGATGACTTTCACTTTTAGGCATGAAACAGAGGTAAGTCTCTTACCATCTTCAAGCCTCTATATCCTTCTTTGCAAAATAGTCTATTATAATACCTGTAGTATCTATCACGAAAGTATCTGTCATAAAAGGTTGTTGTAGGAATTCAAAAAGACAATGCAAGTGACATGGTTTGCCATGCTTAGAAAGGCTCTATAAATACCAGCTGTGATTACTGTTGGGATGGAACACATAGTGGAGGAGAAGAAAAACTTTTAATAGACTTTTTAAATATACCCATTTCCCCTCCAGCAAATCTCACCTTGAATCAGACAGGGCTATTTATTTTATCTTCAGTTTGGTTGTGTTTGTTATAGGGAAAGTTCAAAGTCTCCTGGAGATATAATTTCAGATATGGGGAAATACATTTTTCAGATTTTGCAAAGGGAACACAGTCACCTTATCCCACATCTAATACTCACTTCTCAACATATCAGCAGGTATGTGTAGAGGTTTTAAATTCATCTTAATGTACATATCATAGTGTTATAGACTGAGCTGGAAGAAACTCATAGGGACCATCTAGTCCAATGTCCTCATGACTACTATAGTGAAGAAAACACTTTGTAAATTAATAAGCATTCTATTTAATGTGTTACTCTTGCAAATAGGATTCATTTTGATCATTCTCATATTATAGATCACAGATTTAGAGCTAGAAGGGAGCTTAAGGGCTGTCTGATACAGTGCCTTTTATAGGGCTATTGTGACAAAAAACACTTTGTAAAGTATTAAGCATAATTACAAGTGTTATTAGTGTTTACTTATCATCACTATGTCATTTGAAACTCACAATAATCAAGGAAAGCAAATTTAGTCAATTGGTAGCATTTCTACTTTCCATATCACAGACCCAGTGTTGGAAAACACGTTAGAGGTCATCTGATCCAACTACTTTATCATAGAGATGAAGCAACCGAGAACCAGAAAGGCAAATTTACTTGCTTAAGGCCATACATATGTTAAATAACACTGAGTGTTTGAACTTGACTCCAAATCCCACTCATGTTCTACTGAGCTCACTGAGCAAAATAAAATTCAGAGAGATTAAATGTCTTATTCAATGTCTTGTAGTTTGTCAAAGAGGAACCTCTAGTCAATATAGTACATTAGAAAGTGTCAAAGGACTTATGTTCAAATCTCGCTTCTGATTTTTTTTTTTGCTATTGTAACCTTGGTTAAATTTTCTTAGCCAGCCCAAGGATTCTATTTCTTCATTTGTAAAATGAAGGATTGGATCCAACCACTTCTAAAAGGCTCTTTGAATTTAAAATCTATATTCATATGACATGTGATGTTATGACCATTATTTTTTGCCTCTCACAGAGGGTGTCTACAACAAAAATCCAGAGAAGGAAGCAACAATGAGACTCAGAGAAAATTATATGAAACAATGGCTGAAATCACAAAGAATAAAAAAACCAGAAAATAAAAAATGAAAACAGCAGAAAAATAAGTGGCAAAGTACAAATTAGAACAATGGAAAACCACGCTTCAACTTCAATTTTGTATGACAGTCAAATCTGAGGAACATCTTTCAAGAATGAATTTTTGGAAAAACTAAATATTAGTGTTGGCAATCAGTCTTTTAAAAAATGTATCAGGGAAAGGATGGCCACATGCATTCCTCTTATGTCTTACCAAAAATAAAATTAACTAAAAAAAAAAAAACAACCCTACAAAAAACTTGATACTCATACCCAAATGCTTAAAATCTTCAAGGCTTCCTTCTAAGTTTCATCCTGAGTTTAGTGTTATTATGAGGAGTTTAGGAAACATTTAGTATATTTCCACTAAGAACTCACCATCAAAATAAAAGTAAAGTAATTATAATGGTACCAAAATAAGTGTAAACCACTTTCTATACATATGTACTGCAAAGAATACTTACTTGAAGCCTTGAGACCTCCTAAAAGAGAAGCAAGTCCAAATGCTGGAACTTCAAGTTAGGGCAAATATTTGAATTTCATTTGTTTTTCAAGGCATGCTTTAATTACAATGCATGATGACTCTTCCAGTTTTGTAACTTACACAAACAAGATTGCCTCACATATCTCTCTAATCAAATCTAATCTAGCCCATCTGTTTCTTATGTAGCCACAGAGGCAACCTGATGCACTGCCCTTTGAGGCTCTTAGATATTGCTAAAAACAAATTGAATAACCACCTTTGAAATAGACATACCTCAATTTACACAGTCATTGTAGACCTGGATAGTTTTGTGTAGACTGAATTTGCAAATATTAAGGATATGCATTAACTTGAAATTTGACATTTCAGATATTCTTTCAGATATATAATTAATTTCTCATTAGTGTTCCATTGAAAATGGGTTTTAATACTTCTTTTTAATACTTTAATACTTTGCCTGTAGGTTCCTATCTCCCTCTCTAACAAGTAATAGTGGATAAGTAGGTACTTATATTTTTTAGGGATATTGATATTTAAAGGACCACTGGAAATTCTTCAGAGCTAAGAATAGTCATTTATTGGTTTCACCTAGTGCTAATTAATCTATGTTGCATATTTGTATTTTTGATCATTGAGTTTTCTTGAGCACAGAAGCATACCTGTCATGAAAAGAGCTTCTAAGCTGACAACTTACCATGTGCTATGAATTGTTGTAGAATGTTATATGATTTCCAGCTTCAGAATTCAATGCATTAACTGATGTAAAGTGAAGTGATCAGCACCAGGGAAATAATTTATACAATAACAACAATATGATACAGAAAATCAACTTTAAAAGATACAAGAAACCATAATTCCAAAGGGCTCATGATGAAACTTGTTATTTAGCTCTAGATGAAGAGCTTATGGAATCAGAGTGCAGATTGAAACATATTTTTCTCCCCTTTTTGGTATAACACTAATGCCAGATTTAGTTTTGTATAACAATTTATATTTGTAACACTTTTATTTTTCTTGCCTTCTCAATGGGTGGAGGAGAAGATGGAGGAAAGGAAAGAATTTGAAACTGAAAATAAAATAAAACTCAATTTAAAAAAAGAATGGAATCCATTCATGTAACATTTGATATAGGGCTCGCAGTAGTAAGGAATGCCAGGAAATTATAGTTTTCACTACCAAATATGTTTTGACTATAAACTCAGCTTTCAAATACTCACATTAATAGAGGGAAGGAGTCATACAGAATTGTAAACAGTGCCTCATAAGCTCTTCTGATTTGTATTGTAGTTCTAAACCTTTCCACAATTAATCACCTCCAGAGAGGTGATCCTGACAAGCTGGAATATCAGGCATACTCCTTTACTCCTTAGTGAGGGCTGCATGAGCAGAAAGTGCTGTTCAGGTTTGCATTGGACGGAGTATCTTAAATTGCACTTCTACTCTGCAATTCAGTGATCCTATTTTCCCAGTGCCTTATCTCAGTTAGCTCTAATTGGAAAAAAGTTTCATGATACACTCATGGTAAAACTAAGGCATGTATGACAAAGGACAGTTTGATGTGCTACCCTTGTAGAGATCTTTGCAATTTGAAAAGAGATGCCAGATTATTCAATGGAGTGACTCTGGTTTTAGCATTTTAGGTAGCATAAGTAGGTAGATATTTCAAGGGTTCCAGATCATTCCCAATATATTCATAAAGGGCATTCTTTATTCTGCCTTTGTATAAAAATTTCTCATAAAGACAGAGACAGTAAAATCAATTTTATAGCAAGTTGGGTACATTCCTAGGAGTGGGCTATGTTCAGGAGTTAGAATGGACATTTGTGTGGAAAAAAAAAACACTTCTTTTTCTCCTTTAACAGGGTTAAAACAGAACCTGAAACTTGTGAAAGGTGCCACGAATTATTCTTTATTAGAAGGTAAGATGTCAGTGGCCCAGGAATTAAGAACATGGGAATTCCCAAAGCCTTTCTTCATCAGCTCCCTTCCCAGCCCAAACTCCACCTTTCTGGTAAAGAAAGAGTGAAAACAGCACTACTTACAAACAAGCCTTTCTATTTTGCCTCTCCTCTTTCAGTAATTAATTTTATTTATCAGTTCCTTAGACTTTTTTCCGATTTCATTAAATACAATTCTTTAACCTTCAAGATTTCAGCTTTTGTACTTATTAAGGTTTTGCTTTTTTCTGTTTTTTTTTTTTAAATCCATATTCAGTTCATTAATCCCCTTTTTTATTTTGTTTATTTATGGGGTTTTTTAAGCACATATTTACTTAGGAAAGAACAACCTATTTAATAAGACATCCTTGGAAAGCTGAAAAGCATTCTGGCAAAAATTAGCATAGACAAACATCTTAAACTATATTCCATGATAAATTCAAAATGAATAAGCCACCTGCACATTAAAGACCAGGGGAAATTGTAGCCACAGACTCAATCTAGCCTGTCATTTGTCTTTGTGCAGCCAATGAGATAAAAGTGGATTTTACACTTTAAGATATAATAAAACTTTACTTAAAAATATAAAAGTCATTCTTAGCTCACAGGCCATATGACAGCAGGCAGTGGGCCACATCTGGCTTTAGGTCATAGTTTCCAAACCCTGCTAAAGGTCATACAATATAAAATCAGAAGTGAAGAAAATCATCTCTCATGGCTGTGTAGAGAAGTTTAACCATTAACCAAACAATGATTGATGCCAATTACAAAATATGAAATAAACAAATCTGGGCTTACAAAATGGAAAAAGAGCTTTTGAATAAATTAGTGTATGCACTTAGGAATTATTGACTGGGAAAAATGTATCATACTTCTTGGTGAAGATTTAGTATCTTAATTGTTAGTCTTTATGAACAATGGGCATTTAATTTTATTTATCTTTTCTGTCTTCTTGAGTTTCAATTTACCTATTTGTCTTCTAATTTTTAAGATTTCTGCATTTTTTATTGACTTTCTAATTTTGTTACATGATTTTCCATTTAAAATCTCTTTTATTTCATTATCCCATTTATTTCATTTCATCAGATTGCTTTAGCAACAATTTAGAAATCTAGGTAAATTGATTCATAACTATAATTGCTGCTCATCTAGTTCTCATTTATTAAAGTAAAATTTGTTCTTTGTCCAATAATTATTTAGGATTTCATTCTTAAATTTTCATTTAGGTTTTCACATTTTTCTTGCACTACCTTAACTGAGTTCTTAACACTATTTATGGTATTGTGACCTCTGAAGGATATGTTTAACAATTCTGCTTTTTTTTTACTTATTTTCAAATTTTATGCATCTCAATATATGCTCTACTTTCATAAAAAATGTTATGTGATCCTGATGTGTCTGTATGCACATATATATATATATATATAAATAATATGTTATCTAGTGGGTGCATTCAGAAGGTGTCATTAATCATTCAGCTGTAAATTCTCTTGACAACTTGTTTAATTCTATGTTTTCCTTTGGCTTATTTTTATTTTAGATTTGTCAGATTCAGAGAAAGGAACATTAAATTTTCAGTTATTATTGTATTAATATATTCTAATTCATTCTTCAATTTTGTAAACATTTTCCCTTATGTATCTGGATGTCATGCTGTTTACAGAACAAAATATTAATAATGATGTTGGTTTGTTGTTTATGGTTCCTTTAAATATAATGTAATTTTCTCAGTTATCTCCATATTTTCCTTCATTTGTTTCTACAATGTTGATTAGTTTTTTTTAATAGTTCCCATTCCTTTTTTAGGCTAGCACTTTGTTGCAGTGGTTGCTTTTTCTTAATCTTTTGTGATAATATTCATTTTCCACAGGCTGTCTTCCCCCACTTCCTGCTCTGTCAACCCTTTTCCTAGTTTTAATGTTTTACTAATTTATTGATTTCTGGTTCCTAATGTCTGTAAGTTATCAATTTTTCTTCTCCTACTTTCCCTATGTTATTTAAGTGATTAATTGCTTTATTTTGTCCTCTTCATAATTCTTTCCCTTTTTTATATATTTTCAATTTTTATTTTGTGATTTTTGATCTAGATGCTTATATATTTCTCTTTAGTTTACGTTCTTCAAAAGTGAGAGTTTGTGAGATTGAGCTCCATTTTATAGTCAATTTCTCTATTTTCTATTTCTGGGCTATTTTCTTGTGTGATTTCTTGTATTATAATACACACATATATGTTTATATACGGGGTATATGTGTATATATATATATTTATATTATACTAAAGCTTCAGAAGCATAGCAAGTTTGAGTTCCTTCTATCTAATTTCTATATTAAGAAATTCTGGAGTTTATTCTTATGTTATTTCTTGAAATCTTTAGTATTTCAGTCTCTTTTCCATGTATTCTCACGTAACTTAACTTCTGATTCTTCTCCCTTGAACAGGGGAGTATAACTGGATGGTAAATCTGTTTTATTTTTCTCCTTTGTAGTAGAATTTATTTCACTACCTAAAGTTCTCACTTTAAGTAGCCTGCTTCTCTGTCTCCTTCCTGCCCCTTCTCTGTCTGTCTCTGTGTCTCTCTGTCTATCTCTTGGTCTCTTTCTCTGTCTGTCTCTCTTTCTGTCTCTTTCTCTCCCTCTCTCTCACCTTGCCTGGGTTTAATTTTCCTTTGTTTCAGGTCAACTGTAGCACCTCTTGCTATTCTACTACCCCAGTTCTTCCTGCAGCTCTCATCCTTTTCCTCTCTGGCTAGATTGACTCAATGCTTTTGCCTTTTCGCAGGATCAAGGGTAGGCACAAAGGATGTTTTGGACAGAATTTCTGTAGACATGGGACTCTAACCCACCCACCCCCTCCCTTCAGGTATAATTAATTACTCCTTTTTCATTCCTGTCCCTATGGCTTGGCGTAATTAATACAGGATGGCATTCAGGCAGGGCATGGTAGATACTGGAAGTCTCTGGAGAAAAAGACAATCCAGTTGTGGATCCGAGGCAGAAACCTTCAGGTTGGTTTCTGCATCCTTGTCAATAGTGTGGAGTGTGATGGGAGAAGGGGTTTGAGTGAGTTCTTTAAAGATTATTATCCTTCAGTGCTAATCCAGAATATTTTTACCTAGTGAAATTTCTCCTTATTAAATCTTGATCTGGCACAGAATCCTTTTTTTTTCTATGTAAAAGATTTGAAAGTTTGTCTGCATTGGGATAATATTTAGTTTACCTTCTTGTTAGTCAGTCACATTATCTAAAGTCTCCTGTGTTGCTATTTTTTTGGCAAGATGGAAACACCTAACATTAAACTTTCCTTGAGATATACTAGCAAGGTAAAAACATGCAGTTTGAAACTACTAAGCTTTTGTAAGAAAGTTTTTGATCAACAAAATATTTCTTAATGGCCACAAATCAAGTTTTACCACCTCCCCTGCCCATCAGTTAAGGAGGATGGGTTTTGTGTTCATTCATTTGTACTGGAGAGATATTCTTTTACTTCAGCCTAATATGATAGGAATAAAAGTAGAACACTGTCAGAATCTTGGAGCTAAAGGGGACAAATAACATTTATTTGGAATCAGTCTATAGAAACAGAAAGGCTATTGAGGACCAAAGAGGTTGTCATTTACCTGATTTCACACATCTATTTATGGCAGAAAACTATATTAATCAATCTGAATTAAGCCAGCTACTATGTGGAATATTACACTTTTAAAATATTAATTTAAGATGCCTACTTTATGGGAAAAGAAGTTACCTGAAATGTACAATAACCTTGAAGGTGGTAAGTGGTAGGACTATAGAAGTTATTGTAGGTTATTATACATCTTTATGGAATTGATTAACTCCTTAAACTTGATAAAACATTTTTTGCAATAAGATGAAAAGAAAATTTATACCCCCCAACAAAGCATTTTTTGAAAAGAATGATCTGTAGAATTTGCACTTTCTGAAAAAAGATTCATAATACTTTTATGAAAAGAGAAATATGCTACATTTTAAAATGCTTTAGATCTCCAAGGCTGCAAATATGTTCGTTCCCCTTTCCCAGTTTCTCTGTTATTAAATAGGTTTGTTCAGAAAGCCATCTATAGAGTTCAGACAAAAGCATTATTATCTTCTGCTGTCCATTACAGCTAAAGTCAGTTGCAAATTATATAACAAATCACAACGTTAGTGAGCTGGGTGGGGAAAAATAAATCTCTCTTCACAGGTCCTGTGATTTGACTCGCAGGCTATTATATAACAGTTTTCAATGAGCACACATCGCCAAAACATTTTCAGACTCAACAAGCTGGAGCCATATTTTAGTTTCACTTTAGGCTGGAGATCTGCTTTGGCTTTATGTTCCTATTAATACCAATTAGTATGCTGCTAGGCACCTTTTTCAAAAGCAGTAACCGTATCTAGTGAGATAAATAAATGTTTTCAGAATACAGTGCAATACAGTATGCTGGCTTTCCTTCAGCTTTTCTCTCAAATACACTTATTGAAATAATTATCCTTCACTATTCCCAGCTTCCCTACATCCATCAATACAAAATTACACAATGGTTAATTATGGCCCGTAAGTGACTTGCACTATTTCTTATAAAAAGACAAGCAAATATTGTTGAGCATCAGAATACAGAGAAAGTTGAATAAGGTTGTTTTTCCTATTTCATATCTTGTATTAATAAGATTCTTCACTCAAATTCCCAAAATGCATAACCACTGTTAATTCATATAATATACTTTAAATTAGGCCAATTTAACCTTTCCACTTTTAAAATAAGTATATTTTTCACCTACCTAAGATAAAGTAACAGATATGCACTTTGAAACTACTAACCTTAGTATATTGAATTTTGAGGTCAGTGAGTGGGGCAGGTATGGTCCCCTCTGCTGGATTCCCTGAGGTCTTTTCCTTAGAAGACATTTCAGGGCTGGTTCTAGAAACACAAGTAAAGTCAAATAGTCAAGAGACTGAGCAATGTTGTGCTGATTGAATCCTTGGTTTTGTCTCTTTTAATCTGACCTGACTGAGGATCATTTGCATACTAGACTGTGATTGGATGAAACAATTGAGATCAAAAACTAAAATGAAAGTACTTTTTCTTTGTAAGAGAAGATCCAGATTTTAAACATAAATCTTTAAGAAATCAATTTGTCAAACTTGTAGGTAGTCTGGAACATAGTTTATTACATGCATATTAATTCATAATTTAAAATATTGCAATACCTGACAAAAGTAATAGTTCCTTTGATTATTGAGGTTGAACTCATCCCCTATCCCCACCTCCATTCCCTTAATCCCTTAACTGTGTGAACTAATTTCTCTGATGGATATCAGCAAAGGGAACAGGACAGTAGTCTTTGGGTATTCCCATTTCTGTGAGATAGGAGGGAGAGAGCTGTGCTTTCCCCCCCAACTAAACAGCTGCTTAATAGCACACTCTATATGTTACCTCATCTGAGTCTTACAACTCTGAGATGTATACTACTGCTACCCCTATTTTAAAGATGGAAAACTAAGGCTCAGTGATTTGCCTAAAGTCACACAGTGAGCAAGTGTCCAAAGGGCTTCTTCATTCTTACTGTAGCTCTCTGGCCACCAAGGGGCTCTCTTCATCTTGTCCCTTTGAATGAGGGACAGAATTGAAAAACTTATCACTCTTTCCTACTTTATTCATCATGACTAAGCATTTTGGAGGAAGATAAGTGTAAGTTTACTGTGGTCATAAATGGTAGCAGGGCAAATTTTTAGCTTTAATAGCACGAACTATCCCTTTTGGGACACCATGTGTATGGATCACAGAGAAGAAATCAGCAGTTTTAAGTAATGAGCAAAAGTTTCTTGAGGTATATGGGATTTTAGCTGGTACTTGAAGGAAGTCAGGGAAGTCAAGAGGCAGAGATGAAGAGAATTCTAAATGTGAAAGAAGCCAGTTAAAATGCACAGAGTTGGAGGACGCAATGCCCTGTGTGAGTAATAGCATGCAAGACAGTATTATTGGATCTCAGAATATTTGTGGGTGATTAAGGTATAAGAAGACTGGCAAAGTATTCAGTCAAGAAGCATTTAGCAAGTCCCTACTATGTGCTAGGTACTGTGCTAACTGTCAATCATGAAGGGCTTTTAGCACTAAAGGATGTTCTTTTTGATGCTGGAGAAGACAAGGAGCCAATGGAAGTTATTGAATAGGGAGATGATAAATTCAGATTGGATCTTTAGGAAGTTCTACCTGCTGTCTAAATAGAGCTAGGGAGAGACCTGTGTCATGAAGATGAACCAAAAAGGTTCATGAGGCATCTGGGGCCTCACTCTCTCTTCCTGAATCATTGGAATCCAATGACAAGAAAAAAATCAAGACCACTGGCAAAGCTTGGTATACAGTGGGCCTCCTTGTCATCTTTGATGTCTAACCAAGTTCTAAGTTTGCTATAGTGCTGGCTTCTGCCACCATCATGGCCCATTATAACAAATTGTTCACATCTATTTGTTCTACCAACTAAGTCTTCACATTCTTGGCATAGTCATAAGCTGTAAGTCTTCCCTTCATACCCCAATATCTAGGTGTAACTCTGCTTTTCTTAAATCCAATTTATGTGTGAGCCAAAAAACATCACCCATAACTTTTTATCATTTTTACCTACCTTGAAGTCCAGTGGCAGTGGGCAAGTGACAAGGAAACAAGTGCAAATACGCTGAGAGTTGTAGTCACAACTGTGTACACAGGTAGCCCAAGGCATTGGATTATCTTCTCAAAGGATTGAAAGAGTAGTGTGAATCAACAGCCCTCTGCATGTCTGAGCAACCTTTTCTTAAGGATTTGACTGCTTACTTAGCATGAAGAAGGAATAGAAAAGTCCCATAAATTTGTTTGCTTCACCTAACCTAACCCTGACTTACTTACCACAGCAGACTGAGATCCCACTCTGCTGTCAAAAAAAAAAATGAACAAAAACTTTTGTGAAGATGATTCCATTCACCATTGGTACATGGAATGTGCACATGCTTGTGGATAATAAAAAAACAGTAGACTTGAAAGACAAGCAGCTCTTGTGGAGAGAGAACTCAGCAGGTATCACATTGAAATAGCAGGCTTGAGTGAAACAAGGCTGTCAAATGAAGGCCAGCTCACCAAAGTCAGAGCTGAATGAAAGGTTTTCTGGAGTGCCATGAAGCTGATGTAGGTTGCATAATCAAATCTAATCAGATCAACAAGGTTGTAGCCCTCTAAAAAGAAGTGAATGATAAGTTTATGTTAATGGAATTGCCAATCAAAGGAAGTGCTATGGCACTTCAACTAACCATATATTCCCAGTATGATGAACTCTGATAAGGTCAAAGAAAACTTTCATGAAGACCTGAAGACCTTCATCATCGATGTGCTAAAACAGGACAAGCTTGCTGTTCTCAAGGACTTTAATTAATGTCAAAATAGACACAGACTATAGAAATGGCAGGGAGTTCTTGGAAGAATGGAGTCAGAAACACTAAGAGCAATGGTCACTAACTATTGAAGACCTCATCACAAACGCTGTTTCCCATTTGCCTAAGTGCAATAAAAATTCGTAAATTCACCCTTGCAATAAACATTGACATTTATTAGACTCTTTGTAAGGAAAACAGAAAAGGTGTGACAGTGATGAAAGCCATGCATGGTGCAAAGTGCTGGACTGATCAGAGGTTTATCCTCTCCAAGATTAATATTCACAATCCATAGAAATAGTAGCCCCAAGGCAAGATGACTACCAGAAGGTTTAATGTCAATGCGTTAGAATTCTTTTCCTTCCTGAACAATTTATTGCTTACTTGAAGAAGGAGAACAGCCCGCATACATGGTTGGCAGGCATGAAAGAGAAGAGGAGTGGGCTGCTTTTAGAAATTTGGTGTTATAGCACAACATTTACTCATTTGGGCCAGAACATTCACAAACATCAGGATTGGTTTCAGGAAATTGATAGGGAAATTCAGAAGTTACAAATGAAAGGAGAACTCCATAGGGTTACCAACAACATAGTTCATACACCTCTTAGAATGCAGAATTTAATTCCATCAAAATAAAGTGCAAGCAAAAGGAGAAATGTAGGCTTCTTGTTTTAGTAAGAAGGCAGATGAAATTCAGTTTTATACTGATGGTAACAATCCAAAGAACTTTTATGATTCCCTGATAGCTATTTATGGGTTAAATACTAATGGTGTATCTCAGCTACTGAGTACTGATGAACTACATCCGTTAGTAATACCGGCATGATCTTTGAGAGATGGGCTGAACACTTCTATGACATTCTCAACTGACCATCATCAACCAATTCTGAAGTCCTTGATTGTATCTCTCAGGTTGAAGTCAATCCCTCTGTAATCAAACTTCCAACTGAAGAAGATGCTTTGAATGTCCTTAGATCCCTCTCCTACAGCCAAGCTCCTGGTGTTGATTCTATATCAACTAAGATCTACAAGGCAGGCAGTCCACTGCTCATACAAAAGCTGACTGATATCTTCTAGGTTATATGACAAGAAGAGATTATCCCCCAGGAGTTCAAGGATACCTCTAGCTCTATAAAGGAAAAGTAAATAGGTTGTCCTACGACAACCACAGTTTGGGTATTTCAGTCATTGCTGGCAAGATTCTTGCCAGAGTCCTTCTTAATAGACTGATCCTTCACCTGGGAAATGGCTTCACAAAGGGCCTAGGAATGGTTGATATAATATTTGCTACCCAACAACTCTAGGAGACACACTAGGAGCAGAACAGTTGTCTGTACATAATGTTCATCCAATGAGGGGGGAAACGGCAGTTCAGAAAAATCTAACCTATGTCAAGAAGGTAATGAGGTCCATTTTCACATAGTGTCTCTTCTTTGGATCCAAGTTTGCTCAGTAGAATGATATATTATTTAGCTTTAATTGTTGTTGTCATATTTCTTTTCATTGATACTGATATATTGTGAATATTCTCTTCTTGGCTTTGCTTAATTACCTTGCATCAGTCCATGCTTTTCTATTTATCATGGACAGTATTTCTTGCAGCACAGTAATATTTCATTATATCCATGTGCCATAATTTATGAAACTGTTCAGCAATCAGCAGGTCTATATTTTATTTCAAGTACTTTTTGCAACAAAAAATGTTGCTATAAATTTTTGTGTCTATGGGACCTTTCTATCTTTGTCCTCTGTGTCTGCTATCTTCTGAGAAACAGATTCTCTGGGTGAAAGGACATGGACTTGTTGTTACTTTCTTAGTATAAATACAAATGGCTTTCAAGAATTGTGGGACCAATTTACAACTACATCAATTGTCCTATAATGCTTGCAAGACTAACTAGTCTCCTTTTACATTTGTTATCTTTACCAGCTTTTAGAAGTAATGAAACCTCAGAGTAGTTTTATTTTCCATTTATTATTAATGTTAGCCATCTCTTAGAAGGTTATTTTAAGTTATTAGTGTTCATGTTAATCTAAAAAAGAAAGATAAAATTAGGGGAGGCAGTGTGATTGAATGGAAAGAATTCTGAATTTGGAGAGAGAGAGCTTGAATTAAAGTCCCATTTTTATCACTTATTATTTGTAAGGAGTCTTTGGGCAACTCACTTAAAGTCTTTGAAAGTTTTACCATATGCATAATGAGGTGGTTAGGCAGTAGAACCTGGAAGGTCCCTTCTTATAATAAATCTCTTATCTTAATATCTCATTTATTACAATAGGGGCAGTGGGAAGAAGAAATTTAGGTGGATTTGGAATATTATAAGACATAGAAATTGAAATAGAAAATTAATGCATCGGGAAAGTGCTAAATTCTATTAGAATTGATCATAATTGCAAAATTTGACATCACATGACCAAAAACATGTATACAGCCTCTATTAAGGCTGTAAATGTAAAGGAGAGATTTTCTGTGTTATCATTTAAGATCTTATTCATACAATGAAGTCTTTATTTTTAAATGTTTGAAGTATTCTGGCTATTGTTTATTGTCTTGTTCTACTTCCAAGCATTTTGTTATATTATTTTTGGGTAAAATTATCACTGAACCTTGTAACAACATTGTCTTGTCCCACTAACAAATCATCTATTTTATACATCATTCAAAATGCTTACCATAAGAATGGGATATGGTCTTGTCTATGTGTGGTAAGGGGAGGGATGGGGCAATCCTGAAATTTAAAATTCTGCCCTTGAATTTTTTTCTTCCCAGTTTGTAAAATATTATTATTATTTTAAATATTTGTTGAGGCTTGTTCTCTGAAATTTTCTATTCCTCAGTGTGGTTCAAAGAAATAACTGCTTCAAGTAACTAATACTAAAATTTATTTTCAGAGTACTGATAAGACTATAGAAACCTGAGAAGATTTTGCATTAAGATAAATTTCTTTGTGGGGAGAGGGGAGATACCTAAATATAAGTACTCATTCTGGTTTGCTTTAATGAAACACTCATATAGGTAGATAGAAGCAAACTCTAACATCTGTCCCCTCCGACTACCTAGGGACACACAATATGATATTGAACACCTGGCATGGATTTCAGCATCATGTGGGTTATTCTTCAGAATAACCAACAACCTTGCTTTTTCTCTGTATCCTGTATACTCAGCATAGTGCCTGGTACTAAGTATTTAATAATTGTTGGTTGATCTACTCATTGTCACATGCCAACGTTCATTTTATTTTTCAATTTACTTATTTTATTTTGAAATCAAGAAAGGAACAAAAAATACTCTCTCTTCTCTGGTGTGTGTGTATATGTGCATGTGCATGTGTGTGTGTGTGTGTGTGTGTGTGTATATATGTGTATTACTATATTATATAAACATATATGGTGTTAATGATTTTGTCAGAACTTTTGGGAGCAGAAACAAGATGGTAGAATATTGTACTTAGATGTGTTCTTCCCAAATTTCCCTTCAAAATACTTATAAATAATATCCTAAATCAAATTCTGGAGTGGCAGAACCAACAAAAGGTCAGAATGAGAATTTCTTCCAATCCAAGACAAGATAGAAGGTAGAGATCTGTGACATGGGAGAAGAGGTTGACCTGGGACCCATGTAGATAAAACACCAAGGGTGGCATTGTAATGCTAATTAAATGGGGAGATCTTTCCTATTCATTAATAAGCCCATGTAGCCTGCCTACCTCACATGAAAGCCTGAGTCACATGACTCTGGGTCACATGGAGCTTGTGGTGGGAGGAGTTTGATGAATAGATAGAACAGTAACAGGTGGAACTAGAGCAAAAATGAGAGGCAATTAGTGAGAGAGCAGTTGGAACTGAAGGACATAGGCAAGTCCACAGCTGGCAGTGAGTGTGAGAAGGGCATTTTGTTTAAGGGAAGTTTGTTTGTGATTTGTTTAAGTGAAGCCTGCTTGTGATTTGTTTAATGGAGCTAGTTTGTGGCAAGCCAAGCAAGGGGAATCATTGAGGATGGTGTCTTTCTCTGAATTGTTATTGTATATAGATTTTTGTTGCTATGGTAGATTTGTCTTTCCACTATCTAATAAATGTTTTGATTCTGTCTTCCATGTGGAGAATCTGTTGTATTTTATGATTCAGAATTGCATCACAATATTCATGGCTGCCACGGGTGCTGTGAATATCGCATTGATGTTGCAGACACTAGATGGTGGTGACAAAATTAGCATTAGCTTTGAGAGTTCTCAAGCTGGAGATGATCACACCACGTTGGAAACACTGAAAATGTGTAAAACCCAGAGTTAGCCATGAAAATAGCACTGCAAAAAAGTCTAAAGCTTGAGGCAGTGCCCCTCCTGCCCCACCACATGCTGGAAATGGAACTTGATATTAATATATAATTCCGCATCAAGAAACAGGAGAGAAAAAACAGCAAACAATAAAAAAAGGACCTGATTGAAAAAATCTACCATGATGATAGAGATGGTGAAGACACAATCTCAGAAAAAGACAATCAAGTCAAAGCAAGTATATGCAAAACTTCAAACAAAATTGCAAATTGTACAGAAGCCTAACAAGAATTCCTGGAAGAGCTAAAAATGATTTTCAAAATCAAATAAAAGTGATGAAGAAACATAAACAAAGGATGACATTTATGAAAAGACATATAACAGCATGGTTACAAAAAATGCTTTGGAAAACAAGAACTGAAAAAAAAATTTGACTAATTGGAAAAAAGGTACAAAAATTCACTGATGAAAATAACTCCTTAAAAAAGTAGAATTGGTCAAATGGAAAAAGAGGTATTAAAGTTCACTGAAGAAAATAATTCCTTAACAATTAGAACTGGGCAAGTAGAAGATAATGACTCATCAAGGAACATAATATCTCAAGGAACAGTAAAACACATTTTAAAAATAAAAAAAGAGCAATATGAATTATCTTATTAGAAAAAATAACTAACCAGGAAAAAGAAATGAAGGAGAGATAACTCAAGAACTATTAGATTAGCTGAAAGCTATGATCAAAGAAAGAGCCTAGACAATGTATTTCAGGAATTGTCAAGGAAAATTACCCTGATATCCTTAAACCAGAAAGTAAAAAAAATAGAACAAATGACCTCATCGCCACCTCAAAGAGATACCAAAATGAAAACTCATAGGAATGTTATAGCCAAATTCCAGAGCTCCCAGATAAAAGGGAAAATTCTTCAAATCCCCAGAAAGAAGCAATTCAAATATCATAGTCAGAATCAAACAAGGTTTAGCACCTACCATATTAAGGGCGTGGAGGGCTTTGAATATGATATTCAAGAAGGCAAAATATCTAGGAAAATAACCAAGAATAACCTACCCAGAAAAATTGAGTATAATCTTTCAAGGGAGAAAATAGATATTTAATGATGAAAGCTTTCCTGATGAAAAGATTAGAGCTGAATAGAAATTTTGACTTTGAAAACAACACTCAAGCAAAGTATAAAAACACAGAAATCATAAGGGACTCAAAGAAGTCCTGTTTATCTTTCCACATGGAAAGATGATCTATATCTATATCTATATCTATCTATCTATATACTGTTAGTTACCATAACTGTGAATGTAAATGAAATTAATTCACTAGTAAAAAGGAAGTGGATAGCAGAATGGATTAGAAACCAGTATCCAGCACAATGTTGGTTACAAGAAACATATTTGAAACAGAGTGATACGTAGAGAGTTAAGATAAGGGTCTGTAGCAGAATCTATTATGCAAGCTGAAGTAAAATAGGCAGGAATAGCAATCATGATCTCAGACAAAGCAAAAGTAAAAAAATCCTTACCTAATTAAATGGGATAAGCAGTTAAACTATATCTTGCTGAAAGGAATGACAGACAATGAAGTCATAGCAATGCTAAACCTATATACATCAAAAGTCATAGCGTCAAATTCTTAAGGGAAATGTTAAATGAATTACAAGAGGAAAAACTGGGACAATAATGAACTCTTGGTGGAGTTATGAACTGGTCCAACCATTTTGAAGAACAATTTAGAACTATGCACAAAAGGCTATAAAACTGCATACCATTTGTTCCAGTAATACCACTACTAAGTCTGTATTCCAAAGAAATGAAGGAAATGGGAAAAAGGACCTACATTAACAAAAATATTTCTAGCAGCTCTTTTCGTGGTGGCAAAGAATTAGAAATGGAGGGAATGCCCCTCAATTGGGGAATGGCTGAACAAGTTGTGATATATGATTGTGTTGGAATATTATGGTGCTATAAGAAATAATGATCAAAATGGTTTCAGAAAAACCTGGAAGACCTATATGAGTATATTCAAAGTGAAGTGAGCAGAACCAGGAGAATATTGTACACAGTAACAACCATATTGTAAGGATGATTAACTGTGAAAGACTTAGCTACCCTGATAAAGACAATAGTTAAGACAGTTCCAAAGGACCTATTACAAAAAATGCTATGTACATTCAGAGAGAGAGAACTGATGAACTCTGAACACAGATTGAGGCATATTTTTTTACCCATTTAAAATTTTTATTGTTTAATTTTGTTTGTATTTTAAACATTTTTTTTGCAATATTTCTAATATGGAAACATATTTTGCATCACTTCACATGTATAACCAACATCAAATTGTGTAACTTCTCAAAGAGTGGTGAAGAGTGGAAGGGAGGAAGAGAATTTGGATCTCAAAGTTTAAAAAAAGTAGTTAAAATATTTTATAGAGAAACATTTAATGAAATAAAAAAAAATCATTAAAAATTTTTTTGTCGGATGGGTGAACTCTCCAAAAACAGATTGTGGCTTAGTTATGCCTTAGTAGATGAGTTTTAGGTTGTTGTTTCAGATGCAGAGATGTTCAGTGATGTGTTCATAATCCCATAGCTAGTAAGCATGCTTGTGTGTTTGTAATCTGAACTCTATTGTTCTTGATTTTAAGCATAACAAACCAGTCCCTACATGCTACTGTTTCAATATGCAGCTGGTACTTTTGCAAAAAGCAAGGCTGTAAATACTCTGGGTCACTTAGGAACTGTTTCATTTGAAAATGTCTGGATGTATGCTAGGTGACAGAAAAACAAAAGGCATCAAGAAAAGTTTTTAAATGATTATAAATTGTTCACTGTTAGCAAGCTAATGTGGCCTTGGCAGCAAATGCTCTTGGTGTACCTACTGTTTCTGGAACCCCATGTGATAGACATAAAATTTTCTTCTGTGGTCATCGCACTTCAAAGTCAAGGAAATCATCTCAAAGTACTCATAGCAAACCCATTACCACTATTGGAAAAACATCTCAAAATTCATCTAGTATGTTAGACACATTCCCTTTATATATGAATCATAGTGAAATAATTATTAATATATCTTCTTTTGTGTACAAACCCATGTCCCTTCTACACATATAGAATTATTTTTTACATTCAAAGTTCTGTCTCAAGTGGCTACATTCTAGTTATTCTAGGCAGTTAGGAGACAGAGTAGATAGAGTGCTAGACTTGGGCTCAGGAAGATCTAAGTTCAAATTTAACTTCAAACACTTATTATCATCTGACAGGGCAAATCACTTAATTCTCTTTCTTCTTTATTATATCATGTAGCTTCACCATTGGTAAAATGGGTATAACAATAGTGCTTAATTCACATGGTTTCTGTGTGTGTGTGTGTGTGTGTGTGTGTGTGTGTGTGTGTGTGTGTGTGAGAGAGAGAGAGAGAGAGAGAGAGAGAGAGAGATCATCTCATATATATAAGTGCTTTGCAAACCTGAAAATTTTATATAAATGCCAGCTGTAATAATAATGGTAATAAATACTAGCTAACATGTATTTAGTGCTTCCTATGAGCCAGGACTCTGTTAATTGCTTTATATATATTATATCAGCTTATCATCACAGTAACCCATAAGTACTATTATTGTCCCCATTTTACAAGTGAATTGTTCCACCTGCTGCACCCCATATTCTACTTCCCAACTCCTTCAGGCTGATAGCCAGCAAGGCAAGGGGTACGGGGACATTTCTAAACCAAAGAAAATAAGTACATCTTTCTGTCCAGGCTGGCACCTGGTGGTCTTAGCCACTCTAGTTACGTCTCTGGGCAAATGGGATGCGAAAACCCAAGTGTATGTGTTTGCTAGGTGACTGCTAGAAGGAGGAAGCTGAATCTTCATAGTACTCAAGAAACATTTTACAGCGCTTATTAAAATATTATTAATTTGTCATGAGATTAAGTTGATCATTCAACACACAGATTTAACACTGAGAATTTCAAATACTCATTCAAGCAAATGCCACAAAATGGATACAGGAAAACAGGAAGATAAGTAAGCAAATACTATAAAAAATAATGTTGTTTATCCTTGATTCTTGAAGACATCATGAGAGTTTTGTCTTGAATTGTTCATAAACTGGATTTAAATGAGGCAGAGGTGTACAAAGTCATCAGTCTCACTCTCTCCTCCAGAGGCATCCAATCCCAGTGGTTAGATAAAAGCCAATGGCCCATGATTCAGTGGGTGACCTTGGCCTTTCTAAACTATGGACTTTCTCAGGTCTCTGTTTGTCTAAGGTACTGCCTATTCAATGACTAAAGACCAGGTAAGAATTGAAGCAAAATATGGCCGAGTTTACGATCAGAAAAATATCAGTCTTGGTTGGGAAACCCCTCTGTGTTTTGGGGTATTTTTGGCCAAAACAGAAAACAATTGCTCTTTACATTCATTCCTAGTCATAAAAAACTAAACAATGAGCCACAGAGGTTTGGGCTAGGGGCTATTATTAGCTAGTCAATGAAATCCAGAGTGATTTGGGTTTAAAGACATAGTCAAATGCTTTCATTTGAAGCACAATGATATTTAACATTTTTAAAAATATATTTTATTTTTTCCCAATTACATGTTAAAACAATTTTTTAAACATTTAAAAAAAAGTTTTGATTTCTAAATTGTCCCTCCTTCCTCTCCCTCCTCCTGAAGATGGTAATTAATCTGATATATTTTTTACATGTGCAATCATGTGAAAGATTTCCGTATTAGTTATTTCGTACAAGAAGAACGAACTAAAAAAGAAAGGAAGAAACAAAGAAAGAAAGAAAAAAATTGCATGTTTCAATTTGTATTCAGAGCATATTAGTTTTCTTTGGAGGTAGATAGTATGCCTCATCATTAGTCTCCTGGGATTGTCTTGGATGACTGTATTGTTATGAATAGCTAAGTCATTCACAATTCATCATACAGTGTTGTTGTTAATTGTGTTCACTGCTCACTTCACTTCATGTAAATTCATGAACTTCAGTATATGTAAGTCTTTCAAGGTTTTTCTGAAATCACCTTGTTTGTCATTTCTTATAGCACAATAATATTCCATTATAATAAAAAAAAAACAGCTTGTTTAGCCATTCCTGAATAGATGGACATCTTCTTGATTTCCAATAAAATGAGCTTTTCAAAAGTCTGTTTTTTTCAGAGCCATATTTCAAAAAGTCATAAATGAAAACTTCACAGGACAAAAAGGAAACTGTCCCAGATTTAAAAAAAAAAATGCGTACAATAGTGAAAAAAATCTAGCTCCCCAACCCCAAAATATCTTATAAAATATGTGACCAAAATTATATCCCTATGAATAGAGCACCCTCATGTAATGATATTGTGTCCCAAGTGGAGAGAGGGACCACATATTGTGAGGGAAGAAGGAGGGCAAAGAGGAAGAGGAGAAATAAAAATATTTCTACATAAATAAATACTATAAAATATCAGAGATGAATCAAAACATTTATTACCAGCCAATGATATTCCACAGTTTCTTAATCCTGTTGGATGAGGTGAAATGAAAGGATCTTTGCTTATCTCTAAAGTTTGGGGGTACACATCTACATGCAAACATATTTTGAAATCAAACAAAGCTTAATTCACTTTATTGCATTTTGTCATGTGCAAAACAGTAAAACAAATGAACAAACTACACTCCAGGCTTTTCTCTGAGACTGAATTCAGTCTCCCTTCCCAGCTCCAAAATCCATCCCTCCAAAACACAATTAAAAATACTTTGTATAGAAACATCCTTAGCTCCCCTGAAATTCCTCAGTTGGTCAGAATCTGTCCTGTCTAATGGCTTACTTCCAATTCCAATGGAATTTGTAACTGACCTGGGTACTTATGTGCCCTTCAGAATAATGAAGAAATAGGAATAAGTTAGCCTCTGTACTCTGCAATCTAACCCAATTGGTCTTCTCACTGTTCCTCACACCCAATGCTCTATCTTCAGTGTACTTAACTTTCCAGTGGCTGTCTCATTTGCCCCCTCTCTTTCTTAAGTGCAGCTCAAGTACCTTTTACATGGAACTCTTCATCAAATCTCCAATTGCTTGGGCCTTCTTTCCTAAGCTATCTTGTATTTGATGTGTGTGTGTGTGTGTGTGTGTGTGTGTGTGTGTGTCTGAATGTCTGAGGTCCCAGGTTCTCCACCACTGCAGAGAGTGCAACTAGTAGATATGGGTTAAAATAGAGTAGGGTTTTTTCAACACTTTATGTGAATATTTGAGGTCTGAAATCTTTTTCTAGTGTGAGGACCATGAAGTTATCTTATTCTTTTCTAACATTCTTCAACAGTACTATACATATTATATCTATAGGTAATTTGTCAATTAAACTTCTCAAACCTGGTTCCTGTGGGAACTTAGTTGACAGAACTGCAGCTTGAGACAAAATCTCATGTGAGACAAAATCTCAAAATTTCTTTCTTTCTGATATATTTGAGAGAACTTGCTGAAAGTTACTTCTTAATTTATAAAGAGATTCTTGTTCTGGGTTGGAACATTTTGTACAATTTGTTATTTGATTTTTGTTGTACTTTGCCATTGTGAATTAGCTAGATTGTACAACTGTGAATATTTCTGATATGATTCCTGGTGTAATCTTTAGTTCCTTGACCACATTTGTCATTTAACTTCCAGTATTTCCAGATTTCTCATGTGTGATGAGATTAGAATCATAGCTTTTTAGAACTAGAGAGGGCCGTGGAATTTATTTGTTTCAATCCCTTTATTGTAAGATGTGGAAAATAAAATGTACTATGCAATCTGTACTGCTCTGTTATTTTTTAACTAATCTATTAATCCAAAGGTCCAATCTGAAGGTTTTATGATAATGGCTTGGCAGCGATACCTAAATGAGTAGCCAAGACTGGGAGTAGGAAGATCGGAGACAGGGAATAGAATGTAGTGAGAGAAAGGGGAATGAAGACATACTCAGAAGCAATTTTTACAAATGTATATATTCTGAATGTCAGGAAAACCCTGCTTCGGATGGAGTATAGGCATTTTTTTGGTGATTTTGTGATGTCAAGCTGTATTGTTACAATGAAGGGTCAAACTCTTCAGTAGATTAGTATCTACTAACATACTACACATACTACATACATATATACATAATACTACATATAAGAACAATATTCAAAATGGGAAGGAGGCATGCTATCTCCAAACCCTGCGTGGTCTTCTTGGTGCTTTGCTGAGAGAGTATATCAAATGACAACTCAATGAGATTGGTTTGGGGTTATCATCATTTTTATGTAGGTAGCTAAGGTCATTAATTCTTGGTAAGATAGAAGACAATTCCCAGATTGCATTTCTTATTTTTCAAATTTCTGTGTGAAGCAGTCTGGTAATATAAGGACAAAAGAAGACAATATATTCCAATGGACAGTATTAATATTACTTTTATACTATTTTTCCCCAATTATATTAATGCAATTTTTAGACATTTTATAAAGTTTTTAGTTCCAAATTCTATCCCTTCTTCCCTTCCTCCCCCTTGAGACAGCAAATAATAGTTCATATGTGCAATTTTGTGAGACATTTTGATATCACTCATTTTGTACCAGAAAGATAGTATTAATTTATTTTAGAAATCTAAGTTCTACAAAGGTTGGCATTTTTTTTCTCTGTCTGTACATTTCCAGGACCTAACAATTGCTTAACCAATGCTTCCTGAATTTATTTGAATTAGAGTAATTTGCCTTAACCAGGGATTTGATATGCACATGGTAGGTCAATACACTTGGCTTTTGTTAAGTCATTTCAATTAAATATTAAGTATTTATTGCAAAATTCAGGAAGTCTTATTGATAATATATGGTACTAAATTATTGCTTGGATAAAAATACCAAAGTTCAGAATCTCATGTGATATATAAGCTCGCACAGATTGTCAATAGAGCTTGAAGTAGAGCTTAAGTCACTGCCTCTATTTTTATGAACATACAGAGTTCATCTAGACCATTATTTTGGAAATTAGATGTGCTATTCCTAGAGAAATAGTAAGATCCAGTGAATAGAGAGCCAGGTAGGCCTGAGTTCAAGTTCTGCCTCTGAACATATTGGTTGTATGACTAAGCTTATTTCACTTAACATCTCAGATACAAAGGAATAGCTATTCTGTGGCAGAGAAGACAGTTTCAATTCCAGAAGTTTCCTTCATTGATGATGGTCCAACTTTTCTCACATTTCTAGATACAACTCTTTGTTTTACTCTTTTTTTATATATATATATCTTCTCCCTCCAAAAAGTTTGTAAGTCCTACAGAACACATGATATGCTGTCCCACAGAGCACATATGATTCATCATAACTTAGTCTATGTTATCACTTAGTTAACTTTTGTGCTTACTAGAATAGAGTTATAGACTTTGAACCTTTGTCCCCTAGATATTAAGGATCTAGGGAAGTAAAATTTAATTTTCTGTTTCTAAAATAGGTAGTTGCATGAAGCTTGATCACAAATAATTTACATGACGTCATGTGCCATTTTGACCAGAATAATTTACTTTACATTTTTGAAATAATAAAATCATTTAAAATTTAAAAATAACTTAAAATTTGATCTGAGATTACAAAATCATACTGTAATTACTTTATTTTGAAAAGTTGACTCTCATGGTTTCAGAAGGAACTAAAAGTTTTGCTGCTGATGGTTCAAGAAAAGCTCTATTGAGGCAAGTTATAACAGCAACATAGGTCATTTCCAGGAATTGAATTTCTTCCTGGATGATTAGACTCCGAAGTTTTATCTACATGATTTGAAAATACAGACTTACATGTAATCAAAATTCCTCCAGTGAATCAATCCTACATACCTGGGAGCATGTTTTTATAAGAAATATTCTGACTCTGGAGTTAGAGGTTCTAATTTTGGCTTTGCCAATTATTATAGGTCTGACCTTTGACAAGTGTTGAACTTCTCTGTGTCTGTTTCCTTGTATACTGAAGATATTTAACTAGATGGCATTTAAGTACTGTTTTGGTTATAAATCTATGATTCCATAGAATCAAATTTTAGCATAGTAGGAAATCACTTTAGGATTATAGATCTGAAGTTCAAAGGGACATTAGAAGTTATCCAGGGGAGGACACTCTGTGGCCTTGGGGCCACATGTGGCCCTCTAGGTCCTTGGGTCTAACCTTTTGACTAAGTTCTGGTTTTGCAGAACAAATCATTTTATTAAGGGAATATGTTCTGTGAAGTTTGGATTCAAAGGGTCACACTTGAGGACCTATAGGGGCACATGTGGTCTTGAAGCCATAGGTTACTCACCTCCAATCTAGTCTAATCAATTTATTTCTAAATGAGGAAGCAGAAGCTCAGGGAGGTTAAATGACTTCTCTAATGTCATATGGTGAAAATACGGCATAATCGTGATTTGAATCCAAGGCCTTTGAGTCTCAATCCAGTGTCTTTTTCACTCTATGTTGCTAAGGAAATGCTACAAACTCAATAATGGCTATAACGTAGAAATATTCATAAATTTGTTATGGTATAGAGATAGGGACTACACCTGGAATTTCCCTGATGTAGGGAGCTCTCCAATGAGAAAATTGCCCCTACCAAGGAAAGTCAACAGCGTTTTTGCCACATACAATCTTAGAGAGTTTATTAGAACACTGAGAAGATAAAATAGCCTGTATATATTCTTAAATGGCAAAACTAGTACATTTTTCTTATAAGGATGAGTTTACAAAGAAAAAATAAGTTGTGTAATTCTTTCAATGGGTATGTTTTAATTTTGATTGCCATGATTTGTCCAGAAATAATTAATGTATAAATAAGTGTAAGTAGGTAGCTTACAGTGTTTCTGTACTCTTTTTTATATTAATCTGTGGAACATAAGATTCAGGCTTGTAGTTTTGTAGCACCAATGCGATATTCACAGTGCCTATGGCAGCTATGACTATGCCAGCACAGTTATAAATCATAAAATACAACAGACTCTCCACATGAAAGATAGAACCAAAACATTTATTCAAACACTGGAAAGCTGAATCCCAACATCAGAAAACTAAATCCATCATAGCAACAAAGAAACCTATACACGATAACAATGCAGGGGCACTAACATCCCCAAGCCTTCCCTCTGTTAGGTTTCCCACAAACCAGTTCCCTTCAACAAATCACAATCAGACTCCCTTAAACAAAATCACGATCAAGCTCTCCCACTTATGCTAGTTGCTGCCTGTTCTCTCTTTCCCAGCTCTGACTGCTCTGACTCCCTGTTCCACTCCTTCCTATTCCACCAGTTCATAAGTTCCTCCCACCACAGGCTCCATGTGACTCAGACTTCTATGTCATCCAGGAAGGTCACATGGACCTATTAATGAATGGGCAAGATCTTCCCATTTAAATGACCATTACATGGTTCCTAAGAAAAAGGAAAGAGATCTCATGTCAAAGTAGAGACTGAATCTACTGCTGAGCACACACGGCACATCCACTAGTATCACAAAGAAAAATATTCATTTTAAATAACATTAATATCAATATCAGTAGATATGCCCTATAAAACGCCACAAGGCCTTCCTCATATATCTTGCTTACTTCCAGACATCCTGAATCCACTGAAAGGGTTCTGAGGAGAACCCACCACATACCAGATCACTGAGCAAAAAAAAGACTGTTTTAAACTATCATTTCAATTTAACTCAATCAGCATTTGTTTAGTGCCTACTATGTATGAGGTCCATTTGAATTTATTTTTTGGAAGGGAAGAGAGGAAAGGAAAGGGAGTATTTAACATAGGGCTATTTTTTATTAAGGGAATAAAATGCTGTTGTGTAATTGTTTTGAAAACAATTTTTCCTCTGATTCACATATTAGATCTGTGATTTCACTGGGATAGGAAATGCTCAGTGTAAAGGGTTGCTCTGCTAAAGCAAATATGCTCTGTAATATACTGTTGTAAATTTCTCAGGACATTAAGTGGTTAACTGACTTGCCCAGAGCTATGGCCGGGAAGTGTTAGAGGCAGGCTTTGAACCAAGATCTTCTCGACTTTGAGTGCAGTTTTCTATTTACTAGGACAAACGACCTCTCTCTCAGGTTCATGATAGATAATAAGTGTAAATTGTTATAGCATTAGATAAATGGTGAAATCATTTAATTTTTTAAGTATTAACTCTAATGTCAATGTTTGCTTTAATAATTCAATGATGTTATAATCTTATCAATGTGGGTATTCCTTCTATTAGTGAACATACCTCATCCACTTGTTTCAGTCTGCATAAGTCTCTAGAAGCCAAAAGATCTTAAAAGTAGCATCATAAGAGTATTATACAATTTATAAGCTATATTATGAATACTTAAACAATATTTACTGATCTTATTAGTGTAACAAGTACATGGCGTAGTGACCCATACTTTATTATCTCATGCTTGTCACATGGATACATAGAAACACACTCTGGATTAAAACACTCACTCCAACCTATTTTATTTTCTGTGCTTTTTTACTCACTCTAAACTATTGTCTCACTGAAGGGTCTAGTTTTCTTCCTAAATGAATTGGCACTATGTGGTGACACTAAAAATTCTCTCAAAGTCTTAAGGATAACCTTGTTTTGTGAGATATATGCTTTCTGTATTTGCCACATTAACTTTTGAGACCCTACTGATACATTTTCTTTTAAAGAAGTTAGCCACAAACAATGACGACACCATTAAGTCTTAAATATTCCATTTACTTAATTACAAGGCGAAAGGAAATCATAACAGCCTCAAGGTACTGAAATATTAAAGCAAATACATACACAATGGAACATATCACAATCTACCCATCATCATCATCACAGCTGATGATGATGCACTTACTATGTACCAGGTATGCTGCTTAGCGCTTTAGAATTATTGTCTGATTTGATCAATTATCCTCACAACAAACCTGGGAAGCAGGTTTTATTACTCTGCTCATTGTACAGATGTGGAAGCTGAGGTAAATAGAGGTCAAGTGATTTGTTCAGGCTTGCAAAAGTAGTAAATATATGAAGTCATATTGAACTCAGGTCTTCCTGACTCAAGGACCATCTCTCTGTCTGCTATACCACATAGGTCATAAATTTCCACTGAATCACTCAGTATCTGTGGGAAAGAGTGAGCATACAGAAAATACTCATGTTCTTTAGGTAATTCATAATTCTGGAGCTGTTGAGTTTGTTGTCCTCTTTCTGTCTCAGGAACTATTTTTTAACTTTTTATTAATTTATTTGTTTTCAGTTTTCTACAATCACTTCCATAAATCTTAAGATTTTCTCCCCCTCTCTGCCCCTTCCTTGCCCCCTTGCTTCCCCCTCCCTCCCTGAGACTGTGTGCAATCTTATATGAGTTCTACACATACATTCTTACTAAATACGTTTTCACCTTAGTCATGTTGCATGGAAGAATTAAAACGAATGGGAGAAACCATGAGAAAAAAACAATAAAACAAAACACAACACAAGAGACAATAGTCTGCTTCATTCTGAGATCCAGTTCCATAGTTCTTTCTCTCAATGTGGAAGGTATTTTGCCTCAAGAGTTCACTGGGAATTTTTTAGGTCCTCGCATTACTGTGAAGGGCTAAGTCTACTAGAAAAATTCCTTGCACATTGTGGTTGTTACTGTGTACAAAGTTCTCTTGGTTCTGCTCATTTCATTCAGCATCAGTTCATATAAGTTCTTCCTGTTCATCATTTCTTATAGCACAATAGTATTCCAATACATTCATATATCACAACTTGTTCAGTCACTCCAAAATTGATGGGCATCCTCTCTATTTCCAGTTCTTGGCCATCACACAAAGAGCTTCTATAAATATGATTGTACATGTGGTACCTTTTCCCATTTTTATGATCTCTTTAGGTTACAGCCCCAGAAGTGATATTTCTGGGTCAAAGGGTATGCACATTTTTGTAGCCCTTTGGGCATAGTTCCAAATTGCTCTCCAGAATGTTTGGATCAGCTCACAGATCCACCAAAAATGAATGTGTTCCAAATGTCCCACATCTTCTCCAACATTTATCATCTTCCTGTTTTGTCATGTTAGCCAATTTGATAGGTGTAATGTTGTACCTCAGAGCTGTTTTGATTTGCTTCTCTCTAATCAATAGTGATTTAGAGTATTTTTTATGTGACTATAGATAACTTTATTTTCTTCCTCTGAAAACTGACTGTTCATATCCTTTGAACATTTATCAATTGAGGAATGATTTGCATTCTTGTAAAATTGACTCACTTCTCTATATATTTTTAAAATGAGGGCTTTATCCCAGATACTAGTTGTAAAAATTCTTTCCCAGTTTTCTTTTTCCCTCCTAATCTTGGTTGCATTGGCTTTGTTTATGCAAAAACTTTACAATTTAATGTAATCAAAATTATCCATTTTGCATTTCATAATGTTCTCTATCTCTTGTATGGTCAGAAAGTTCTCCATTTTCCATACATCTGACAAATAAACTATCCCTTGCTCCCCTAATTTGTCTATAGTATCAGCCTTTATATCTATATCATGTACCCATTAGGACTTTATTCCTGTGTACAGCGTCAGACATTGGTCTATGCTCACTTTCTGCCACACTATTATCCACTTTTCTCAGCAGTTTTTGTCAAATAGTACTTATCCCAGAAACTGGGGTCCTTGGGTTTATCAAACACTGGACTCCTTTATTAAATCATGTCTTTCAGGTAGTCCAATAATTTTTCCCTTTTAAAAAATTGTGTAATTTTTTTTCCTTTTTAAAATTATTATTTTTAATTTATGGAATAAAATAAGCATTTCCATAACATAGTAGAACAAGATGATTGTTTGTGTACCTGTGAATCTTCTATGTACTACTTTCTATTCCTTTCAAATATGCAACAAAATTAGCATCTAATTTTTTTCTCTTTTTCTTCCCCCTCTAGAGATATACCATTAGGCACAAATAGGTATATGTATGTAAAATAATTCTATACATACTTCTATTTATCAGTTCTTTTTCTGCAGGCAGATAGTTTCTTTCTTCCCATGACCTTGATAGTTAACCTGGGTGTTTATAATAGACAAAATGATTTGTTCTCTTAAAGTCTTTCTTATAAGTAATATTGTGGTTACTATATACAATGTTCTCTTGGTTCTGCCCATTTTGCTCTTTGTTATTTTGTCTGATTCTTTCCATGTTTTCCTAAAATCATTGATTTCATCATTTCTTTATAGCAGAATAGTATTCCACCAAAATCATATACCACAACTTGTTAAGCCATTCCCCAACTGATGGGCATCCCTGAAATTTCTAGTTCTTTGCTACCATAAAAATAACCTCTCAATCTGTTTTACAGGTCAGTTGTTTTTCTGATTGATATTTCACACATTTTTTTTTTTCATTCTTTTGACTTTGTTTTTATTGTTTCTTGATGACTCATGGAGTCATTAGCTTCTACATGCCCTATTCTAGTTCTTAAGGAATTATTTTCTTTAATGAGCTTTTTAAACCTCTTTTTTCCCCATTTGGCTAATTTTCTTTTTTAAGAAGCTCTTTTCTTCAGTGAATTTTTTGCCTCTTTTTCCATTTGACCTACTCTGCTCTTTAAGAAGTTCATTTTTTTCCTCTGAATCATTAGGCTAATTCTGTTTTTTATGCTATTATTTTCTTCAGTATTTTTGGTGGGTGGTTAGTTGGTTGGTTGTTGTCCTTCATATTTGAAAAGGACCAAAATGAAATCATTTTGTTGAGGTCAATGTACCATGTGTCTAACTATGACTGATCAGATCAATCTGAGATCAAAAGGCTCTAGCACAGTTTGAGCACAAATAGTCCTTGTGAACATTTAGAATATATCTCATTTCTTTTAACTGCAATTCTGATGGGCTTATGGAGACTGGCACTTTCTTTGATGTGGGCATGCCATTCTGGGTGGTCCTGTACCAGTATCTTCCATATCTCACAATCAACTCCAAATCTCTTTAGACAGACTGTGAGAATGTCCTTGTATCTCATCTTCTGACCTCCAGGTGAGTGCTTGCTTTCGATGAGTTCTTCACAAAATAGTCTTTTAGATAAATGCATGTTTGGTACTTGAAGAAAGTAGCCATCCCATCAGAGTTTCTCTCTCTGCAGTAGGGTTTGAGGTAATTAATGCAAAATTTTCTAGGTTTAGATGAACTAAAAAGGTGAAAGCATTTAACTCTTAAGCTATTAACTCCAAGGTAATTTAAATAATTTACTTCAGTAATTCAGTGGCATTGTCATTTCATTCATGTGGGTAGTCATTCTATTGGAGGAGAACATACCTCATACATTTATTTGACAGCCTGCATAACACTCAAGAACCCAAAAAACCTTATAATTTTGTTACATTTTAATGGATTGCATCACAAGAGAGTCTTGTACTATTTATAATCTTTGTTATGAATATTTATACAATACTAATTGATGTTAGTAGTGTAACTAGTAAAGGGCATAGTTACCCATACTTAATATTTCACACTTCTCATGTGGGTATGTTGACACCTACTTACTCTGTGGACTCACTCACTTAAAATTGCTCTTCTAGTGAAGGGTCTAAAGTTCCCACTGAAATGGACTTACACAGTGTGATTACATTACAGTTCTCTTGAGGTCCCAGGGTTAAGTATGTTTTGGGGGATATACACTTAGTATATAAATTTAATCTCCTAAAAGGCCACATCACTAAGTTTTGTCTTACCAGACTGTTATAGCTTGTAAAGCAGAGGAAATGGTCAAAACTTTATCAAGATCTTTGGTAAAAATGCCCATTGCTAAATGACAGTGGGTGTTGTTGGGCTTCCTGATCACTTCTTTGATAGTTTTAAGCTTCATGATTTGCTGGACTGGTCTAAAAATCTGATCCACAGAAAGAAGGAGAGAAAGAAAGAAGAGAGAGAAGAAAAGAAGATGAGAGGGGGAAAGCACAGAAATACAAATCAAATCAAGTTGACTGCTTTTTCTGTTGTGTGGACAGTTTGTCCTAGTTTCTTTGTGTTTTTTTTTTATTTCAGACATGAATTGAAGTATTGCAAGCTTATTATAAGTGGAGGTTTTCCTGATATGATATATGAAATCAGTTTGGAGCACATTGGCCCCCTGTAATGGTAATTTAAGGTTAATGGTGGGTCGGGGGAAGAGTTAAAGATCTTCACCACCCATTAATAGGTCTCAATACCTTTTGTTAACTTTTATTGAGGCACTGAATCAGGCACCCTCTGGCTGTCAAAAGTGCATAAATACTCTGAAGTGAGATTTTGTTTTGGGGCTTAGCTTTTGGAAGGTTTGTGTGCCAGATGACACTCTGGGAAGCCACTAAGGAGCCCCCACTCCAGCTTTAAAAACCCAGATGTTGGTGCTTTTGCCTCTAATAACTATATATTTATGGTCAGACAGCTGGATCTGTCTGTTGATCTGTAATGAATGGTCAGACAGTTGGAAGCCCTCTCTGTTGGTCTTTCTGTTTATAATTTCTGTTTGTATTTCCCCTGAAGTTCTGGGTACTGACTTTTTCCCCTGAACTAAGTGAAAGATAAATGTGCTTGATTAAAATAGATTGTTGACGCCTCAGAAGTTGCTTTCCTTTTAGAAAAGCAGATCTAAGAACCTGTACAGTAAGCTCTCCTGTGTATGCTGGGGACTTTGCTGTTACATCCCTGTACTTATGTGTTAGAATTATATCTATGACAAGTAATTTTTGTCAAATAGACTGTAAACACCTCAAGATCAGAGATGGGTTTTAGATTTATTTTTTATTCCCAGTGACACGCACAATACCTGGCACTTAGTAGATATTTCATAAATGCTTGTTGAATGAATGTCCTGAAAGAAAACAAATCAGGAGGTATAGTGGAGAGAATGCCAGTATAAGGATTGGAGGACGTGAATTCTCATGTTGTTTCTGCTACTTGCTCTCTGTTTGACACTGCTCAAATCACTTTGGCTTTTTTCAGTCTCAGTTATCTGTAAAATGATGGGGCTAGAATGATGACCTAGAAGACGTGTACAAAGCTTTAGATCTATGTGAGAAATCAAATTTAAAGTGAGGACTCTTTTAACGTTCCTATTCTTACCTTTAACTTTTGATGAAAATACAGGGCATCCCAAAAGTGTTGTGTTGGTTTTAAGTTAAACTTGCACTAAGACTTTGGGGACACTCTATAGTAAGAACAGACCACAGAAGTCAACAGTAAATTTCTGAAAGAAGGTATTCATTAGGATGTGAATTATTTTAACAGTAAATACTCTGTTAGAGCTAGCATGTTTTATGATCTGGTCACTAGCCTACAACGTTATCCATAGCCAGAAGTTATTTGACTAATTTTGAACCTAGAATGGAGGAAACAATTTGAGTAAAACCAAGGAGTGACTGAATGTTCAGTACTAAGTTCCATACCCTCATCTTCTATGGTTCATGAGTAAATGCATGACCCAGTCAGTAAGAATCACATCTTTTGCTTGTGATCAGAATGACCATGGACAAATTGCATCATCTTTCTGTGCCTCCATTTTCTTCATCCTAAAATTAGATAGTGTGACTTGATTTTTAAGGTAGTTTCTAGCTCTTAACCCCACAGTTACTATGATCCTACCCTAGCCAGGATATTCCCCCTATCCACTACTTGTGAATTTGGAGTTAGAGATAGGGGCAGAAAAGTAGTATATTTAAATAGAATAAGTTTTTTTTTTTTAATTTAGATATTACATTAAGTTGTAGGAGCAAATGCAATCAGTAAACGTTAATAGTTCAAAAATGCTTTGGGACTTCCAAATAGTTGCAGAAATTACTCTAGGCTGCCTCTTAGAACTAAAAAGCCATTTTTTCTGACAATGAACAGAACAAATATTTAGAATTTATAATCAGCTTCAGGTTTTGGGGGTTTCCTTGACACTTATCTTCCAGACACGATATCACAACTCTGAAGTAATATCATAACTATTTCCCCCTTCTGTCCTGCTGGAGCCAAGACAGGGAACATATCACTGAAAAACAAATTGACTGAAAGCTATTCAAGTATTTGTGAACCTCAAAGAATTGTCCAGTTTGTAATGCCTTCAATTTGGGTTGACATTTGTTTTCTATAACCTGACCTGCCCAAACTTGAGTGTGCTTTTCTATTTACTTTCTCCAGTTTGTTATGAAAGGGGACGGACAGCATGACCTAAGGTCTCATTTTCACAACTAACACAAGTAAAGGGAAATTCCACTATAAATCAACAGATGAACGTTAATTTCTTCATTGATACTCAATCATATTTTCCATTAAACCCACACTCCGATGCCTTATGGTGGCATGAGGTGAATGTGAGCAATGGAAGATCTAGAAGGTTCTATTGACTTAAAAGGCTTTTGATTTTAGGAGAGGTGATAAGTAATATTACATCTAAAGGCCAACATAATTATGTTTGGAGAGGTTAATCAGAGGAGAGGCTACCAACTCTCAAACAAACAACTTTGGAAGAATACATTGAGAGAGCAGTATTATGATCAAAGAAAGGGGAACCCCCACTATTGAAATCATGGGTTTGTGAAGTATTAACACAATGAACTGAATTTCAGTCTGTTTCCCACAGATTCAACATTTCCCAAATATTAAACACTAATAATTATGGTAGTACCCACTCAACTTGCAGTCTTGTAGATTTTAAATGATTATAAGGTCAATGGCAACTCATGTATATTTAAAATTTTTTTTTTAGAAAAAAACAACTGCCATGTGTTGGGTGGGGATGGAGGAGCAACTTGGGTCCTTTATTTTGTGTCATTATGAATGACTTTTCTTCCTAAAGAACAATGTTTTATGGAGTAGGAACCAAATTCTCAGTGTGACAGTAAGTGATTAAAGACTGAAATACTCCTTGTTCTCTTGACCGTTTGTTTTTGTTTTCAAATTACTATATTGAGCTTCGAATAGTAGAAACCACTCAGCAGATCAACTAGTTAGTTGGAGGTATGGAACTCAATGAAGTATATGTGGTTATCATGTCTATTTATTTACCAATTAAATATCAATAATATCAAATTATAAAAGTATCCAAAAATCAAATTAAATGTAAAATAATATCAATAAAAATCAACAAATGCAAATAATCAATTATCAATAAAATTAATATTATATATTTATTTTTTGAAATCAATTCATTTGTTTATCTGTCTACCTAAATGCAAAGTACAAATCTTTCAACATCTAGATGACATTTCTTTGACTTTAAAAGAAATCTCAGTAAGAATGGACTTGCTTAAAGGAATTTTTTTAAATGTATGTTTTCAGAATAGTTTTCAAAATCTCATATGTGGAAGCAACTTATGGGAAGAATTTGGCCAGAAACACCAAATGGTTCATGTCTTGTACATGAGAAAAACTTTTCATCTGAAAAAAACAAAATAAACAATCCCCCAAATTTAGTATATCAGATAATATTGTTCTTAAACAGCCAGTTGAAACAAAAGCAAATACAGTCTATATAGAAAAAGGAGGTTTTATAATGTCACATGATATCATAGTACATGGTATTATCATCTTATTTTTATCAATAGGACATTTAGATTCTTATTGTTACAAATGTGGGTTTATTAATTTTTAAGTGACTTTTATTATATGACATACCCGTGCATCCAAGTCATGTCAGAACAACTACATAGGTGTTGGAAGGAATTCAAAAGGTGGTATAATTCATAGGAATTCAAAAGGTGGTATAATTCATCCCTCTCAAACATTCTGAAACATATCTGCAAAGGTTTCCAGAAAATCAATGGGAAAATAACAGAGAATGGTATATATGTGGAGGTTGTGGGTAGGCAGGGAGCAAGGCAAAATGCCATCCAGGAGTTATAGCATACAGATGATTTAACAGTAAAAGAGTATTCAGGATTTCTAAAATATCCATGTTTGATTTCCTTTGCTTGTGGTACAACCTTCAGGAGTGGCCTGTCCTAAATGATTTAAATAATAAGAACAAAAAGCCACAAACATTCCCTTGTCTTCTGTTTCTCTCTTCTTCTTCCCCAAAGCCATCTGGTTTAAATCTGAATTTGGCTTCTTTCTACTTGCTTAATATTGAATTTTTCCTTTCCTACTAATTTTTTTTAAAAAAAATATTCCTCTTTGTATTTCTTAAGAACCTAACAAAGTAATGACTTTACACATAGTTGATGCTTAATAAATGTTTGTTGCTTTTCAATATTCATTCATTTCAATCCATTTGCACATTGGATTCCTTCTTGTACTTTATCAAATAGAAACTAGATCCCCCTCAAAACCCCATGTCTCTATAGTACTAGTTCCTTTCTCTGTTGTCATTCCCAGTCTATGTTTCACTGCCTCTGACCTGCCCAAGCCCTATCTCATATCTGTGGTTCACCTTGGCTGGGCTTCTTTATTAGTTTTTAGGTAGTTTCAGTGTTGCTAGGGGTATTTGAAATGCTTGGGGAAACTTCAAGATAGTTTCCATCAAATCTCCAACTATCTGGCTCATTAAACTGAAGAGTCCTCTATGCTGGAAGTAGAGCATGTCTTGAGGACAAGTTTCCTTCATTTCTCTTTAGAAGTAGTTTTTACACTAACACTCAGCTGATCTCACAGTCTTTATGCTAAAACTCTCCTTTTCCTTCACCTAGTAACTTTAGACAAGTATGTCATTTCAATTTCTTCTTTTCTGAATTCTAGCTGAGTTGAATCACACTGACAACTCTTATTTGCCAGATATCTATCATTCCATAACATTACTTGCATTTGCCTGTAAAAAATACATTCTTTCCCATCTTTAATCAAAGACTTGAGACTACAGACTCATTTTTATCTTTTTCTGAGTAAATAACTTTCAGCAAAAGTTTAAAACAGCAGTACAAATCAAGGCTGGGGCAGATGGTTGCACTCATATTATCGGAGCATTGAAAATACATCAGCTGTCTACTTCTTGATACATGAACACAACACCTCACTGAAGATTAGAAACAAAACAAAACCCTCCAAAATGAGACATAACATTAAACGTAAGCTTTGAAATGTCTGACCTATACATGGGTGTGTGTGTTAAGTTTTACTCTTTTCAGTAATTATTATACTTCAGTTTATTTCATATTATATTTATTTTTAAAAATATTTCTTAAGCCTAGTAATGACATAATTTTACTGAGTTTTTCACTGGCAAGCAATAAATGTTAATAAATTTTTGCAACAGAAATTTTTCATTATAAATAGACAAAGCAACACAAATTTTTATTAAACATCATTTCATGTCAAGCGTTATGCTAGGGGCTTGGTGTACACATACAAAAAAGGATGCAATCCCTACTTATCACAAACTTGCATCGAGATGAAGGAAACAAGTACATATAAAAACATATTCAGTATAAATATATATATGTAAATAAAAATAGAAAAGATATTTAATATAGAATTCTAATATGATATGTAATGATAATGATATATATGAAGTAGTTAAATCCAAGATAACTTGGAGGAGAGGGCACAAAAGTGGGGAGTTTAGGAAACTGCATTTTAAGAGAAGAAAGGGACTCTGTGAGGAAAAGGTAAGAAGGGAATGCATGACAGGAACAGGAGAAAGCCATTACCAAAGCATGGAAAAGTGTATGGAATGTCATTTATAAGTAACAGAGAAAGCCAATTTATTTGCAATGCAAAGGATATGCAGAATGAGGAGTAGGTTCAATGTAATTGGAAAGATAAGTTGGGCTCAGGACTTTAAAAGTTAAATAGATGAATTTATATTTGATCCTTAAGGGACTAGGAAGCCATGAGAACTGGTTGAATAGAGGAACCACATAGTCAGATTTGTACTTAAAGAAAATCTTTTTTGGCAGCAATGGATAGTGTGTACTGGAGTGAGAAAATATTTGAAAAAGGTAGACCAATTAGGATGCTATTTTCATGATCTTGCCAAGAGGAGATGATAGCTTAACAACTCAACATTTGCATGAGTAGAGAGAAGGTGTTGGATAGGAAGGTTCTCATAAAAACAGTAATGGTAAGTAATGGTAAGACTTGAACAGAGATCGAGCATGTGGGGTGAGAAGTCCTAGACAAGGAATATGATGCAGTGGAAGGAGGAAGGCGCATTGAAGTCTAGAAATGAAAAGTGCTTAGTGGAAAAAGTAATAGGTTCAGTTTTAGACACATTGACCTTAAGATATCTCTACAATATTCAGTTTGAAATGTTCAAAACATAATTGAGGATGTGAAGCTGAAATTCAGGGGACAGGTTGCGGCTAGACATGTAAAAAGGGGAATTATCTGTTTAGAGACAAGGGTTTAATCCACAGAAAGTAAAGAAGTTGCTAAAAGAGAATATAAAAGGAGAAGATAAGAAGCAGAGAAATCCACATTTAGAAGATGGGATATGGATAAATCAGCACAGAGACTGAGAAGAAGCAGGCACAAGGTATAAACTGTATCAGATTGCTTGCTATCTTGAGGAGGTAAAGAGGGGAAGAAGGGAGGGTTGGAAATTTGGAAATCAAAATCTTATAAAAATGAATATTTAAAGTTTTCTTTACATGTATTTCAAAAAATCACATGTTGTTTACATTAAAAAAACAAGAAACAGTCAGGTGGGTAGGAGTCAAAGCAGGAGAGAGTAGCATCAGAAAAACTTAGAGGGGAGAGAGTATCAAGGAGGAAAGGATGGTTAATAATATGAAACTCAGAAAATGGACTGAGAGGGATTAGGGCTGAAAGAAGAATATTAGTTTTGTCAATTAAGACCACCAGCACTTGAGTAATGAGGGCGGAAAGAAGATTGTAAATGACTGAGACATAAAAGGAGAGGAATTGTAAGGAGCTAATATCAAGTTGTTTTGGGTTTTTCTTTTGTTGTTTTCAAGGAGTTTGGCTGAGAAAGGGCGGGAATTAAAGGGTTAATGCGCACTTGAGGGAATGGTGAGGTGTGGTGATATGGATAAGGAAAACTTGAGCCTGGTTAAAAGCAAAGATTCAAGAAAGAGGGGAGATAACTGGGGAATGCAATGTGCTGGAGATGATGGGAGGGAACAGGATCTCCTATACAAGTAAAAGGATTGATTTTGGCAAGGAGATTCCCAAGTTTATCTGAGACTAAAGCAAAGGAAGACTGCCTAGCAGAAAGGAGGAAAGAGGGGTAGAGAATATTAGAAACAATTTTAGCACCAAGTGCTGATATGCATTATATAAAAGTGCTTCTGAAATTTACTTTACCAATTGGAATTATATGCCCTTGAATCTTATCAGCCCAGCTTGCATGGTAGCGTACAGTAGTCACAGACAACCCTAAACCTACCATGTAGGCAATTGGCAAAGACTTTTCCACCATTCAGTGATTCCATTGTCTGACAAAAAGATCAGGTCCCAAACTGAGTTTCATATGCTATTGAAAGGAAGTATTAGATTAATTCTATTTCAGGCAACAATCTGGTATAATGAAGGAGGGAAAAGTAGTTGATAGGTTTGGAGTCAGAAAGACCTGGGTTTCACTGTTTCTTCTAGTACCTACTAGTAGAGTGACCCTGGAATGCCTCTTAAGCTCCATGTGCTTATGGCAACACCCTGAGACCTCTCTCCAAAATAAGTTGTCTTATGTAGGATATTAGGAGTTGGCACATCAGGAGCTCCTCCTACTGAAGAAATCATATATTTTTGTTGTTTAGGGGCTTACCTCATGGTCTGAGAGATATAACACTGCTAAAGTATTCATTAGATAATCTTCTACTCTTCACAGATTAAAAAAAAACATAGAACAGAGCAGTGTGAGACAAGGCAGTGATGGAGGTTGGGCTGGGACCACATTATGGGATCCCTGAAAGGCAATTGGTGAGCAATATGAATCAATAAGGAATTTAAACAGAAGAGTGACACGAACACAGCTATCAATAAGGAAGATTAATATATATGGCATATTCTCTCCCCTGCCCACCAAAATCCCAGTAGATTATAAACAATATTGAAAGGGACAATGTATCTTTCCCCCTACTAAGTACAGTTCCTTGAATATAATAGACACGACATTCAGTGATACACTGACATCACTTGATAACATGAGTAATTTATATTCTGAAGGCTCATCATTTATGAAATGATGGTGTCTTGAATCCTAGTTAGGCTTGCTATGTTATATAAAATACTGTGCTCAGTTCTTTATGGCAACTCATTCTGGAAGGAGTGAATACTACTGATGATATTTACATAACATGTTTCAGTTTTTTAACATCTTTCACATGAATTATTTCAGTTGAACAGTTTTGAGTCAGCTGGTGCTATAGTGCTTTGATCACCGGACCTGGAATTAGGTAGACCTGAGTTCATTCATGCATTTACTAGTTATGTGACTCCGGACAAGTCATGTAGTCTCTGTCTTACTCAGTTTCCTCAGCTGTAAAATGGGGATAATAATAGCACCTACCTCATAATGGTCATTGTGAGGGTTAAATGAGACAATATTTGTAACAAGTCACTTAGCATAGTATCTGGTACATAGTAGGACGCTACATAAATGGACATTCTTTTCTTTCCCTTTGATCTAATATCATTTGATCGTTATAACACTGTTTGATAGACAAGGGAGGTAGCATTTCTGACACTCATTGCTCTGGTGCAATGTCTTATTTTATATTTTTAATGTCAACATCTTGCACAGCACCATATACAGTAAAAAATAAATACATTATTGTTGAAGCAAATAAATACAAGCCTCATTTTGTCCTGAGGGGAAGAGGGAAGGTTCAATGGGAATGCTCTCCAAGCAAGTCTTATGCATAACAAAATTTTCTTTATATTTAAATAAGAATAACAAACTACATGTCTTCGAAGATAACTTTCAGCTCTAAATTTCTAGAACTTCCATGAATTTGGAATTTGGGAGTTATTTTCCCTAATTGATTAACTGTTAATGTATAAATCACTAAAATGTCAAGTGTATCCCAAGAGATGAAATGTGCACATGAATGACATTAGTGTCAAAGCAGATACTCACATTGTGAATTCCAAAATAGATTTTTTTCACTTATTATTTTGCCTTACCACCTCTAGGGACAGAAGATTTCACAAGAGACTTGATAATTTACATGATGCTTTGGTTAAATAAATATTATAAATAAAGAAGATATGATATGAGTAAATAAATAAGCCATATTGGCCCTGTCTAGAAAGCATTCTGGATTTAGAGTTAGGACATCACCATTGAATCCTGCCTCTAATAATTTCTATGCAGATGGATGTGGACCAGTCATCTTTCAGTCATCTATTAGGTATGAAAGCTCAGAACTAGATAATTGCTAACATTCTTCTTAGTATTAAAATCTGTTGATGCTATAAACTTTAGAGAGGTGACAGTCTCATTGAGCATCTTAATTCATCACGTAGATAATTTCAATTAATACCAGCCTCACAAATTTATTGAAAAGAAAGTATGCAATTTGTTAAGATTTTTTCTGAAAACTGGATTAAATGAATATATTTATCTACATTTACATCTGCATATCTCTCTATCTCTCTATCTATCATCTATCTATCTATCTATGCCATAACTTAAACTATAGAAGTGAAGGACTCTTGGCTAAAAATTTAATACACACAAGAAAAGTTTCATAAGAATGAGTTTTCCTGGTATCTTGCAAATTTAATCAAGCATTTTACGACTGAAAAGAAAGAAGGAGCAAAACTGCTTAACAAGCAAATTCTACTATGCTAATTAGCTACACTCTAGCTAAGGGGAGTAGTAGTGGTTTCCCTAAAATTCAAAGATACAAATACCTAAGAAAACAGCAAGCAGTAGAATGCCTAGCATCAAGCATCTGTACATAATTGTGTCATTTATGGGAAACAATGGAATTGAACAAGAGAATTACTGTAGGGAGGTAAATTTGACTTAATAGATATCAATGAGCCTTGGCTCAAAATGAGGTGTGTAGCTAAAATATGGTTGTAGAATGGAAACTTTTTTCAAAGAAAGAGGAGAAGCAAAAGAGGCATAAAGGAGTCTTACTTGGCCTATGTGAGCAAATTCTTGAATGGGAGGAGGAGAGCATAAGGGAGTACGTTTTGATGGTAAACAGTGGAGACAGAAATAGAAACAATACTGTTACAGACAAGGGTTCAAAGAATCTGCTTCACAGATAAAAGGCATAAAAAGAATAGAAGAGGTAGGCGTTGGCTCTTCGGAACAAGATTTATGACGTTTCAGTAGGATAAAAGGTCAATCTGTGCCAGCTCTTTAATACGGCAGCCAAAAAGATTTAAAATATTTGAAGGAAAGGCACATGTAAAACGGACTTGATTTGTTCTTCTGCTTGATTATATATCATAGAGCTAGGCATAAATAACAGAAGGTTCAACAAGGTAATTTTAGACTTCATATAAAGATGTAATGTTCTTTAGAAGATTAAAGATATCTAAATGTGGAATAGGTTGCCTTGGGAGTAGTGGTTTCCCCTTAACTGAGGTCTTGAAGAAAAGCTAAACGGCACATTTTGGTAAATTGTAGAAGAGTTAAACTACCTGTTCTCCAGATTTGTGATGAAGTGCTTTGTAATCCTTTAAGGGTGCCATATAAATACTGAGTCATTATTTTTAATTACTACTACTGCCACTACCACCATCACCACAACCACTACCACTACAATTGCTACTGCTGCTACTACTACTACTACTTATAAAGGGAACTGTCAAGATTTCTTTCAACAGAGAGAGAGAGGAGAAATGCATTCTCAAAAGGCATTCCTTATAATCTCTCTCTCTCTCCATCCATCCATACATATACATATATATTTTTGTTTCTGTTTATCTATGCAAGATATCATTATGGCAAACAAAACCAGCTCACAATAGAAAGAACAGCTGAACCCTCTACTAATTCATTTCATCTGATTTGTACTTACTGACAATAGCAGATGATCTCTTACAGTTAAATCAGTCAGGTTGTACAGGAGCCGACCTCTTTCTGAAACATCTGTTGTCCACTGTGGGGACCTGATCTGAAAAGTCTCCCTTGCTGCCTTCACTGCCTTGTACACATCCTCCTAAAAAGTCAAAGAAATCTAAGTGTAGAGAAAGAATACTTGAATTATCTCCCAATATAGGTTGGCCATGGAACAACATATAGTGATAGAATTCCTGTGATGGTAAAGTATGAATATCACTCTGACAAGAGCATTAGAGGAAATTTCAAAGAAAAAGAGCAGATATTCCATCTACTTTCACAGATTTTCATATTTTCTAGATGTTGATTTACATAATTTCAAATCATAGGATCACAAAATTTGATATGGGAAGTAACTTTTAACATTCTGAGCCTGTATTTATATAAAAAATTTACTACTCTTTTCAGGTGAATGTGCTGAAAATCTGGAATGGAACATAAAGGGTATCTAGCCCAACTTCCATTTTTTACAAGAAAGGAACAGGGAAACAGAGAGAACTGAAGGGGCTTGCCAATATCACATAAGGGGACAGCTGGGGTTTAAATCCAAATCTTTTGATTTCAAATGCAGATCTCATTTCAAGACATGCTTACTCAGAACCTTTTGCTTTTTAGATAAATATGTAATTTTGTTTTCAATATCCTGGGGAAAGCATTTTTAGCATTGGTGTTTTTTCCCCTACAGAACTACTATTTACACAGAATGGAATACCAGGGTTCCCTAAAACACTGGGGCATGGCTCATCATGGCTGCATTCTGCAAATTTTGGCATGGCATCTCATTGCAGTTGTTATCTTTGATGAAATTGTCAACGGTTTCTACGATGTGTTCTTTGACCTACTGTTTCTTCAGGATTAGATTATCTAGTTTCCAATTAATCTATGATTCCAAGGTCACTTTTTAAGTATAATATTAATACATTATGGTATGAAAAGTGCATTTAATGTTTGTTTTTCTTCATTTGTTTGTGAGGTTTTCATGCCCTAATATGAGGACAATTTTTGTGAAAATGATGGGGTGCTTGGGTACATGTGCTTTAGACCCCAGTTCTAAAATCACATTTCTCTCTAAAATTCACATTTCTTCCTAGCCTCAAAACACTATCCCAGACAGTTTCTTCCAGCTCAGGGACAGCCTGACCCAGCAAAAACTGCTACCTCCCTTCCTGATACAGTAGTCCACTGTACCTATAGAACTTATAGCTGTGCACTGGCTGAACAGATTGTAAATTGGGTCATAATGACATTTATTACTCACTGACTCGTCATCTATATCCTAGACTTAACCATTCATATAATCCCTTACATTTATCTTGTCTAAAAAGACATTGGCAGGAGCAGCCTGACTTAGTGAAGTTTCAAGCCTAAAAGTACACCTTCATGTAGCCCTGTCCTTGGGCTATTTCCTGATGAACTCCAGGTAAAATATCTGCTTAGTAGATACCAAAAGTGCATGTTCCTTTAAGAACTAACCACTCCTTAACCATTTTCTAATCCCACCCTCAAACACCTAACTAGCATATCTGGTGCCATGCACCAGATATATATATTTTACTATAGAATATCCTATATAAACTTTACCTGTACCCCATTAAAATTGCAGATTCCCTAAGAACTCTTTCCCACTGAAAAGCATAGTAAATCTTTATTTTGACTTCAAGAATGCTTGAATCTGCAAATTCATTCCAGGTGACCTGCCCTTGTACTCTGGTCTCGGTGGGGCACTCACCCCTTCCCTTCCAGCCCTCATCAAAAGTATATGTAATTGTACATGTACAGTGGGAAAAAAGGTATTCTCCTTTATATTCTCAATTTTCTCTAGATGTGTATCATATATAACTTTTTCTAAAATTCTATTCATCTGTTTAACTTCTTTTTTATTTATTTTATGGTCAAATTTATATACATTCTGAGAGGGGAAATTTGAGGTCATCCATTAGTATCATTTTGCTGTCTATTTCTTTCTGTAAATCATTCACCTTTTCTGTAAAGAATCTGGATGCTATTCCATTTGGTGCATATATATTTAGTAGTGATATTACTTCATTGTCTACAGTATCTTTTTAGTGAAATGCAGTTTCCCCAATTATCTCTTTTATTCATATCTCTCTTTTTTTGCTTTTGAGTTGTCTTAGATTAAAATTGTTACCTTGGCTATTTTTTAAACCTCAGCTAAAGCATAATAGATTCTGCTCTAGCCTATATTTTAACTGTGTTTATTTTTCTGTTTCAAGTGTGCTTTTTATAAGAACCATAATGCTGGATTCTAGTTTCTAAGCTGTTCTGTTATCCATTTCAGTTATGTGGGTGAGTTCATGCCATTCACATTCATAGTTATAATTATGAACTGTGTATTTCCTTCCATCTAATTTTGTTCTATTTATCCTTTTCCCTCTCTCTTTTTACCCTGTTCCTCCTCAAATGTCTGTTTTGCTTCTGACTACTGCTTCCTTTAATCTACTTTCCCTCAGGGAGTAACCCTTTAAATAGAAAAGAAAAGAAAAAATAAATAAATCAAGGTGGGAGGGGCAGGAACCTCAAGGTTGCTGTTTCAAAAAGATTCAGAGTGCACTGGGTCTAAGGTTTTGGGGGAAAGAAAGAAAGAAAGGAAGGAAGGAAGGAAGGAAGGAAGGAAGGAAGGAAGGAAGGAAGGAAGGAAGGAAGGAAGGAAGGAAGGAAGAGAAAGAAAGAAGGAAGCAAAGAAAGAAAGAAAAAGAAAGGAGGAAAGGAAGAAAGAAAAAGAGAGGGAGAGGGAGAAAGAAAAGAGAGAAAAAGGAAGGAAGGAAGGAAGGAGGAAAGAAAGGAAGACAAAAAAGTAGGAAGGAAGGAAAGAAAGAAGGAAGAAAGGAAAGAAAAGAAAGAAAGGAGGAAAGGAAGAAGAGAATCTAGCCAGTAAACCCCAAGTTAACTGGGCAGCTTCTGGCCATCAAAATTTACCTTCTTTTGGACAAGAGAAGGAGAGAGGGAGAGGTTGAGAGAGCGGATGAGCTGCTACCCAGCTAACTGGGTCCTCTTTCAGGCACCTCGATCTACTAATAGGTTGTGTTCATACTTTGTTTTTGAAGAAGACCAAAACCTTAGACGCAGTGCACTCTGAAGCCCGTAGATTGAACAATGAATCCCTGCCCAAGCTCCACTCAGTGGCTGTTTTGGGGCCCTCCTGGCTTAGAGTGAATGTCAATAGTAACTATTTCTATTCCAAACAACAATCCTGAGGCTCCTACCCCTCCTACTTAATTTATTTATTTATTTTTCTTTTGTATTTAAAAGGGCCACCCCTGACTACTTATTTTTTTTGCTTGATTTATGATTTTAATTTTAAGAACAGCTTTAAAGCACCGTGAAGTTTATATAATTGAAGCATTTACAAGTAGAAAGAATCTGAGATCCGTGATGAGTCATTGCAGACCTTTATGTTTAAGTTAATTTTCTTTCTATTTTTGTGACAACAGCATTTTAACCAGTCATTGAATTCTCAGAATAAATACTTGATCAGATATGTCCTTTCTATGATTAACTTCTAAAAAAGCCTTCCATTTTTGGCAAGGACTTTGTTGGCTAATGTTTAAATAGCAAAATATTTTGTACTTCATAATCTTTGATTCAGTTCATATTTCTTAGTAATAATGCTATGTGTCCTAAAACAAATTTCTAAAAATAAAGAAACACACCACTTTGGTACTTTGGAATATTTATGATTTCATCCGTGTAGGTGAGACTTTTTCATTTTATGCAGGTAGCAGTTAATCCTAAACTCCTTTTCCTGTGTGATTCTAGTTTTCCAATAAATCCTGCATAGATGAGCTACCCAAGAGGCTAAAAGTTTTCTCCTTGTTCTTTTTTTAAAATATATTCATTCTATTTATTTTTAATGTTCTACAATCACTACCATAAAACTTAGATTTTTTTCCTCCTACCTACCCCACCGCTACACCCCTCCCTCCCCAAGAGGGCATACAATTCTACATAGGATCTACACATACATTCCTATTGAGTACATTTTCATTATAATCATGCTGTATAGAAGAACTAAAATAAATGGGAGAAACCATATAACAAACCAAAACATAATGCACACACACACACACACACACACACACACACACACACATGATCTGCTACATTCTGAGATTGAATTCCATAGTTCTTTCTCTGAATGTGGAAGGCATTTTGCCTTACAAGATCATTGGGAATTTTTTTTTTTTATGTCCTTGCATTGCTATGAAGACCCAAGTCTACCAGAAAAAACTCTCCCATACTGTGGTTGTTGCTGTGTACAAAGTTCTCCTCGTTCTGCTCCTTTCACTCAGCATCAGATCATATAAGTCTTTCCAGGTCTCTCTGAAGTCTTCTTGTTCATCATTTCTTATGGTGCAATAGTATTCCATTACATTCATAATTTACTCAGCCATTCCCCAGTTAATGGGCATCCCCTTGATTTCCAGTTTTTGACCACCACAAACAGTGCTGCTATAAATATTTTTGTACATGTGGAACCCTTTCCCATTTTTATGATCTTTTGGGGATACAGTCTTAGCAGCGATATTGCTGGGTCAAAGGGTATGCACATTTTTGTAGCCCTTTGGGCATAGTTCCAAACTGCTCTCCAGAATGGTTGAATGAGCTCGCAGCTCCACCAACAATGAATTAGTGTTCCAACTCTCCCACATCCTCTCCAACATTTATCATTTTCCTGTTCTGTCATGCTTGCCAATCTTATAGGTGTGATGCGGTACCTCAGAGTTGTTTTGATTTGCATCTCTCTAATCAAAAGTGATTTAGAGCATTTTTTCTTATGATTATAGATATCTTCAATTTCTTCCTCTGAAAATTGACTGTTCATATCCTTTGACCATTTATCAGTTGGGGGAATGACTTGTATTGTTGTACCTTTGACTCAGCTCTCTATATATTCTAGAAATGAGGCCTTTATCCCCAAGATTAGCTGTAAAAATTCTTTCTCAATATACTACATCCCTCTGAATTTTGGTTGCATTGGGTCTGATTACTTTTTAAAGAGGCCTGTTCACTGAATGGGCATTACCTTACTTTAAGTAAGCACCTGAAAAGGCCTTAGCCTGAAAGGGCAAGGTCTCCTATTGCATCCTGTGCATCAGCTATCCTGATAAATATCTGATGACAGGATCCAGATGACTCAGGGGGAGAAAGTGAGGCTGGTGACCTTGCAAAGTCCTCCCTCACTCAAAACAAAGTCAAGTGCAGGTTATGTCATGTCATTTCTCTGAAACTACTCAATATCTATGGGGTAGAGTATGACTGCAGTTAACAAATATCTGTCAAGAAAGTATATGAGTCAGGAAACATTCATATTCTTTAGGTAACTCATAATTCTAGAGCTGTAGACTTTGGTGTTCTTTTTCTGTCTCCAGGATCTTTTCATAAAAGTTCTTGAACATAACTGAAAGTTTTAATTCCAGAATTTGTCACAATGCATACCAAATAGTAAGTACTTAATACTCATTGCCTTGTCTTGCCTTGAAATAATTAATTAATGCTCTACCTTACTATCACCGCATGAAGAGTTGTCTTGAAAATACTAAAATAGTTGCTCCATCCAGGAAAGCAGAAATCATAAGACTATGCATGATATCCTAATGTTTCAAGACTAAAATGATCTGTTTAAGGACTCAAAAATAGATGTAGTTTATAATTCCCATCACCTTGCTTCATCTGATAGGCATACAACATGAACTCTATCATGTTATGTTTGTTATCATTAATAAGTACAAAGGATGCAAACTGTTCATTCCTTTACCTATACACAATATTTTGGAGTCAAGTGAATATTGTCAGGTAAGAAATTTAGAAATGTTCACTTGTAGGAAATGTAAAGGTGTTAAAAATTAAAGTATTCATGAGATTTTCTTTTAAGGATCCTCTTCTAGATACAGGAAACATACATGACCCCTTGCCAGAGTAATGATAGAAGGGGAAAATGACAAATGTTGGAGAGGATGTGGAAAAATTGGTAACTTAATTGGTTGGTGGATCTGTGAGGTGATCCAGCCATTTTAGAAAGTGATCTGGAATTATATCCAAAGAGTTAATAAACTGTTTATTTGACCTAGCAAAACCACTGTTAGGTCTGTCTCCCAAGATGATTAGGGGAAAAGGAAAAGAATATGTTATAAAATATGTATAGAAGCTCTCTTTGTGGTAGCAAAGAACTGGAAATTGCAGGGGTGCCTATAAATTGAGGAATGGTTAAACAAACTGTGGTTTGTTATGTTTGTTATGGAATGTTACTCTGCTATAAGAAATGATGAGCTTGATGGTTTTAGGGAAAAAAGAAACATGGAAAGGCTTGAAAGAGATAATGAAGAGCTAAATGAGCAGAACCAGGAGAATGCAGTACACAGTAATAGCAATATTGTTTTAAGAACTTTGAGCTACTAAGTCATTCTGACTGTCAAATACACCCAAATTAACTTCAAAGCTCCTATGGAGGAAGATGCTATTTGCATCCAGAGAAAGAACTAAACACACATACACACACACACACACATACACACACACACACATACACACACACACACACTTTTGTCTAATGATAGCCATCTATAAGATAGGGAGGTGTGGAGGGGGGAGAAAAAGTTTTGTGATACCTTTGTTATATATTTGAAAGAAATAGCAAGTTTTCTATAATAGATGTGCAGTTGCAGATGTAATCTTTTTTTCTGTTCTACTTTGTTATGGAAATTCTTGTTTTATTTTCTAAGTTGAGTGGGGGGGGAGCATTTAAAATAAGAAATAAATAAATCAACGAAATACTAAGTGAGAGATTCAGTATTTTAACTCAAGTTTCTCTGATATAAGAGCTAAGATAGGGGGCACAGGAAATAGAGGGTCATATGTGGAGTCAATAAGACTCATCTTCCTGAGCTCAAATCTAGCCTCAGACACTTAGTAGCTGTGTGATCCTGGGCAAGTCCCATTAGTCTCAGTTTCTCATCTGTAAAATGACTTGGAGAAGGGAATGGCAGACTACTCCAGTATCTTCATCAAGAAAACTTCAAGTGGGCTCATGAAGAGATGGACATGACTGAACACACACACTCGACATAAAATCCATTACTTTTCCCCTTGTAACATAAGGAAACGTGGGGACTCTAGTAAGAAGATAAAAGTAGAGATGATTTTTAATGCTAGGGAGTTTGTACAGATGGAACTGCTTAAGGATAGAAAAATCATTTAGTTCTAGGAATTCCTTAGGACAGAGCTTCTCAAACTAGGAGTTGGAACACTCACTAAGAAGGAAGTCTATTTGGATTGCTTATGTCAGTGCAATTTTTTTTTTGTTACATATAACAAAGGTATTGGAGAGTGTGGATAGGAGAAAGTACCAAGAGAATAATGTTGGATGGAGAAGTTATAATTAGATGAATATCCTTTGTCCTAGCCTAAAGCAAGACCAAAAATGAATAGGAGGTACATACTTTAAAATGGCAGTATAACCCCAAAGGAAAGCTCTGACATAGCAGACAATCTGAGAAGAGGCAAATCTGTAAGAAATAAAACAAAGACGTTAATCACATAAGGTTGCCATATCACATTGAAGCACTGACATAGGAAAATATCTGAATATAGAGTCAGGGGACTTCAGTTGAAATCCTGGCTCTGTTGCTTCCTTCAGCATGCTATTTAATTTCTCTGAAACTCAAGTTTTTTATCTATCAGATTTAAGGAATAAGATTAATTGAATCTCAAGGTCTCCTTAAGCTCTAAATTACAGGGCCCTACATATAACCAAGAAGATCAGATTCAGTTCTTACCTCTGCCTTACTGGTTGTGTGACCTCAGGCAAGTCACTAAACTCAGTGCTCTGGGCATCTTCATACCTCTAAGAGAACTCTCTAAGATGCAAAGCAGGTACTAATCTGTGCTGGTAGCAGGATTTTTCCTCAGTAGGAGATCTGTATACTAATGAAATCAAAGGTATAACCATAAAGGCTACCTAGTATTTTAATTTTATTTATTGTTTAATGTAATATGATTTATTATTAGTTACAATAATAAAACTGTTTATATATTGTATAATCACGTGATTACCTATAGAGCTTACCTATTATTATAACATTTATTATATAAAATATGTAATGTTATCTATCACATTATTTATATATTATATAACTTATTTATATATTATAGTGTTATTTATAATATATTTATGATATTATTGAAATTTTTGTTGTGGTTGTAGTAGTAGTAGTAGTAACAGTGATGGTGGTGGTGGTGGTGGTGGTGGTAGTAGTAGTAATAGTAGTAGTAGTAGTAGTAGTAGTACTAGCAGTAGTAGTAGTAGGAGTAGTAGGAGTAGGAGTAGTAGTAGTAGTAGTAGAACAACAAGAATAACAAACTTTAGTAAAATATTTTTAGGGAATAAGCCATGGTGAATACACAGACCAGTCAGATTACAGTGTCTCTCATCCATAAAATTATCAGTAACTCAGAAGCAAACAGAGAAAGACTGCATCCCAGTGAGCTACCTGGTTGGAAAGAAAAACAAATGTGATTCTGCAAATGTCCATGCTGTTCTGTTAATGTGATTTGAGATGCAAAAGGTCTTACTGATAACATTTGACTTACCAGACTGTTCCATTTTGAAGGGCTGAGGAAATTCTCAAGACTTTATTCAAGTTTTTGGTAAAAATGCATGTTACTAAACCATAGTGTGTGTGGTAGCCCCTCCTGATCACTTCATCAGTTGTTTCCAACTTTATAATTTGTTGGATTGGTTCGAAAAATCTTCTCCAGAGAGAGAAGGTAAGAGAAAAAAAAAACAGAAGGAATGAGAGAAAGGGAGAAAATGAGGAGAAAGCACTGTGTGTAGACTACTTTAATTTGGTTTAGGACTGTTCATCTAAGCTCCTCAAGATCAGAGATTGGTTATAGTTTAGCTTACATTCCTAGTGACTAGTATAGAGCCTTGTACATAGTAGGCATTTAATAAATGCTTGCTGAATAAATACTTTAGTAGAAAACAGATCAAGAGGTACCACTGAACTACAGTGAGAGGACCTGGATTCTAGTCTTGGCTCTACTATTTGGTACCTGTTTGATGTTGGGCATTTTGCCTCTTTCAATCTCAGTTCACTTATCTGCAAAATAAGGGGATTAGAATAGATGACCTTCAAGATGACCTTCCAACTTTAGATCTGTGATTCTATTCCTAACATATGTGACATTTATATCAGAAAAGTCTTGATGTGGTTTTAATCTGCTATCAACGACTAAAACTGCACTAAAACTTTGCGGACATTTTATTGAGAGAATAAGCCACAGACACCAACATCCGATCTTCTTAGAAAATACTTATCAGGGTGCAAACTATTTAAAATATAAATGTCAAACTGATCATGTTTCATGATTAGGTACCTAACCTAGATCCGTATTCATAGCCATGAATCACTTGAGTAGTTTAATACTTAGGAAGGAGGAAACAATTTAGATAAAACCAAAGAATAGTCCAACCAAATTGGGTTGGCATCTGTTTTCTGTACCCTGACCTGCCAAACACTGAATGTGCTTTTCCATTTAGTTTCTATCTTATGAAAGGATATTGATAGCTTGAGTTTAATTCTTCTTTCTTACTTGTGCCACACACTGTCTACCTGCTCCCCACCCCATCCCAGGGCCACCATGTACAGTCTGAAATAACTTATTCCTGAATGTCCCCAAAACTGGTTTGCTCTTATAATGGCCATTCTTACCTAACTCCATGGTGACCAAGAAGAATTTATAATAGTAATGTTTTGATTCTTGGTGATTGTGAAATCTGGCTATGGCAGTGTTTGTGAGAATTAATCTCGGTCAAGAGAGAGTTACTGAGTGATTTTGAAGACTTTTCCCTGTTGTAGGTTTCTTCGATCTACCCTTGCTTCTCTGACTCTAAAGGCCATTTCACTATGACTTTACTATCTTCACCCCACTCAAAACATGGATTCTAACCCTGAGCCCCAAGGTTTTGAGATATAAGGTTTTATCTTGCTAGGGCTTAGGTCTCCATGCTATTTCTCAGCTGTTTCCTTATCATGACCTTATTTTATCTTCACTTTCCTGGAAACTTGGACTCAGCTCTTGGTTCCCCAGATTGTGAGAGGTAAGATTCTGAACGATCTTCCTGGATCTCCTTTCCATGGTCTCAAGTATTGCGACCCACATACAAACACATGTTCAATATACCTTAATGTGTTGTTTTCCCCCATTAAAATGTAGGTTCTGTAAGACCAGGGAAAGTATTTCTTTATTTGTATTTATGTCCACAGCAGGAAACACAGTTTCTGGTACTTAGTATACCATTGAAAAATATTCTTTCATACCCACTGTCCTTATCAGAATTTTGTGGTCTCAGGTATAACATAGGAAGACTGCACAGAAGACTTGCTATCCACATAAAGGGCATCACATGAGAGGCAGTGCAGTGTTGGATTGAGAGTTCACCTCTAAGACAGGAACATCTGAGTTCAAATTTCATCTCTGACCCATATTGGCTGTGTAACCCAAGGCAAATCCCAAAGTTTCCTCATAATGGGGTTCCATATACACATACGCATGTTACATATGTGTATATACATATACATGTAATTATATATGTATATTTTACACATGCATGTGTGTATGTATAATGGAACACTTGACCAATGATTTGGATATCTCAAAGGTGTAGATATTGTTTTTGGACCCAGAGGGGATCTTAGTCATTACATAATACAACACCCTCTTTTTCCAGAAAAGAAAAATGTGATGTCCAAAAGTGCATTGATTTACCTAAGGCATAATACTCTAATTCTTTCTCTTCACTGGCAGATTTGCCTTTCTAGTTTTCTCTTGAGCTAATTCTCTATTATGATGTGCTTATGTTACCTGAGTATATACCCCACTAAAAGAAAGAAAGTGATAATTCCCAAACCCAATGGCTAGTTAGGAAACCTAGGGATTAACAATCTACTCTAAGTAATACATAAAAGGCTATTATTTCCAGAGGCTATTTTCCATAGAGCGTGGTGAGCTTGGAATTGATGATCACTCAGATTCTATAACTCTACCAATTGGGTTGACTGTCATTCTAAAGATACACACACACACACACACATAAACACACATACAGGTAGAGATATGCATAGACATCTTTATATATGTGTGTATACATGCATATATGTGTATACGTATACATATATGTGTATGTGTGTACACACATATCTATCTGTTTTCTAAAAATGGAGTTCCTTATGTATATTCCTATTGTAAGGAATTACATGTACCCTTAAATAACTTTAAATATATATACACATACACATACACATACATACATACATACAGTATAATACACACACACTCACATACACACACATATAAAGGAATGGGTTGGTAGATTGGTGAGAATAAAATGCAATATAAAAATCCCCAAGTTAGCATGGCAGCATATTGTTTTGTCTTGTGAGGAAGATCCAACTGGTGTGCTCTCTTTGTTTCCATTAAATAATATGTGTAAGGCCCCTTGTCATCCTCAGAGGGCTATCTAAATGTTAGTAATTAAATTGTTGTTATTATTAGATGCAATAAGAAGAAAGGGATAGAGAAACTTCAGATGTATAGAAGAAAAAACCTCTTGACAGGGTGATGAGAACATTAACAAATGCTGTGAACTCTTTGTCTCTCTAGACAAAATTATTGAATAAACAATTTGCTCTGGATAGTTTAGTTATCTGTAAGCCTAAAGGCAGTGCTCTGGACCAGATGGTTTCTCTTGATCTACGATTTTTAAATGGGTTCAATGACTGCAATATCCCACAAATTGAAGTCAGTCTAATGAAGACTAAATCATAAAGATTAAAACAGATGTTAGGAAAATCCCCTATCATTGAAAAGGAGAAAAAAGACAATGAAAATAGTATTTTTTTATGACTTCTTTTCCCCTTTAGCATATAGACATACTTTTCTTTTTCTAATACTTGGGTATAAAACAGTTTGGAACTGCCATATAATAATTGCAATTATTGCCAGAAGTTTTGGAGTGTTCAACGTTCCCTAGCTCAGATCACTAGGGCTAATATTATGTTAATGACTAAAGAGAAAAAATTGGAGGTAAAACAAAAGGGGAGATAAGCACTATGGGGAAAGTTACTCAACCAGTTGTGCCTTGGAAATGGACGCTTTGTGTACAAGTGAATTAGACAAAAAAGAAAATAACTGAAGAAACAGAGTGTAACCAAGTTCTTAATCTCTTCTTTGGTGATATGTATCACCAAGTAACATTGAAAAAACTGCAGGCTGGATGAAGTAATCTGTATCTCCTCACTGTTCTCCTCCACATTCCAATTTGGCTCCTTCCTTCTTCCCACTCTCATTGAGGTCAAGTATTTTATTATATTGCTCTTTATCAATCTTCATGAAAATACCAGAAGGAGAGGGAGCGACAATAGAAAGGAAAGGAAAAAAACTTACAGTGACAATGATTCCTTGAACTTGTGATTTCAAAAGAAATGGTTGCATTGCAAATATCATATCTGAAATGATTTCCTGCCCTGAAAGTTTTTTTTAAATTTTTAATCCATATCTTTGTAATCACTAAAGTATTATAGAAATCTAAATTATTACTATTATCATTACTAATAAAAATATTTGTGTTAAGAAACCTGATGGCTAGATAATTAAAACAAGTTTTTGACATGTGATTAAAAGAAACAGAAAAAGAAGCTGTTTAACCATCTTCACATGGCTGGACTTTAGTTACTCTAGAATAGGTGTCCAAATAAAGGTAGCAGCTTTAGATTCTAAACCTTCTTGTACTAAGAGCCTTGGAGAAATGAAATAATGTAATTTTTGTTAAGTTATTATTCAACCATAATGCATCCTAACAGGCTTTAAAAAGTAAGGGAAAAAACTTCAATTAATCTGTGTTTACTTTTATTTGGAAAAAGAAAGTTAAAATAATTTTGAACAGGTTTACAATTTAGAAGAGTATTTTGTCCCAATGTGTTCAATTCTTCCCCATAAAATCAATAAAACTTATGGCAAAAGTCATCAAGAGAGGTTTAAAATGGTAGCTTAGACAGGGAAAGCTAGTGTTTCCAGGCCAGTGACTTGGTAACTGTCAACACAATACACACACAATTAATGCCTATTAACAATTTCTCAAAGTAACTATGAGTTATTGTCCTGATCTATATCTTTCCACTGACTCAGAGGGCTCTGGAGGAGAAAGTGAGGCTGGTAACTTTGCACAGCCCTGCCTCACTTAAGTCCAAAGCACTTGAAAGTCAAGACATCAGCTTCTTGATGTCATTGGTCCTCTTCAAAAATGAAGGACAAACAACAATCTGTAAAGAGTAGTAGCTGTCCCACTGGGGACCCAACTGGACAATTCTAGTTGGGAAATACTATTCTTTCTTTCCTCCTTCCCTCCAATACTTCCTTCCTTCCTTCTTTTCTTTCTTCCTTTTTTCCATCCTCTATCTTCTTCCCTCCCTCCTCTCCCTCTCTCTCTTTCTCTCTCCCTTTTTTCCCTCTGTCCACATAAAGAATCATGCCCTTACCTGTGAATGTTCTGCTTAAAGGAATATAAATTTTGATTGCTGAAACCTCACAAAATATCTTGGGCTTATGGGTTAGATTTCTTTTTTTCTCTTCCCTACTTATTTATTCTATTATTTAAAAAAAACAGGGACAATTAACTCTCTTGCCCTCATGTAGTTTGATTTATGATTTCTTGAAATGCAGCATTGGAAAACAAGGCTTTGATAAAGTCCACTTGGATTCAAAATAGAGCTCCTCCATCATTCCTTAAACCCAAATCACACAGGCTCTCATTGATTAGCCAACAATAGATACCAGCTTGAACCTCACTTGGTCATCGTTTGGGTTTTGATGGCTCAGAATAAGAGTAAATGGCAATTGGTTCTGTTTCGGTCAGAAGTTCTGAGAGTTTTCTCTCCCAGATTAATATTTTTTGACTAGGTAAAAGAAGCCATTTTTTTTTTTTGCCTCATTTCTTACATGATCTTAATCTCTGAATGGGTATTACCTCAGACAATCTGAGACCTGGGAAAGACCTGAGGTTCAAAAAGCCAAGCTCTCCCACTGTATCTGAGGTCATCTCCAGTTATCCTGATTTTACCACTGGACCCAGACAGAACTGGAGGAGAGAGTGAGGCTGGTGACTTTGCACAGTCCTCCCTCCCTCACTTAAATCCAATTCACTTCCAAGTCAAGACATCATCTTCCTGATGTCATCCATCCTCTTCAAGAACAAAGGACAAACAACAATAACTTGGTAATTGGCAACATGTTATAAATTCAGTTAGTATCTATTAGCATTCTATTATGGTTACTATCTCTTGACTTTATTGTGTATCCTTAAAATTATCCTAAGAATAATTTATTAAATGTTCAATTTTTTTATAAATTTAATTTGCAAATTTAATTATTTAGATAATTATTGTTATGCTAGGGGAAAATACCAAAGTAAATGACTGGTTTTAAAAGTTGGCAATACCTCACATACTTTTTTTTTTTTTTGGAGAGAAGGTGAACCAAATAGAATAAAGTATGGTATAGGACAGAGGTTCTTAAATATATTTGACTGATGGCCCCTTTTATAAAAAAATTACTTAGTACCCCCCTGGAAATCAACTTCATTTCATCCTTTAACTTTTCTTTTTAAATTTGCATCACATATATACTAAATGAGAGATCCTTAAGTTTAACAATTTATTGTAAAATTGTGGATTTTTTCCTACATTGAGATTTTGATGAAGCAATATTTTGTATCGTATAACCATATATTATCATATTGTAAACAAATAATTACATGCACATATTCCTGCCTGTGCATGCTGAACTTCCCTACAATATCTGAAATGCTCACCTGCCAACACTTGCTTTTTAAGATCTGTAGTGATCTTGGCCACTGATCAGTCATAACTTTACTTTTGTGTGTTTATTTGGAAAATAATGTAATCACTACAACTCTGTTACACAACAGATGAAACACGTAAGAATGTTTTTTTCAAAATTTTCTTTTCTCTTCTATTCTCATTCTTCTATAACTCCTTTATTTTTATCCAACACCCCCCAGTCGCACCCAAGGTTGCCCCCTTGGATTGTTCCAGCACACCCCAGGGGGCAGTATTGCCCACTTTGGAAACCTATGGTAGGAGAAAGAGAAATGGATTTGGAGTCAAAAGATTTAGGATTAAGTTCTTGCTATACTACTTACTTAGCTATGTGGCTATCATGTAGTCACTCGATCTTGTACTGCCTATCTCTTACTGTGAAGAAAATGCTTTGTAACTTCCGAAGTATTATGTAAATGAGGTACGTAATAGATAGCTTACTTTAAAACCAAGAAGACCTGAGTTCTAGACCTGCCTATGATACTTTTCAGTTAGAAGACCTGGGTAAGTAGCTTAAATTGTCAATGCTCCAGGCAACTCTCTAAGATCAAGCTGCAGAGGAGTTGTCGACCTTCCCTAATAAGAGGCAATTTCCTTACCTGGGAGTTTAAACTAAGATAGAAAATAATCCCTGTGAACCAAATGTTGACTTAGCCACCAATTAACATTATCTACATTGTACTGTATTTTTATTTATTTTGCTCAACATTTCCCAAATACATGTTTATCTGGTCCTGGTTACATTGGTAGTTTTGCAGGCTACTTGTGGCAAACTGGTTGGAGCTTTAACACCTCTGCTTGATGCTAATGAAATCCAGGTTCACTCCCTATGACCCTATGATTTACTAAGCTCTGAAGTTAGAAATTAAAAATGAAAACAGCCCCTGCTCTATTATCTTTATTGCAACTTCACAAGAAACACTTAGATATTCATATCCCCATTCATCTTTCTTACTGTATGAACAGATTTTCAGCATATAACTCTTGTTGCTGTTTTAGGGTACAAGAGAGCCAAAGAGTACGTGGTGAGCTTCCCAAAGCAGGACACTCATGGATCAGCTCCTACCTCCTTTTGTATTTACCTCCTCTGCTTCCAGTCTAGACTGCATTCATGAAGCTAATCAGGAATATTCACACTTATGGATGGAGAAACATTTCTTCAACTCTCTTTAGATAGCTATACTCTAATGAGGTACAAATTGCCATCTTAAATTCAGCTGTCCTCAAGTTTCATGTTTCCAACTATTTACTGTACAATCAACAAGCAGGATAATATGATCATAGATTTAGGACTAGAAAGAGCCTGGGAGTTCATCTAAGACTTGGGCTTAGGCACCTATTAACTATGCGATCTGAGCAGGTCTCTTAAATTGCATGACCCTCAGCTTCCTCATCTTCAAAATAATGCGACTGGAATGTTAAGATCTTTTCCATTTCTAAATCCATGATTTTATTACAAAAGTATGATCCCAGTCCTATATGCTGGTTTTGTGGTTGAGGAAATTGAAGCCCAGAGTTTAAATGACAGACCCAAGGTCATGCAGCTTTGAAGGAGCGGAGATGAGAATCAAACCCAATGCTCTTTCTAAACTGACATCATCATCTTTCTCTTTCTCCATTCCCTAGACTGGCTTTCCTCCCCAATTTTTGGCATTGGTGTCATCATAATTTTAGATTGCCAAACTAGAAAAATTTGGGACATCTTTTACTCTTCCCTCTTCTTTTCCCCCTACATAGTCCATCTTATACCATGTTATTAGTATCTAAAATGTCTTTTCTTTCCACTTCCACTGTTATGAACTGACCTCCTTAGCATCCCATTGATTTCAGGCTCTCTATTCTCTAACTCATCCTGTATGTAAGAAGCTTGTTAACCTAATCTTTATAAAATACTACTTTCATCATCTTTAAAATCTTCTTCATTAAGCTGAAACTCGTTGACCTGGCTTTCAAACCCAATTCTAATTGGATCTCACCCTACCTATCTGACTTTATTTCTTACCACTCCCCAGATATGTATCTCCTCCTCCTCCTATCAGCCTGTTCTATTTACTGACTCAAGTACATACTGCTGTTGGTCACCTTTTTGTTAATGTGTACAATATTCCTTTTCGGAATAGTCTCATCCTCTGTGTCTATTCAAATCCTTCTCACCATCCCTGAAGGCTTAGTTCAAATAGGCTTACACTTTTTGAAAAGAACTATCACAGCCCACATCTCTCTGTTTTCTGAATTAGACCGAGGATTCCTTGAGTTCCTAGAAGATAAGAAATAGTAAAAAACATTGGTTTTGTAGTCAGAGGATCTGAGTTCAAATAGGTTCTCTGTTAAATAATACTTTTGAGTAAGGTATTTCATTTCTATATTTCTATTTCTTTGATGATATATCAGTCTCTTATCCTATGTGTGATTAAAATATTTGTTAATAAAAACCAGCACAGTTTCTGGTATATTTTAGGTAACACATAAATTCACTTTTTGTATTAGCATTTCCCAACGAACACTTGTTGGATTGACTGTTTCATTTTATACCCAGGATAAATATGCCTATTAGTTTCTGGAAGTTGAAATTTGCTTGAAATTAGTTTGAAATAGGAACTGGACCTCTGATTATCAGTTTAGGGAACCATCAGTGAAGAAATTCCCTCTGCCAATGGAAGTCAGTGCTTCATCTGTAATGTAAGATGAGACTTTATGTACCCAGAGAGATAAAAGGTTAAGTGACTTTCCAAGGGCACATAAACATTGAGAGTGTATAAACATTATTAAACAAGTTACTGCTAAGGAAGACATCATAGGAATCAGCAAAAGTTTGGGAGTGAAAGATGGGTTATAGGGAGGTATGTGTAATGAGAGAAACCAAGGGGAAGTAGAGTTTATGAAGAAGGAAATTGAAAAAGGAGATGGAGAAAAAAAAGATGACCTAGACCTGAATTCAAGGATGTATCTTAGTAAAGGGAAAGTTTGATTTTATACTGTTGTATAGTCCCTTACTGTGTTTCAGCTACTTTTATGTTTCCCATCTTTTGTGAAAAAAGTATTGAAAAGGTTTTTTTTTAAATCCCCATGTTTCTCAAAGGAACTAGTCTGACTCTCATTTGAGGCTATGATTGGGAGATACTACACTCCTCTTTTCTGTATCAGCCAAGAGAGCATGTAGGGGCAGCTAGGTGGTGAAGTGGAGAGAGCACCACTGCAAGAGTCAGGAGGACCTGAGTTCAAATCTCACCTCAGGCACTTGACACTCACTAACTGTGTGACCTTGGGCAAGTCAGTTAACCTCCATTACCTCATCCTGGGTCATCTCCAGTCATCCTAATTAATATCTGGTCACTGGATTCAGATGGCTCTGGAGGAGAAGTGAGGCTGGTGACCTGCACAGCCCTCCCTTACTCAAAACAAAGTCAAGTGCAAGTCATGTCATCATTTCTCTGATGGCATGGCCTTCTTTGGCAATGAAGGACAAACACACTAGAGGGCATGTGAGGATACCTTTATGACAATTCACTCTGCATTCAAAGGAAGAGAATAGGGCTAAGAGATTTATTTTTCGGAAACATGTATGGTAAGTATGTTATAGCAATCTGTGACTGCATCGTAAATATAAAAACTAGCATATAAAGTATAGAAACAACTCAGTAAGAGTTATTTTTGTTGTAAGAAGCCCATCAGTGCCCATTTCTCCTCAAATAAATGGAAGAATCAATTATTTGAACAATTAGAAAAGAAAAAATCAACTACTACATGTCATAGCAACCTAAGATAATGTCCAATTTAAAATTAATAACCAGAATCAATGACTCAGATCAATGTGGAACAAAGAAAACAAACTACTCAGGGTTTTCGTTATTTGGATGAAATGGTATCTTTTTTCTGGCTGTACCAGAGAGAACTCTCAGGAAGGTTAATAACTGGATGTTCTTCACCATCTACGCATATTGGACCAACGGCTATGTGAACGTCGTGTAGCGTGAAGTGTGCTTCGGTTGAAGTAACCATGTTGATGGGCACAAGCTGATGCAGGTTTTAAAGGTTTCTTGAAGTCAAGAGCAAGCTGATTGAACTCTCAAGTGGTTTAGGAACTACACTCCTAGTGTGGTGTGATCCAAGATCCAAGGGTTTCATTAAGTGAAGAAACAGTTATAGGGTCCCTCATGAGTATAGACTTGTCTGGAAGATTCCAGATTGAGACAGATCTCAACTTGTTCCTTCTTAGGAGTGTGCGAAGTTACCTTGGAGAACTAGGATCGTGGATATATGCATGGACATTTGAAGTCTCATTTATTTGAGAGCCTCTGGCAAAATACTGAAATTATAAATAATAATGGCAAAAATAATACTAGCTAACACATAATATTTTAAGGTTTGTAAGTCTCTTTGAACGTAACTCATTTGATCATCACAGCAATGCTGTGAAAGGGAAACTATTATTATCCCCATTTTTTCAGAGGCCATGAGGGTAAACGATTTGCTTTGGGGAAAGATTTGAGCTTAGAACTTCCTGATTCCTAGTCTAACAATTTGTTCATTATGCCATATGACTTTCCTAGACCCATTATTCATTTTGAGGTAAACAAAAAGGGATTTTCCTATGCTTTGTGGGGCTGTTTAACTTCATTTATGTGAGAAAAAAATGCAGCAAAAGCACATTCAATGTGTACAAATCATCACCAAAATTCTAGTGTATAAACTTCACCCAACTATGAATGACTTAAACTAAACAAACTCACAGCAAATTATTTGAAACATTTTATTTTGTAACTTCTTGTAATCAGATTACAAAAAATGTTATTACACATTTATCTTTTGTTTGCACATACCATAAAAGAGACTTAACAGCTGCCCCAACAAATGGGAGAATGAATCAACAGGCCAGATATTCCAAGTGAATTAATGGTATCTTCATCAATTTTTTCCTACAATAACAGAGAGAGAGAGAGAGAGAGAGAGAGAGAGAGAGAGAGAGAGAGAGAGAGAGAGAGAGAGACAGAGAGACAGAGACAGAGAGACAGAGAGAGATGGAGAGAGACAGAGAGAGAGATGGGAAGAGAGAGAGAGAGAGAGAGACAGAGACAGAGAGACAGAGACAGAGACACAGAGAGAGAGAGACACAGAGAGAGACACAGAGAGAGACAGAGAGAGAGAGAGAGAGAGAGAGAGAGAGAGAGAGAGAGAGAGATTTTTGAATTGCTGGGAATCCCTGGGGTAATTTCATTGTGGTTGTGTATTGTTGTTGTTGTTCTGGTCTCAGCTTACTTATTGATTAAATAAATGACAATCTTTTCAGTTCATTATTTTTTACAGATTAAGGTCTAAGAAGATAGCTTCCATCAAATTTTTAAGTCTCTAACTTACTGACAAACACATTTTGTTCCTTAGAAACTTACATCTTTCTTTTGGATGCAAAACATCCTTCTCTTCAAGTACTCTCTTTAACATTGGAAGCCCACTGTGAGTTCCACACCTGAGGCTCTATGTCTTTGAAGGAGGGAATTCTTCTCTTTCCCCCATACACATCTTTGGTATATCTACCCAAATATCAAATAAGTAAAATCCATAAAACGTACAGAAGTATTTACTTACTATTTCCACTGTTTTCCTAACTGGAAGACTGAGACATAAAATAAAATTAAGGAATATCTTGACACCCTTTATTAAGTTAACAAATTTAATTGAAATCATTCAACTTCTTTGAAAATGTTTTTTCTAACCAAGAGATAATTGCAAAATTGCGGAGTTGAAATAGAAACATTTCTTCATTTATACTTTTATACTTTAAAATCTACCTTATATATCTAGAGTCTTTTAAGTTATAAGAGTGACTCTTGGATAAAAAACATGGTAGTCATGTATCTTTATTTACTCCATGGAGAACTAGGAAAAAATAGAATTTTTAGGTCTAAAGGCATATCAACATAGAATTGGAAGAAGGAAGAAAGGTAGTAATTACAAGGAAAAGCCAGGGATTAGGAAGAAATTACGTCAGGTCGTAGACTCAAAAGGAGGGGTGAATAGATAAATGTGTGATAAAGGGAAAGTAGGAAAATTATGAGATCTGAGAGATGAGAAAATATGAAATAAATGAGTCTAGGTATTGTGGTACTAATTAGACTGCAAAGGAGAAAGGAATCGTTTGGAGAGAGGAGTTGGAGTTGGTAGCCAAAGTTAGAGGTATAAATTTATTTCGTATGATGAATAAGAATGTTTAGGACATGATCTTCATCACTGGACTACAGAATAAGGCTAACTAGTCAGGTGACTATAGGGGGAAAAGCCAGTCAACAAGCATGCAATGTGTCTGGTGCTGGGCTAAGGCAGTAGGGATATAAAGAAAAGCAAAAGATGGTTCTTGCTCTCAAGGAACTCACAGTATGATAGAGGATACAACACACAAATAATTTAGCATTAACAAGGCAAAGTCAGGATAAACTGCAGATAATTAACAGAGGGCAAGCACTAGCACTAAGAGTAATCAGAAAAGGTTTCTTGTATAAAGTGGGATTTTGACTGAAGTTCAAAGGAAGCCAAGAAAGCCAGTAGGTAGAAATGAAGAAGGACAGTATTCCGGGCATGGGTAACAGTCACATGGAACATCCTATTTGAGGAATAACAAAAAAGGCCAGGGTCGCAGGATTGCAGGTAATGTGGCAAGGGAGTAACATGTAAGAAAACTGGAAAGGTTGGAAGAGTCCAAATTGTGAAGGACTTTAAATGCCAAATATAGGATTTTATATTTGATCCTGGAAGCAATAAGACATCATTGTAGTTTATTGAATAGGAGTGTGACATGATGAAATTTGAATTTTAGGAAGATTAATTTGGGAGATGAACAGATGATTGATTAGAGTGGGGAGAGACTCCAGACAGGGGAAAAAAACCAACAGGGTACTACAGTAGAACAGGCATGAAGTGATTGATGGTGGCAGTGTCAGAGGAGAGAAGGAGGCATATAGGAGAGATATTAGGAAGGTAAAATTAACAAATCTTAGCAATAAATTGAATATGAGGGTGAGAGAGAATGAGGAGTCAAGGATGACACCAGTAATGGCGAAATTTGGAAAAGGAAGGGTTGGTGGGGCATGGAAGATAATGAATTAAGTTCTGGATATGGTGAGTTTAAGATGTCTAAGGAACATCCAGTTTAAGACATCTAATATGTAGCTGGAGATGTGAGTCTGGTTGTTAGGAGGGAAGCTAGGGCTAGAAATGAGAATCACCAGCATAGAGAAAACAAATAAATAAAGGGGACTACTGAGATCACCATGGGAAATGGTATGGAGGAGAAATTGTGCAAATGTAAATGCATACACTCTGAGAGAAAGGGAGAAATAATAAGAAATAGAATTTATACAGCACTTTAAGGTTGTCTTTTCTCTTCATACGTTTTCTGAGTTAATCCCCTGTGAATAGTTACTATCATTATGCCCATTTTACAGATGGGGAAACAGGCTGAGAGCCCTGCCTGTGGGCACATGGTATTTGAGGGGAGACTTCAAATCAGGCCTTCCTGATTCAAGTTCAGAGCTCTTAACCGCTTTGTCATCTACCGACAGGATGCTGTTGAGGAAGAACAGAGGATTAGGTATAGCTTTCATTTTGTGAGAGAAATGAATGCAGGAGGCAAAAATTATGTGAAGGGTAAAATGGAAGGGTGCTTCACCCAGTGGATTTGGTGCTGTGTTTTTTTTTAAACAAAAACATATTCAATCTTAATTCTAAAGTTGTTCCCTAGATTAGTTTCAGTCATTAGGCTTAAACAACATGGGTAAAGGAAGTTTGGCTTCCTGCCCCAAGTTGGGAAATCCTAACTGTGTATATCTTTCCAATCTGTCCCAGTCTTGCCCAGGAAAACAAGCAAGGCCAGCACCATCCTCATTTCATTCTGATCTAGAAAAAGGAAATAGAGGCAAACTCCCTTGTCTGTATTGATCTTTGTTTTCTACCGTATGCATTCCTTTATTTATTGACCTGAGAGCCCTGCTGTACTCCTGGGTTCAGAAGATTCCCTAGCATACATTGCTTGGCACATCTACTTTCCTCTGAACAAACTCATTGTAAAGAGACTCTTCCACAAAAAACCTCAATATGGCCATGCAGCACTGACCTTGGTGGAAGAACACTTTGATAAACAAAGCCCACAGCATTATCTACTATAAAGGAAACATTCTTTATAAAAATCCTCAGGATATACAAAATCAAAAGGAGTGTATTTCAAAAAGATGGTTAATTTTTTTATTTTCTGAAAAGAGAAGTGTCTTTTAACCAGGACCACATAGTCACTGAATATTTGTTTTGGAGACTGCACTAAAACTAGATAATGGGGAAAAGTTGAAATGATTGTGCAAGTCCTTGATGCTCAATTATAACAAAACATTGATTTGAAAAGACTTGAGTAATTACTCTCTGGCAATAGTAAAAGGGACAAACTGGAATGGAATCTAAAGTTTTCTTTTTCACTTGGAATCTTTCAATCTTGAAGCCCAGAAAGAAACTTTCAAAATTCATCAAAAAATGGGTCGACATTCTTTTTTTTTTTTGCTTTTTTCTAATTTATTTATTTGTTTTTAGCTTTCAACATTCGTTTCCAGAAGATTTTGAGTTACAAATTTTCTCCCCATCTCTCCCCTCTGCCCAGTCCAAAACAGTATTACCCCTTCCCCCAATCTGCCCTCCCTTCTATCCTACCCCTCCCTACTCTTATCCCCATCCCCTCTATTTTCTTAGAGGACAAGATAGATTTCTATATCCCATTGCCTGTATATCTTATTTCCCAGTTGCATGTAAAAACAATTTTCAACATTCATTATTAAAACTATGAGTTCCAACTTTTCTCCCTTCCTCCATCCCCACCCATCCCCACTGAGAGGGAAAGCAATTCAATATATGCTATACATGTGTAGTTATACAAGTCATGTTGTGAAAGACTAACTATATTTTCCTTTATCCTATTCCCCAATGGTTTTATTCTCTCTTTTGATCTTATCCCTCCTTGGAAGTATTTACTTCTAATTATATCCTCTTCCTATTTGCCTTCCCTTCTATCATTCCCCCACAGCACCACCCCTATGCTTATTCCTTTCTCCCCTACTTTCCTGGAATGTAAGATAGATTTTCATAGCAAATTGAGTGTGCATGTTATTCTGTCATTAAGCCAAATGTGATGAGAGTAAGGTTCACTCTTTCTTTCTCACCTCCTCCTTCTTCCCCTCTATTGTAAAAGCTTTTTCTTGCCTCTTTTATGGGAGATAATTTTCCCTATTCTGTTTTTCCCTTTCTCCTTCCAATATATTCCTTTCTCACCCCTTAATTTTAGTTTTTTAGTTATCATTCCTTCTTATTCAATTCACTCTGTGCCCTCTGTCTATATGTATATAATCCCTCCAACTACCTTAGTATTGAGAGAAGTCTCAAGAGTTATAAGCATTATCTTTTAATGTAGGAATGTAAACAGTTCAACTTTAGTAAGTCCTTTATGATTTCTCTTTTCTGTTTACCTTTTCAAGCTTCTCTTGATTCCAGTGTCTGAAAATCGATTTTGTGTTCAGCTCTGGTCTTTTCATCAAGAATGCTTGAAAGTCTTCTATTTCATTGAAAGACCATTTTCCCCCTGAAGTATTATACTCAGTTTTGCTTGGTAGGTGATTCTTGGTTTTAATTCTAGTTCCTTTGACTTCTGGAATATCATATTTCCTGTGATTCCTTAATGTAGAAGCTGCTAGATTTTGTGTTATCCTGGTTGTATTCCACAATACTCAAATTGTTTCTTTGTGGCCACTTGCAACATTTTCTCCTTGACCTGGGAATTATGGAATTTGGCTACAATATTCCTAGGAGTTTTCCTTTTGGGATCTCTTTCAGGAGGTGATCAGTGGATTCTTTCAATATTTATTTTACCCTCTGGTTCTAGGATATCAGGGCAGTTTTTCTTGATAATTTCTTGAAAGATGGTGTGTAGGCTCTTCTTTTGATCATGGCTTTCAGGTAGTCCCATAATTTTTAAATTGTCTCTCCTGGTTCAATTTTTGAGGTCAGTTGTTTTTCCAATAAGTTATTTCACATCATCTGCTATTTTTTCATTCCTTTGGTTTTGTTTTATAATTTCTTGATTTTTCATAAAGTCATTAGCTTCCATCTACTCCATTCTAATCTTTAAGGAATTATTTTCTTTTTTTTTTTATAAATTTATTTATTTATTTCACTTTTAACATTCATTTTCACAGAATTTTTGGGCTCCAATTTTTCTCCCCCCTTGTCCCCTCCCCCCACCCCAAAACACTGAGCATTCCAATTGCCCCCATCACCACTCCACTCTCTCCTCCATCATTCCTCTCTGCCCTTGTCTCCATCCTCTCTTCTGTCTTGTTGGGCCAAATAACTTTCTATACCCCTTTACCTGTATTTCTTATTTCCTACCGGCAAGAACAGTACTTGACAGTTATTCCTAAAACTTTGAGTTCCAACTTCTTTTCCTCCTTCCCTCCCCACCCCCTCCCTTTGGAAGGCAAGCAATTCAATATAGGCCAAATCTGTGTAGTTTTGCAAATGACTTCCATAATAGTCGTGTTGTATAAGACTAACTATATTTCCCTCCATCCTATCCTGCTTCCAATTACTTCTATTCTCTCTTTTGATCCTGTCCCTCCCTGTGAGTGTCAACCTCAAATTGTACCCTCCTCCCCATGCCCTCCCTTCCATCATCCCCCCCCACCCTGTTTATCCCCTTGTCCCCCACCTTCCTGTATGGTAAGATAGGTTTTCATACCAAAATGAGTGTGCATTTTATTCCTTCCTTTAGTGGAATGTGATGAGAGTAAACTTCATGTTTTCCTCTCACCTCCCCTCTTTTTCCCCAAACTAAAAAAATCTTTTGCTTGCCTCTTTTATGAGAGATAATTTGCCCCATTCCATTTCTCCCTTTCTCCTCCCATATATTTCTCTCTCACTGCTTGATTTCATTTTTTTTTTAAGATATGATCCCATCCTATTCAATTCACTCTGCGCACTCTGTCTCTATGAGTGTGTGCGTGTGCATGTGTGTGTGTGTGTAATCCCACCCAGTACCCAGATACTGAATAGTTTCAAGAGTTACTAATATTGTCTTTCCATGTAGGGATGTAAACAGTTCAACTTTTATAAGTCCCTTATGACTTCTCTTTGCTGTTTACCTTTTCATGCTTCTCTTCATTCTTGTGTTTGAAAGTCAAATTTTCTTTTCAGCTCTGGTCTTTTCATCAAGAATGCTTGAAAGTCCTTGATTTCATTGAAAGACCATTTTTTCCCCTGAAGTATTATACTCAGTTTTGCTGGGTAGGTGATTCTTGGTTTTAGTCCTAGTTCCTTTGACTTCTGGAATATCCTATTCCATGCCCTTTGATCCCTTAATGTAGAAGCTGCTAGATCTTGTGTTATCCTGATTGTATTTCCACAATACTTGAATTGTTTCTTTCTAGCTGCTTGCAATATTTTCTCCTTGACCTGGGAATTCTGGAATTTGGCCACAATGTTCCTAGGAGTTTCTCTTTTTGGATCTTTTTCAGGTGGTGATCGGTGGATTCTTTCAATATTTATTTTGCCCTCTGGTTCTAGAATATCAGGGCAGTTTTCCTTGATAATTTCATGAAAGATGATGTCTAGGCACTTTTTTTGATCATGGCTTTCAGGTAGGCCCATAATATTTAAATTATCTCTCCTGGATCTATTTTCCAGGTCAGTTGTTTTTCCAATGAGATATTTCACATTATCTTCCATTTTTTCATTCTTTTGGTTTTGTTTTGTGATTTCTTGGTTTCTCATAAAGTCATTAGCCTCCATCTGTTCCATTCTAATTTTGAAAGAACTATTTTCTTCAGTGAGCTTTTGAATCTCCTTTTCCATTTGGCTAATTCTGCTTTTGAAAGCATTCTTCTCCTCATTGTCTTCTTGAACCTCCTTTGCCAATTGAGTTAGCCTATTTTTCAGGGTGTTATTTTCTTCAGCATTTTTTTGGGTCTCCTTTAGCAGGGTGCTGATCTGTTGGCCATACTTTGCTTGCAAGTCTTTTATTGCTCTTCCCAGTTTTTCCTCCACCTCTCTAACATAATTTTGGAAATTTTTTGAGCTCTTTATGACCTTTTCCCAGAACTGATCCCATTGAGTGGGCTGGGATGTAGAAGCACTGACTTCTGTGTCTTCCCCTGATGGTGAACTCTGCTCTTCCTCATCAGAAAGGAGGGGAGGAGAAACCTGCTCACCAAGAAAGTAACCCTCTATAGTCTTGTTTTTTTTCCCTTTTCTGGGCATTTTCCCAGCCAGTGACTTGAGCTCTGAATATTCTCCTCACACCCACCTCGCCTCTGGATCCTCCCAGCCAGCGCTTAGGGTCTGAGACTCAAATGCTGCTCCCCAGCCTCAGGGCTTTGGGTGGGGGCAGGGCTGCTATTCAGTGTGAGATTAAGTTTAGGTGCTCAGGTGGGGGCAGGGCAGCCTCACGGGCTCAGTTCCCTCAGGGGGTTTATGCAGAGACCTTCAACAATGGATCCTGGCTCCTGCCTGCTTGGGGAGCCCTGGTCTGCTCCCACCTCCACTGGTGCCTCCCAAGGGGGCCTGAGTATGGGGGCATACTCTCGACCCACCAAAGAGACCTTCTCACCGACCCCCGTCACCTGTGGGTGGAGGGACCCGCACGGCTGCTGATGATCCCGTCCCTGAAGTCCGCTCAGATCTGTTTCTCTCAGTGCCGGGGCCGGGGCAGGGCTGGGCTGGGCTCCACGTCTGCCATGCAACGGACCTTTTACGAGAGGTTTGCAGGTCCCTCTGTCACAGAAATCTTATCCGCTCCGCTGTTATGTGACTTCTCCTGCTCCTGAATTTATTGGCAGCTCTTTACTACAGATATTTCATGGGCTGTGGGTTTGGAGCTAGCGTATTTGTGTGTTTCTACTCCGCCATCTTGGCTCCACCCCCGAGGAATTATTTTCTTCAGTGGGCTTTTGAACTTCCTTTTCTGTGTGGCTAATTTTGCTTTTTTAGGACATTCTTCTCTTCTTTAGCTTTTGAATCTCTTTTGTCATTTGAGTTAGTCTATTTTTTACAGTGCTATTTTCTTTAGCATATTTTGGGATCTCTTTTAGCAAGCAGCTGATTTGTTTTTCATAATTTTCTTACATCACTCTCGTGTTTCTTCCCAGTTTTTGCTCTTTTTCTCTTACTTGATTTTCAAAATCCTTTTTGAGCTCTTTCATGGTCTGAGACCAATTCATATTTTTCTTGGAGGCTTTGAATGAGCTTTGACCACCTGAATTTGAACCCAAATTCTCCACAGGGCTGTCATAAGAAAAATTCTTTCTCTCATGGTGGCCTTCTTTTAGTATGGGATGGGGAGGGAGGAAGGATAAAACTTAAAAGTTCACAGCAGAGAATAAAAGAAAACTCAGAAGGAAGTACAGAAAAGCAGAGTAGCTTTGAAACTAATGTGTAATATTTATTATATAGTGTTTCCTTCATTCCTTGCTTCCTTCCTTCCTTCTTTTTGGAAGCACTTGGGGTTAAGTGGCTTGCCCAGGGTCTCACAGCTAGTAAGTGTTAGAGGTCAAATTTGAACTCAAATCCTCCTGACAGCAGGACTTTTGCTCTATCCACTGTGCCAATTAGCTGCACCTATTACACAATTGTTAGGTATTTTTTTAAACTATGACACTGAGATTCATGGTTTCATAATTCTGCATGAGTAAATTGAAAATATTTTGTCTTTTAGTATTTAAGTTCAAAATGAATAATTTTTTAAAAAGTACTTTGTAGTATAGGTATGTAAGACCTTATTAGCTTTTCAGCACTGTTCCTGTGAAATAGCACCCAAAAGCTAGAGAATAATCATTTAAGATTGTTAAGGCTTGATTTGTACTTCCATCACAATTTCCATCAATACATTATAACCCTAAACATAAACATCTAGTTCATGTCCATGACCTTGTCTTGATTGCCAACAGTCAGCTCTTATATATTTGTATGTGACTCATCTACAGCAATATATGAGCCCCATCTTGACTTTCCCCAAACTGTTAGTCAGTGTGTCCTCATAAAATTCAAGCTTTTTAAAAAAATACTTGTCTATCTATGACAAACATCATAGGGAAGTACAATCTGATGGGTGTTAAGAGATGAAATAAAACTGCCTCCATCAATCAATCAAGCAGTATTTTTTAAATGTCTGTCTACTCCTGCCAATATTTCTGCTAGATACTATACAAAAGCAAAGGAAAGAGAACCTTTGTCCTTAGGGGAGCTTACATTTTTTCAGATCTAGTGCAATACCCTGCAAATAGAAGGTTCTAATGAATATCTGTTCAATTACATTGAAGACTGGTCTCTCTGAATTCTTTTCCTTTAAACCATGTTTGAAAGCATTAGATAAGAGTGTAATTTAAATAGAACTTGACACCCAAATGGCTACTTAAATTGTCTATTGGGAATGCCTGCCCCGACCTCAGCACCTGAACATAATCTCATACTGAATAGCAGCCCTGCCCCCACCAAAAGCCCTAAGGCTGGAAGCAGCATTTGAATCTCAGACCCCAAACGCTGGCTGGGAGGATCAGGAGGCGAGGTGGGTGGGAGGAGAATATTCAGAGGTCAAGTCACTGGCTGGGAAAATGCCCAGAAAAGGGAAAAGAAATAAGACCATAGAAGGTTACTTTCTTGGCGAACAGGCATTTCCTCCCTTCTTTTCTGATGAGGAAGAACAATGCTTACCATTAGGCAAAGACACAGAAATCAAGACTTCTGTGTCCCAGCCCACCCAATGGGCTCAGGCCATGGAAGAGCTCAAAAAGAATTTTGAAAATCAAGTTAGAGAGGTAGAGGAAAAGCTGGGAAGAGAAATGAGAGACTTGAAGTCAAAGCATGAGCAGCAGATCAGCTCCCTGCTAAAGGAGACCCAAAAAAATGTTGAAGAAAATAACACCTTGAAAACTAGCCTAACTCAATTGACAAAAGAGGTTCAAAAAGCCAGTGAGGAGAAGAATGCTTTCAAAAGCAGAATTAGCCAAATGGAAAAGGAGATTCAAAAGCTCACTGAAGAAAACAGTTCTTTCAAAATTAGATTGGCACAGATGGAGGCTAAGGACTTTGTGAGAAAGCAAGATATCACAATAGAAAACCAAAAGAATGGAAAAATGGAAGATAATGTGAAATATCTCATTCGAAAAACAACTGACCTGGAAAATAGATCCAGGAGAGACAATTTAAAAATTTTGGGACTACCTGAAAGCCATGATCAAAAGAAGAGCCTAGACATCATCTTTCATGAAATTATCAAGGAAAACTGCCCTGAGATTCTAGAACCAGAGGGCAAAATAAATATTCAAGGAATCCACAGAACACCACCTGAAAGAGATCCAAAAAGAGAAACTCCTAGGAACATTGTGGCCAAATTCCAGAGTTCCCAGGTCAAGGAGAAAATATTGCCAGCAGCTATAAAGAAACAATTCAAGTATTGTGGAAATGCAATCAGGATAACACAAGATCTAGCAGCCTCTACATTAAGGGATCGAAGGGCATGGAATAGGATATTCCAGAAGTCAAAGGAACTAGGACTAAAACCAAGAATCACCTACCCAGCAAAACTGAGTATAATACTTCAGGGGAAAAATGGTCTTTCAATGAAATAGAGGACTTTCAAGCATTCTTGATCAAAAGACCAGAGCTGAAAAGAAAATTTGACTTTCAAACACAAGAATGAAGAGAACCATGAAAAGGTGAACAGTAAAGAGAAGTCATAAGGGACTTACTAAAGTTGAACTGTTTACATTCCTACATTGAAAGACAATATTTGTAACTCTTGAAACTTTTCAGTATCTGGGTACTGGGTGGGATTACACACACACACACATGCACACGCACACACTCATAGAGACAGAGTGCGCAGAGTGAATTGAATAGGATGGGATCATATCTTAAAAAAAAATGAAATCAAGCAGTGAGAGAGAAGTATATTGGGAGGAGAAATTGAATGGGGCAAATTATCTCTCATAAAAGAGGCAAGCAAAAGACTCATTAGTGGAGGGATAAAGAGGGGAGGTGAGAGGAAAACATGAAGTTTACTCTCATCACATTCCACTAAAGGAAGGAATAAAATGCACACTCATTTTGGTAGGAAAACCTATCTCACAATACAGGAAAGTGGGGGATAAGGGGACAAGCAGGGTGGGGGGGATGATAGAAGGGAGGGCATGGGGAGGAGAGTGCAATTTGAGGTTGACACTCATGGGGAGGGATAGGATCAAAAGAGAATAGAAGTAATGGGGGACAGGATAGTATGGAGGGAAATATAGTTAGTCCTATACAACACAACTATTATGGAAGTCATTTGCAAAACTACACAGATTTGGCCTATATTGAATTGCTTGCCTTCCAAAGGGAAGGGGTGGAGAGGGAGGGAGGTAAAGAAGTTGGAACTCAAAGTGTTAGGATCAACTGTCGAGTAATGTTCTTGCCACCAGGAAATAAGAAATACAGGTAAAAGGGTATAGAAAGCTATCTGGCCCTACAGGACAAAAGAGAAGACGGAGACAAGGGCAGAGAGGGACGATAGAAGAGAGAGCAGATTGGTCATAGGGGCAATTAGAATGCTTGGTGTTTGGGGGGGGAGGGGATAAAAGGGGAGAAAATTTGTAACCCAAAATTTTGTGAAAATGAATGTTAAAAGTTAAATAAATAAATTTAATTATAAAAAAAAAACAAAAAAAGAAAAGAAAAAAGGACCCAAAACAACTATGAACATAAAAACCCATCATCATCATCATCAACAACATCAGCAGAGTTTTAGAATCTAATTATGGAAGATAAAAATAAGAAGTAGGAAATCCCCTCATATATTTTCATTCCTTGATTCAATCTTGAAGAATAAAATATCTTTAAAAAGGATATTCAGATTGACCTAGGGATGATATAGTTTACTGGGTATTAATCTTTCTTGAGGTAGAAGAAGAAGAGTAGAAGGTGAAGTCACTGTTTCTTCAAGCATGATTTCATGCATTCGTTCATTATGACAGAAATCTTTGGTGTGCTCTGCAGACATTTCTGATGAAATATTTTGTGTTTCTTCACTTTCCTTTATAGCAAGGGAGAGAATGGACATGGTAGAATTATGTTAGAAAGGAAAGGGAGTTACAACTGGTATGTATATATACCTCCTGTCTATCTATCTATCTGTCTGTCTGTCTGTCTGTCCATCCATCTATCCAATCTAATGTATCATCTGTTGCTACCTTTGGCACTTCCTGAAATGCCTCATCATGATGTGATATTTAATTCCCACAATGTTCTTAGAATAAAATTTTATAACTACATTTAAGAACTATAGGTATTGGAATACTATATTCTGTAGAGCAAGAGAGCTGGGGTTATGATCAACAGTAATTTTCCTAATGAATTTAAGTACAATCCTGAATGAATTAAAAGGATATTTAACAAACTTGAAGACTTTCAGATTTTTGTGATAAAAATCCCAGAAATTAGGGGGAAATTTGACATATAACATCCAGGAGAAATATGAGGTAAACATTAAAGATCAATTATAAGGAATTCAATAAGGTCAAATTGTTTATATATTTGAAAATATTAACAGTAGTCTTAAGATTGTCAGCATTGGGTAGTCTGGGAATGGGAAATGCTTAGGCTGAGCTAAGCATAATGGAGTGATTCTAAAAAAAAATAAAACTGTAGGGAGAGAGAAAAAGGAGATAAAAAGGAGAGATAAAAAGGATACAATGAAGCATAAGAAGAAAAATTGATACAGAAGAAGCTAGTAGGGGAGAGGATGGGTAAGGCTGGAACCTTATTCTCATTAGGAATAGATTAAAGAAGGAAATACACACACATATATGTATATAAACATGCATACATATGTGTGTATATATATATTCATACATATGTATATTTAGAGAGAAGGAGAATGGTATAAAAGTCTAAATTCAAAAAGAAGTAAGATGGCAAGGGCATAGACTGGAGGAAGAGGATAAGGGAGCGATTCTTAGACGGTGGATAGGTTAAAGAATAGGAAGGCAATGCAGCAGGTAGAAGTAAAGCGTAGAAATGAGAAACGATAGGGTTAATAGGGTGAAGATTGTGAGGAAAAATAGGAAGAAGGAAAATATGCAAGTAATTGAAGCTTAGAACAGGAATGGGACAAATTTACCCATAAAACAGAAACAGCAGATTAAAATTTTGAATTCATCCGTATGTTGCTTTCAGGAAATACTATAAAAATAAGAGATATACACAAAGATAAAATAAAGGGTGGGAGCAGAATATAATAAAGTATCTGAGCATATATACTTGTCAAAATAGACACAAGGAACTATATGAACATAAACATATAACACTTTTTACACAAATAAACGCAAATCTAAGTAGTTGAAGCGATATTTTTTGTTTATGGGAAGATAAAAAAGCCAATATAATTTTTAAATGACAATTTGACCTAACTAATCTATTTATTTAATGTCATCCCAATTAAATTACTAAAAATTTTATTGAGTCAGAAAAAATAAAGTTCATTTGGAAGAACAAAAAGGTCAGAAATTTCAAAAAAATCAGGGAAAAAAAGATGTAAAGGAAGGAAATTCAGCCGTATCACATCTTAAACTATATTATACGGCAAGAATATTGCTAAAATGTAAAAAGAACAATTTTAATTATTTTAAATTAAAATTTTCCTGTATAAACCAAATCTATATAACCAAGAATATAAGGAATACGGAAATTAAAAAAAAATTCTTAAACAATCTCTCAGATTGAATGTGATTGAGCTGGGATATTTCTGTAGGGTGGGAATTGATAAACTGATTGATTTAGAAAAACAATGAAAGACTTGGACTTATGAAGGAAGATGCTATCCACCTTTGGAGAAACAGGTGACAGGAAGAAATAAGCATAGTATGGTCTTACATACATGTGTGTGTTTATGTATATATACATACACACATATACATATACATCCAGGCTTAATAGTAGCCTTCTTTATGGTGGTAGGGGAGGGAGGAGAAAAATAAAGTGAAATGTGCATAGCAGAGAACATAAGAAAGCCAGCAAGGAAGCAAAGAAAAGCTGGATGGCTTTGAAAATAGAATGCAGTATTTATAGTATAGGTTTCTTGAAATAGAAATTTATTGTTTTATATTGAATCCTTTCTTATGGTCTGCTGTGTACATGGCAATGTCTTTTTTTTTCCTTTTTTCACTTTCCATTTAAGTTTAACATAAAAAAATACAAAAAATGCAAAAAACAATCAACCTTGCAGAGGACCATCAGAGAGTCAGATTCAGCTCTTATCATTTTGGGGAAGAAGGAACATTCCCATCCTTAAATATGACACACCATGATGAGGAGGAGCCCTTGAATTTTGTTATCTGGCTCAGAATAAAAGCACAGGAAGAGCTTAAAAACTTGAAAGCTAGAAAGGCTTTGAAACCCAACCAGTGATAAAATCTGTACTTACTGTCCAAAAATTAGCCCAACTTGGGGGATGCTTATCACCTTATTTGTTGCAGTGTTATATTTTCCAGTCACAGCAATTCTTGAAGACCTTCAAATTATCTGTGTTGTGGTTATGATCTGTGTCAGTGGAAAGAACACACTCACACACCAAGAAAATCATATTCTTGAAATATTGATGAAAAATAAAAACAGTGTCTGTATATCTGGAGGGGGGGGGGTGGTAAACATTGAAGGTTTTTCAAGACCACATGCAATCTTAATAAACTGGGGGAAAAAGTGTATTGGTAATATAAATACATTGCTGCCTGAATTATTTAAATAGTAAAATAAGCAATACAAGGCCTTTGAATATATTTCTGAGATATTTAGGCAAAGAAAACTTTACTTCTGACACTTACTTAAGTTGGGATACATTTATCTGGATTTTCTGCAGTCAGTGTCAATGATTTTAAAATTTTCTCATACTTGTCTAATTTGCAATTAGATGAGTTGATGGCTTCATGTATTGCAAAACAAGGAATCTGGAAGAGTAGAAAGCTTCTTAGTGTTGGCAGTACTCCAGGTTTTCACTTAGTAGATTGATAGAGAGCACATGGTGACTTGGCGAACTTAACTCTTTAATTAATGATGCTACATGAAGAGTGGTGAGTGGTGTCTGCTCTACTGCTTTGACAACCACAGTGTTTCTATGGCAAATGGCAGGTCCAGTTTTCCAAATAATCAAAGAGACATTCCACTACAAAGCAACAGGTGAACGTGAATTTCATCAATATTGAATCATATTCTCCAATAAATCCATGCTGTAGTGCCTCATGGTAGTGTGAGGTGACTGGACAGCGGAATGGAAATAGTAGAAGGTTCTATCCAGCTAAAACACTTTTGTATTGGGGGTAGATGATATTACATGTCATTTAAAGACCAACATAATTATATTTGGAAACGCTACTCATAGAAGTATTCACCAACTGAAGATTTTTTTTTTCCCCAAGCAAACAACTTAGGAAGTGTTTCTACACAGAAAGATTATGACTGAGATCAAAGAAGAGAGAACACACATTATTGAAATTATGGATCTATGAAATATTAAGATAGTGGACTGAATTTTAGTCCCTTTGTTTCCCACAACCCAACATTTCCCAAACACTAAATAGTAATAATTATTGTAGTACCAACATGACTCATGAGATTGTAGATTTTAAATGAGTATGGGTTCAATGGCAACTCATATGTATTTATTTTTTTACACTTAATAGTATTTTTTACAATGATATGCAAACATGGTTTTCAAAATTCATTTTTGTAAGATTTTGAGTTCCAAATTTCCCCCCCTCTCTTCCTATTCTCCTCCCTCCTCAACATAGCAAGCGATCTTATATAGGTTATACATGCACAATCATGTTAAACATATTTCTACACTGTTGTTTGTCCTTCCTTCTCAAAGAGGACCATGATATCAGGAAGATGATGGCATAACTTGCAAGTCAATTGGATTTAAGTCAGAGAGGGTTTTGCGAGGTCATCAGCCTCACTTTCTCCTCTGGGACCAAGTGGCAAGATATAGATCAGGATGACTGGAGATTGCCCCAAATGTAGTGGGAAATCATGGCAGTTTTTAAACTAAGTTCTTTCTGAGTCTTCATTTTGACTGAGGCAATATCCTTTCTGTAATTAAGGCTAGGTAAGAAATGAGCCAAGGAATGATACCTTTTACTTAACCCATCCACAAAAAAGTTAATCTGGGAGGGAAGACCCTCAGGGTTTCTGTCCAAAGCAGAAACAATTTTACACACTGAGCCATCAGATCCCAATCAATGTCCACTAAGTGGTACTTGGACTATTACCTATTGTTGACCAATTGATGAGAACCAGAGCTGAGTTTAAGGCAGAGCATTTAAAAAAAATACGTTTATTTATTTTTATTTTTCAACATTCATTTCTACCAGATTTTTAGTTCCAAATTTTCTCCTCATTTCTCCCCTCCCCCACTCTGATATAGCATGCATTCTGATTATCCCTTCCCCCAATCTACCCTCCTTTCTATTTCCTTCCCCCCTTATATCCTTCCCTCTTACTTTTTTGTAGGGCAAGATAGAGTTCTATACTCCATTGCCTATATATCTTATTTCCCAGTTGCATGTAAAAACACTTTTAATTTACTTAATTTAATTTAAATTTAAATAATTAATTTAATTTAAAAGCATTTGTTTTTAAAACTCTAAGTTCCAAATTCTCTTCCTTCTTCTCTCCCCACCCACCCTCTTGGAGAAGGCAAGCAATTCAATATAGGTTATACATGTGTAATTATGCAAAACGCTTCTATAATAGCCATGTTGTGAAAGATTAGCTCTATCTCCATCCTGTCCTGCCCCCCACTTATTCTATTTTCAACTTTGATCCTTTTCAGAAGTATTGTTTCTGACTACCTCCTTTCCTAATCTGCCCTCCCTTCTATCATTCCCCACCTCATCCCCTTTCCTCTTACTTTCCTTTAGGGTAAGATACATAATTGAGGGTGTATGTTATTCCCTCCTTAAGCTAAATCTTATGAGAGTAAAGTTTAGTCATTCCCTCTTATGTTGTCCCTCTTCCCCTCAATTGTGAAACCTTTTTATTGCCTCTTATGTCAGAGAATTTACCACATTCTGTCTCTCCCTTTCTCCCAATATATTCCTCTCTTTTCTCTTACTTTTATTTTTTAGATATTATCCCTTCATATTCAACTCACCCTTTGCAATCAATCTATCATCCATCCATCCATCCATCCATCTATCTGTCTGTCTGTCTGTCTGCCTGTCTGTCTGTCTGTCTATCTATCTTCCCTCCAACTATCCTAATACTGAGAAATTTCTTATGAGTTACAAATATTATCTTTCCATGTAGGAATGTAAACAGTTCAACTTTAATAAGACTCTTATGATTTTCTCTTTCCTGTTTACCTTTTCATGCTTCTCTTGATTTTCATATCTGAAAGTCAAAATTGCCAAATATTCAGCTCTGGTCTTTTCATCAAGAATGCTTGAAAGTCTTCTATTTCATTGAATGACCAATTTTTTTCTGCTGAAGTTTTATAATCAATTTTGTTGGGTAGGTGATTCTCGGTTTTCATCCTAGTTCTTCTGACTTCTGGAATATCATATTCCAAGGTCTTCAACTCCTTAATGTAGAAACTACTAGACCTTGTGCTATCCTGATTGTATTTCCACAATACTTGAATTGTTTCTTTCTGGCTGCTTGCAATATTTTCTCCTTGACCTGGGAGCTCAGAAATTTGGCTATAATATTCCTAGGAGTTTTCCTTTTGGGATCTCTTTCAGGAGATTTTTTTCAATATCTCATTCAATATCTTTTGCCATTTGGGTTAGTCTATTTTTTAAAGTGTTATTTTCTTCAGTATTTTGGGGGGTCTCCTTTAGCAAGTTGTTGACTCATTTTTCATGATTTCTTGGATCACTCTCCTTTCTCTTCCCAATTTTCCCTCTGCTTCTCTTACTTGATTTTCAAAATCCTCTTTGAGCTCTTCCTTGGCCTGAGACCAATTCACATTTTTCTTGGAGACTTTTGATATAGGAACTTTGACTTTGTTTTCTTCTGGTTGCATGCTTTGATCTTCTTTGTCACCAAAGATTCTACAATCTGACTTTTTTTCCTGTGTTTGTTTATGTTTCCAGCCAAATACTTGACTTTTTATCTCTTTGTCAAGGTAGGACTCTGCTTGCAGTGGGGGTGGAGGTACAGGTGGATGTACTGCCCCAGGCTTCAGGGGTTTTGTATCAGCTGCTTGATTTCCCCATTGTCTATGGGCCCAGAGCTCCATAAGCTGCTGTGCTGCTAGAAGCACTGCCTCTTCCTCACCCTAGGGCTGGGGCCAGACCCCAGCCGAACCATGTACCTCCCCTACTCAGGTGTGACAGTTTTCCCATTGATCCTCTGTGCTAAATTTGGTGTTTGTGGGTTGAGAAGTCTGGAAACCACCACAGCTGTAGGTGATTCAGTCCCCTGAGGCCTGCTTTGGCCTATCTGTGCTGTGCTGTGCTCCCATTCCTAGCCCAGTGCGATAGATGCCTCCTGTCAACCTTCATAGCTGTCCCTGGCTGGAGATTTGCTTTGCTGGACTGTTCTGTGGGTTCTGCAGCTTCAGAATTTGTTTAGAATCAGTTTTTACAAGTATTTGCTGAGGTTTAGGGGGAAAACTCAAGCAAGTTCATGTTTTTACTTCCCCATCTTGGTTCCACCCCCAAGGCATAGTCTTTAAGAAAGAAATCTAGCTAGTAAACCCAAAATATCTTGCTAGGTTTCAGTCATCAAAATTTGTATTCCTTTGGGCAGAGCATTTAGGTTTTCTTGAAATGGAAGATCATGGTGAGGAAGAACCCCTGAATTTTGTTACCTGGCTCAGAATGCAAGCTCAGGTGGAGTTTGAAAACTTGAAAGCTATAGAGCTAGAACAACTTTGATACCAGACCACTGCCAGATCTATTCTTGAATACTGAGGGATCTTGGATCCAATTTATTTATATTTACTAGCCACACTGAGAAATTGATCATGCTTGGAATATTGTGCTTCAGCTTCTCTTTACTGCATATTTTTATTATGACAATTTGCAAGACAGCCAGGAGACCAATGAGGGTCTCCAGTACTTGGGATCATTTCTAAAGAAGAACTCTTCTTAAAAGACTATCCTGAAGGTTGAAATTCCCTTCTCAGTTCTTTTTTCAGAGCCAAGATTAGTACCTAAAGGGGAAATCCTTGTTAATAGAACAGGAATGTATCGAGGGCACCTAGCCCTCATGTAAGGAGACTTATAATTGAAAAAAGGGCCTTGAAATTAATTGTGCATAGTAGACTTTTAGCAAAAATTTCAGAGAAACTAAAATTTTATGAAGAAAATGAGGAGTAGTGAAGAACAAGCAAGATATGCAGCAAATTCCTCTTTATAGTGGCAGGTAACCAAAATAAGACAGCTCTTCAGCTGTAAATTTCCAATTTCTTTTATGGGGCAATTGGCCAAAGTAAAATAGTTTTTCAGCTGATAAAACAATTGACTACTTAACTTTATGATGCTTAATTGGCTTTTCTAAATTGGTTCAATCATGAAGGAAGAAGATATTCTAGGAATCCTCACATTCTGGTCTTTGACTGGGAGAATATCCTACTATTGTCTCTTCTGTGAGAGTCCCACTATATGGTCACTTGTGGTCTCAACCTCCAAAATTACCCTCCCTGAGTCCTTCTGATCCCTGTTGCTGTTTCCAGTTTAATATCCCTTAATGGATAATGACAGCAGCAAGTAGTAAAGTTCCCATGGGTACCCCTCTGAGAAAACTGCTTCAATGCTAGAGTTGAGGCAGGCTGCCAGTTCAGCTGGGAATGAGCAAGGCCAAGTGTCATCAAATTAAATAAACTTTGGTCCAAAACTGCTGGAAATTCAGCTGTACTATTTTGGCCTAAATCTGTCACTTTTGTTTGTTGCACATTAAGGAATCTAAAAATGGCCATTGAACAATCTCACCCAAAACAAATGTGTACATTTGGCATTTGGCAACCCTATCTTGTGGGACATGCCCACTGCTCCTTAAAGGACCCAATTTTGACTTCTGGTGTGACTACACCCTCGTCTTTGCCCTTCCATGAAACCCTTCTTCTATTACGGTAAGAGGGACAAGAGAGACCAGCTGTTGGTAGTTTTTCTTTCCAAGAGAGATTTATATTTGATGTCACTCAGCCCAGAAATATAATACTCTAAAGACGTTATCTTGTTACACCAAAAATTGTCCAATATGAAGGAAGAGATAAAGAAAAGAAGCTTAGGCAGAAATCTCAGGCAATCTTGGTCACTGCCTAAGTATTTCCAGCTCCTTTTTGAAACTTGCCAGGTAGCCTCAGCAAATGGGAATAAAAACCTTTATTGCCAAAGTGAGAAGGCATTTTACTAGAGATTGCAGAAAGAAAAGGTGGGACTTACAGAATAAAAAAAATGAGATACTGCAGGAACCTAAACAGAAATTTGCAGCACGAGAATGTGAGGGTTAAGCATTTGTCTTATCTGTGTTTTGTGCTAATTTTTGCTAGCAAGTGTTTTCCAGGTTTTTGTTTTGTTCTGTATCCTAATAAATCAACCTATTTTTTTTTTTGTTGGTCTCATCGACCAAAGGAAAAAATAATGTAAAAAGTGAAACTTTCAGAAGTCTTCAGAAAAGAAAAGTCTCTCTTTTTTCTCTAGTTCCTACCCTGGACAGGTTGGAAATTGCAGAGATGAAAGACAGATCCAAACACTAATGGCTAAATTTGTGATTAAAATGTAATTTCTCTACCGAAAACTTCTAAATTCTGATTTGAATGTTTTTATGGGTATATCTCTAACTGCTCAACTCTCACTTATATAAATAGCAAGAGCAGTCAGTGTTACTTTTTGATCAGCAAATCAAAATTTGTTTGTCTGTCCCCAGATATGAAGGGTTTTTCTTTTTTGTAGAATTAATTTTAATTTTAGTTTTTAAAAGTTAAACTTAAAATCTGGATTTAAAGGGAATGACAAATGTAATGCAGAATGTTATTTTTTTCTGATTAAAAGGCAGAACAGTACAATTTTAGACCACCTTCAGTTTCCTCCACGAGAAGAATTAAAGTGAATAAAGCTAGAATGTAATTACACCTATGAAGCTTACTGTTTTTAAACAACCAAACAAGCCCTGTTAGGAACCCATACATTGGGAGTCCCAGATACTATTTCTGGAAATGGTGCAAAGGAAAATTTTACAGAAGCATTCAAACTCAAAGAAAGGTAAATTCCCAAAAGCTCCCAGTTTCCACTTTGACCTCAAGGAGAGAAAAGCTTGTTTAAAGTCAGGAAGCTATTGAAAAGTAGGTAAAATTTAATGTTCTTCTTCAAAGGCAATGGTAAGTTAAGGTAAGAACTACTGAGGACAGATTTTAACAAGAACATAGCATTATGGGAGTTAATTGAGTATGTACTCACCTAATATGAGGGGGCTAAATTTACAAAGGTCAAATTAAAATGAGTATATTGCTGATGAACACTATTATAAAATACTGAACTTTTGAGAGGGCAAAGAAGAATTTTCAAAATACTTTTTCCTCTTATTCTCTACTTCAAATTGTTTTGTTCATATAATTATTTTTTCTTAAGGATGTCTTCATTTCATTCTCTTATAATTCTTTCCCTATTCTGTATATTTTCAACTTCTATTTTACGATTTTCTTTCCTGTCATGGCATCACCACCCTGATGTCATGGTCTTTTTCAAGAATGAAGGACAAACAATAACCTCTGAGTAGAAAAGGAGCTACCCTGATGACCAAGTTGGCAACAAGGCTTTCCTTCTTTCTGTATTCTTTCTTTCCTTCCTTTTTTCTTTTTTTCCTTTCCTTTCCTTCCCTCCTTCCTTCCTTCCTTCCTTCCTTCCCTGATGTCATGGTCCTCTTGGAGAACTAAGGACAAAAAACAAGTCTTAACATGTTCCTAAAAAACGAAAACTTGTGAAGCACACCAAGCTTGAGATCCCTCTTATAACCCATTTTTGTATTCAGAAATACTGAATTATTCTCGTTATTTATTGCATTATAATATTCAGATTTTTCAACTTTTTTCACTCTTTCCAGACAGTCTATGAATCTGCTTCTGTTATTTGAGGTCATTGCCTTTGGTTTATATAGATAACATTATTCTTGTAATGTACTGTTTTTACTTCTGTTAGGTCATTTTTTCAGTTCCTTATTTTTTTATGGCAAGTTTTTATTTTCCCTTTCTCTTTAAAAACAGACTTAACACTTAACCTCATTATTTTTCCTTTGAGAGCCACAGATTGTGACATTTGTTCTCTCCCACTTTCCTTTCTTAAGAATTTTATTTTCCCTTTGAATCATTCTGGAATTTCTTTTTGCTATTCATGACTCCCTTGAGAATTTAAAGGGTTCAATGTTTCATTTAACATTAATTCAGTTTCCTTTGGTTTGTTATATTGTTTGGGAGAGTTTTACACTCCTTTATTTCTCTGACCAGACTGAATCAATATCTGTTTCTTTTTGCAGGGTCAATGGTGGGCGTAGAGGTTATTCTGGACTGAATTTCTGTAGACATGAGTTTCTACATCTCTCCTCCCACACATACACAAAATAAGGCATAAAAGTTACTTCCCTGTCAATCCTGCTCATGTTATGGCATAATCAGTGACTCCTTTGCAGACTGGCTAATGAACAAGGCATGCTTTTTAGGTGGCACCCTAAATGCCACCAACCTCTGGAGCAAAAGAAGACCCACTTGTGGGTCTGAGGCAGAAGCCTACAAATTGGTCTCTGCGTCCATCCTTCACTACTATATAAAGGCTGGTGAGAAAAGGGGGTTGAGTAAGTGCTTTAAGGATTAACATTCTCCAATGTGAATTCATAACTACTTGTTAATTCACCTACTTGGATTTCTCTCTTGCCCTGTGGATTTCAGCCGATCAAGATCCAGCACAGAATTCTGTTTTTTCCCTCCCCCTAAATAAGAGATTTTAAAGCTTACCCAGCTTGTGGTAAATATCTAGTCTACCCCTTGTTAGTCAGACATATAATCTGGAGGTCTTTTGTATTGTTATTGTTTGATAAGGTATATCACCTAACATTAAAATTTCCTTGAGAAACATAAGGTGAAAAAGATTTTATGAAAAGATTTTAGGCCCAAACTAAAAAACAAAACTGTTTCTTACAAAATCAAATAATAACAAAAAATGTTATCAATTACCCAAAGGTTTCTTAACCACAAATAAAATTTCCCCATCTCCACATCCCCCACATCCACCTCACCCCACCAATTAAGGAGTCTGGTTGTAGTTTAGTTATTCAGAGCAGCAACACAATTTATTGGCATCTTAGTTTCCTCACCTACAAATTGCAGATATCAAAATTTGCGTTACTTATTGTATTCATTGGATTTTTGTTGTAAAAGTCTTAAGGCCCTAAAACTGTGCTGTTTTATTATTGCAGCTTTACATCATAACATGATGCCTTGTAGAGAGTACATTCCTGATAAATGTTCAATTTATAGAATGAAATTATATAATTTATATGAAACAATTTCACAACCATAAAATATTTCATAAATATGTTATTATTCTAGCAATTAGGTTTTTTATTATTATTTTTATCCCCTTCAATATATCTTTCTCCTTTGCTACCCAGATGGGTGTTTCTTATAACAAAGAATAAATAAAGGGAAAAAAGGATTTCAGGAAATCTAACCTCTCTGACAAAGTGAGTGAGGTCCATTTTCAAACTGTATCTCTTGAGATAAGTTTGCTCAGTATAACGACACATTGTTTAGCTTTTACTATTATTGTAATAGTTTTCACTTAGATTGGTGCAGTCATTGTGCATAGCTTTCCTGGTTTTGCTTGTTATTCTGCAAAAGTTCATGTAAGTCCAAGCTTCTCTATTCATCAAATACACAATAACATTTCATTATTTTCATGTGCCAAAAATTTTTAAGTCATTTTCCAATTGGTAGGCATCTATTTTATTTCTAGTTGTTTTTTGTTGTTGTTATTTTTTGGGGGGGTTTTTTGCTATTTAAAATGTTACTATTCTGGTGTCCATTGGGATTTTTCTTGCTATCTTTGTCCTCCATGTCTGCTATCTTGCTGGCAATAGGTTATTTGGGTCAAAGGATATGAACGCTGTAGTTGCTTTCTTAGCATACATACAAATTGCTTTCCAAAGCTTTACTGTGTCTCTTTCTCCAATGCTTCCAAGACTAACTATTCTCATTTCATTTTTGTCATTTTACCAGTTTCCTAGGAGTAGCACGAAACATCAAAATGGTTTTATTTTTCATTTCTTATAATTAGTAATTTGTAGCAATCTCTCACATAGTTAAGTTATTAGTGTTAATATTAATCTAAATGAAAAATTATCTTTATCAATTATGGGAGGCAGTGTGATTCAACAGAATAAATTCCAAGTTTGCAGAGACCATCTGAATTAAAATCCCACTTACATCTCTTAATTTCTGTGAGTAGTCCTTGGGCAAATCACTTAAATTCCTTGGAAAGTCTCTTTGAAAACTAAATGTTTCATCCTAATATCTTACTTATTATTAAAATGGGCAGGGAAGAAGAAATATAGGTGGATTTATACTATCATGAGATTCTTTCAGAATTTTTCTCTAAAGTTGGAAGTTAAAGCATCTAAATAAAAGCAACTTTAACTCAAGTTAAAGAAATTAGTAAATTCTACCAATTAGAAGTGATCATAATTATAGTTGTAAAACTTGGCATCATACGGTCAAAAGTATGCCTACAGGCTTAGTACGAGCAAATGTCAAATGTAAATGTTCTGTATCATCATTTAATATCTTATTCATACAATGAGACCTTTATTTTTACATGTTTAAAATGTTTTGGTTTTTGTCAATCCTCTTGTTCTATGTTCAGAACTGTTTGTTATACTTTCTTGGGGGCAAAATTCTGGCTGAATCCCATAACATTATTTTGCATGGCTAGCAAGTCATCTGTTTTATACATCATAAAGACATTTGCCGCAATAATGGGACATGATCTGTTCTGTGTCTGATAAGGGTGATGGGGCAATTCTGAAATTTAAAAATGTGCACGTGAACTTAGTAAATTATTAACTTTATTATTAAGCTTTTATGTATGTGGAGGCATATTCTTTTGACTTTTCAGTTCCTTGGCTTCATTGAAAATGATCAACTTCAATTATTAAAAAGCAAACTCATTTCCAAAGTCCCAGTAAGTTCACATAAACCTAAGAAGATTTTGTCCAGGGCGTTTCATCTTCTGCCCTACCCCTCACTCTTCTGCTTCCCTCCTCTTAAAACCAGACAACTGAGTGTTAGCCTTCATTCATGGTTTGTTTTGTTGATGCATTCATCCAGGGCACATAGAACCAGGCTCTAAGTCAGGGGATCTGGGTTGTAATAACAGATTGTAACAACTCACCACCACTGTGGTGCTGGGAAAATCATTTTGCCTTATTCTGCTTGAGTTAACAGAATGAAGGGACTGGAGTAAATGATCTCTGATGTTCTTTACAATTTTAAATCTGTGATTCTATGCATTCAGCCACTCAATATTCTTAGAAGTCAAGACCTTGAGTTCCTCAAAGATACAAACTTCATATGGGAAGCTATGTATGTATTTGTGGGAAACCGAGCATGGATAAGAATGTTGATGTTGAGTAAAAGAAATGCTTGTTACTATTGTTTAGACTCATGTTTGTCCTTCTTTGCTGAAGAAGACCATGCCATCAGAGAGATGATGACATGACTTGCACTTGACTTTGTTTTGAGTGAGGGAGGGCTGTGCAGATCACTTCTCCTCCAGAGCCATCTGAATCCAGTGACCTGATATTCCTCAGTATAACTAGAGATGGGCCAGGATGCACTGGAAGACCTAAAGGCCAAGGTCTTTGCAGGTACTCAGAATAGGCTTGTTTAAGAAGTAGCCAGGGCATGGCCCCTTTAATGAGGTCAAGAAAAGAAAGACATCAGACTGGGTGGGAAACAGCAACAGTTACTATTGATAATCACTCTAAAGGTAGGAGAGCGGAGGAGCCCTTGGCAGGGGCCCATTGGCATCTCAGTTTCAGAGTGTAGTAGGTTTAAGGCTTTGGGAGAGGGAAGGGGAGGGAAGGGAAAGAAAGGGAAGGTAAGAGAAGGCCACATGTGGCCTGAGGCAGCAGGTTCCCCACCCCTAGATCAGAGCTTTCCCATAATTCCATCATGATCTATCAGCTACTTTGAAGACCTATCACAGTTGATATCTAAAGCAGCTACCTTCCATCTTCCTCACAATTTGTAAGGGTGGTATGATGGGAATGAATGCTGAGTTTGGAGCAGAGGACCTGAGTTCAAGTTTCAGCTTTGCTATTTGTCACATTTGAGACCATCATAACTATTTAACCTATCTGCCCTATTTCCCTGACTGTAAAATGAGGAGGATGAAGTAGGTAACTTCTGAAATCTCTTTCAATTCTCTAGCTATGATATTCTGGGTTCCCAAAGGGAATGTAAATTTGATTACTTGAACTGTCAGCACCTTTGTTGATATTCCTCTATGTTCACCTGCTCCACATTCTTCAATATGGCCTCTCAATAAGACCCGAGTGAAATTAAAAAAAAAAGAAAGAAAAAAAGACCACACTTTCTTCATGAGGAAAAGTTCAGGGACCTGTACCTTAGATTTAACAATAAAATACATGACCAATTCAACACCAAATATGTCTTACATTGTATGAAATTGAAACCTCCACAATGGAGATCTACTCTTAAAATACTCACATGTACACAGTGTTATGTAGGATTGTTTTAGATAAAATGACATTGAAACTACAGTAAAGCAGTGCAGTTATTGCTTTATTGGACACATGTGTTTCCAAAGGCAAAGTAGACTTAGAGTCAATGAACAGAGCATGTCTATTCAGGAAGTTAACAAGAGCAGTAAATTTCAATTGACCATTAATAGAAAGAAAAAGTCAAAGCACTAAAAATTTGCTCCTTAATGACTTAAACTCTGCAAGAATCATTTACCAACAAAACCTGTTCTAATGCTTAAGAGATCTTGACTCTCTTGTAAACATCTTGACGATGCTTACCCAAGAGTAAGAAGGCATACTGCATGTTCTATGTATAATGTTTTATGCTATTAATGTCAGGAGAAAATGACAGCTGTAATATCTTTCATGATTTAGGATTAGAGATGCTCAGTCATTGAAGATATGGAGCCCCATTTCCTGTGGCATTTTTAGGAGTTCTTCTCAGAAATCTTGATTGTGACAGTCTTGACTTCAGTGTATTCATGGAGACCATACTCTCCCCTGGAGGGAAAAACAATCCAAAATTGCATTTGAAATAGTTATCCATAGACTATACAATCTACATTTCAGTATGAATTTGGATCGGTTCATTAGGGTAGATAAAAGACAAGGTAGGGGGGTGGCTGGAGAATAGGCCAACTTCTGACTAGCACTAACAATGTGACCATGGGTGAGTAACTTAATGTCCAAGTGCCTCAAATGTCAAAGAATATAAATGAATGGTGAGTTGCTGATCTGTATCAGTAGAAGATATTTCAACATTGGGAATTACCTACATTCACAAAATCCCATCTATGGACCTTCCACAAATAGTTAGGATTAATGCTCTCAGAAGAAGTCTATCTTCTCAGAAACATCAAAAATAGAAGCAATAACTATCTAGAGGCATTTTCTGTACTAATGATCCATCCTCTCCTATAAAATCTTATACAGAATTATGTCCTTTTGGATGCCCAGCTACACTGTTTTAGAAATGGGAAGTTTTAATGCTGATGTTCATATTATAGTTAAATAATATAGGCATTACTTCATTAGACACAAGGCTGAAATTCTAGGAAACATTTCCAAAGTCAAGTTCAGGGGAATATCTAGCTACATAAATAACTGACAGGGGATGGACGTTAAGGAGAGGAGTGAGATAGCACCTCAGTGCAGAGGACAATTGGAGGGGACAGAAATACAATGTATAGAGAGGACAGTTCAATTATGTGCAGTTTCAGTAGGAAAAAGCATGGCCTATCTCCTTGTTTGTCCTTTAAGAGCTGGGGGCCTGTTATATCTCTTAGAGTCCATATCCCATCTCCAGACTACAGAAGAGGTGCAGGCTGGCAGCCAGTGAGACGGGAGTATGGGGACATTTATAACATGGGGAGAGTATATACTTTTTGTTGGGATTGGAAGCTCAAATCCGTGTGGATGGTCTCGGGCGGGTAAAAGTGGGACTTCTAAATCTTAGAGTCTTACGAGGCCCTCCATGAACAGCGGGGATTCGAGAAGGTCAGACTGAGCTAGCTCGGCTAGCTCGGGTATTTCCGCCTCTCCCCGGGAGATACGTGATGGGTGGAGTCTCCCTGCCCTCGAGGTCGTCCCGGATCTGGGCACACTATTGTTATCTAACAGCACGGTATTGAGATGCAAACTGTGTGGCTGAAGGTTAAGTAGGATTGAGGAAGCCTGAAAGCTCTCTTAGCACGTAAGGAGCCAAGAGGACAGTAGGCTCCGCTTCTCTTCTCTTCTCTCTCCCCTCCCCCTCTCTCCCCGCTTGTACTTCAGCTTCCAATCCCTTAAGATCTTAGCCTCCTTAGGAAATCTCCCCCTCTTCCTCCTAAGGAAGACCCCCCTGCACTTGTAACTAGATCCTGAAATAAAGCTCAACCCTTGTTCGACTCTGGAACGTCCTTTCTCTCATATGTGCATCCGGCGTGGCCAGCCGAAGACCTCGGAGGTGAGATAAGAAAGACTCGGGTAGCCCACACAGGCCTCTAGGCCTGGCAACTTTTCTTTCCACCTGGTGCAAAGTCCTAGACTCCCTTTCCTAGTTATAGCTCTAGTGGGGTGGGATTTCAAAACAAAAGTGAATAGTGTACAGGGAACTTAATTTTCATAGTACTCAAGAAGCATTTTACAGTTATTATTAAAATATTAAATTACCATGAGATTAAATGGCCACTTGGTAAAAAACTTAACATTGAGAATTTCTAATAATCACTCAGATGAATACCCCAAAATGGATACAGCAAAACTACAAGAAATCAATACTTCTAAAAAAAGCAAATACTATAAAAACATTATGGAGGATTTAAGAACACAAGTATTTATTACCAGCCAACAATGTTTCACAATACGTTTATCTTGTTGGTTGGCATGAAATGAAAAGACCTTTACTTACTTCTTAAATTTGGGTTTTGAAACCAAACAAGATTTAAAATCACCTTATGACATGTTCTACTACATGCAAAAGAGCAGAAAACAAACAAAAACCCAACTTTTTCTTTAGAACTGAATTCAGTCTCTCTCCCTGGCTACCTCTACCTCCCTCCAAAACAGAATTAAACACACTTTATGAGAACACATCCTTCATTCCTCACAAAATCATTAGAGTTGGTCTGAATCTATCCCCTCCAATGGCTCACTAATAACACTGAAGGACTGTTACCCATTCTAAGAACTTCTCTGCCATGTTTAGATTAGTGAAAGAATAGGGGTAAGTAATCCTTTGGACATTACCCATATTATGTACTTTGCAATCTAGCAGTCTTCTCTGTTACCCACACCCAACTCTCCACCTTCAGCCTTCGTAACTTTTCACTGCTTATTCCGTTCACCTGGAATGCAACTGCTCCTTTCTTATGCTTTCTAGAGCCATTTTCTTCCCTTCAAGATGCAAAACATGTACCTTTTATATGGAACCCATCCGGAATCATCCAAATAGATGAACTTAATGCAAAGCCTGTTATTCTAAGTTGTTTTTCTTTTCTTAATAATGGAAGTTCATCTAATAACATCTCTGCTGGTATTCTCATACCTTTCTGGGGGAGAGCCTAGATAGTAGAACTAATACATGTAAGTTGAAATAGAGTATTTTTATTTTTTAATAAAACTATATGTGAATATTTGGGGTCTTAAATCTTAACTGATCATCTGTCCTGTTTCAAGTTTGAAAGTCATGAAGTCATTCTGCTCTCTTCTGGTATTTCCCAATAAATAACGTGTCAGTTAAACATCACAAACTTGGCTACTGTGAGAATTCAGTCAACAGTGGTGTATGTAGCTTGAACCAAAAATTTTCAGAGACTTCTTTCTCTGTGTTCTTATGGGAGACTTTACTGAAAGTTACTTTTTAGTTTATATAAACAGATTCCTGTTATGGGTTGGAATGCTTTGTACTTTGTATCTTTGTTATTTGATTTCATTGTGCCTTGTCATTATGAATTAGCTAAATGGGGCAACTGTGAATATTTCTGAAATGATTAGCTTATCATGTCCTAGTCTTGAATCCCCTGGTTTTATTTACCATTTAATTTTCAGGGCTTCCAGACTTCTCATGTGTGATGAACCTAGGATTACATCATTTCAGAACTAGAGGGGCCCCCAGAGCATATCTCATCCAGTCTCTTCATTGTATGTTTTGTAAATTTATTGTAAAAGCTATACCGCTCTGTTATTTTATGACAATGAACCCAAAGATCCAATTTGAAGAAGATATAGCAATGACTTGGCAGTAACCGCACCCCACCCCACTGAAAGAAGAGCCAAGATTTGGGGTAGAGAATGTAAGAGAGAAAGTGAGAGAAGGTAAAATAGGGAAAGACTCAGAAGCAATATTTACAAAACTCTGCTTCTGATGGAGGATAGGTGTTTATTTTGTGATAAGTCAAGTTATACTGTTACAGTGAACGATCAAATCCCTCAGTCAATAATAACACAGAGGAACAATATTTACCATAGGTACAATATTTAAGTTGCTATGGAAACATGCAATTTCCAAACCTTGCTGTGTTCTCAGTGCTTTGCTGAAATGGTACATCAAATGACAATTCACTGAGAATGGCTTGGGGTTACCTGATGTAGGTGACTAAGGTTATCTACATCTGGTAAGATGGGAAGACAATTTCCAGATTGCATTTAGCAACGTGTGGACCAAAATAATGAATTACAATATACTGTAAGGTATGGTGTTAATATATTTTTTTAAAATCTAAGTTCCACAAAGGCAGGAAGCATTTTTCTTTTTATTTATGCATTTCTAACACCTAGCATCTAGTAATTTCTTCACAAGTGTTTCTTTAATTGATTTGAATTAGAGCAGTAAGCATTAGCCAGGGATTTGACATGCACAAGTGAGTCCAATAAATTTGGCTTTCATTAAGTCATTTTAATTGAAAATTAAATATTTATTTGGGAATTATAACTTTAAAAATATATAGCACTAATATACAGCATAGATAAAGATACCAAAGTGCAGAATAATTATATGTGACTTATATAAGGTCATGCAGATTGGCAATAGACCTTAAGTAGAGCCTACTTCCCCTGTTCAGTGTATTTTCCTTTACATCTCTATGCCTCTCTACTTTTATGTACATATAGACTTTATCTAATCTATAGTTTTGGAATTTAGTCTGGGGTATTCCTTGAGAGACATTAAGGACTAGTGAATAAATAGAATGTCAACATTGGAATCAGGAAGTCCTGAGTTTAGATTCTACCTTTAACGCATAGTGACCAAGGTCTAGTCACATAGCCTCTTAGTTACAAAAGAATAGCTAATCTGCAGCATAGAATTGGTGTTTTGATTCCTGGAGTTCAATCCATTGATATCGGCCCACCCCTTCCCACATCTCCAAATGTTACTCTTTTTTTAACCCCTTTTTAAAAGAGGATATATCTCTCATCCCGACAAGTCTGTAATCTTCACAAAAGACATGGCAGGTTTCATAACTTAGTCAGTGTCATTATTGAGTTAACTTTTGTAATTAAGATAATAACTTAAAACCTTTGTCCTCTGATTCATGAAGGTATTAGGAAACTGGGAAAAAGTCCATTTCCATATTCTCTTCCTAAAACAGGCAACTACATGAAGCTTGATCACATACGATTTGCATGATACAATGTGCCAGCTTTTTTTTCACCATGACAATATTTTTGTATGAATAAAATTACTTCTGAGAAGTTCAAAACTGAATAAGTTCAGATCTGAGATTTCAAAATATCATAAATGAGTTATTTTAAAAGTTATTTAACAAGGTTTCAGAAAGAAGTGAAATATGCTACTGATGGTTCACTGAAAGACTCTTTTGATGCCAATTATAACAGGAATATAAGAAATTTTCAAAAATCAGATTTCCTTTTGGATGGTTAGACCCTGAAGGTTCATCCACATGATTTGAAAATCTGGACTCAAATAAAATCTAAGTTCCTCCAATGAATTAATCCTATATCAACTGGGAACATGTTGCTGTGACAAGTTAACATAGTTCCTATATATTTTTTTAAAATGGCAAAATTAATATATTTTTCTCATAATGATGAGTTTGCAAAGAAAAATAAGTTATAGAATTCTTTATTTTGACTCCTACCTTTTGTTGAGAAACCATTAGTGTGTATGTGCGAGCACGTGCGCATAAATATTTGCATATTCTTTTTCATACTAATCTGTAGAACCTGAGATTCAATAAACTATTTGGTCTAACAGGTTCCTAAGAAAGAGGAAGGAGGACACCTGCTAAACTAGAATTTCTAAATTTATTCCCGAGAAAACAGACAAATCTTAAATAACATACATCCTAGATATACAACATAAAATGCCAAAAGGTCTTACTTACAATTCTCTGCCATTTCCAGACATCTTGAATCCACCAAAAGGGGTCTGAGGAGAAACCACACCGTAGCAATTCACCCTGCAAAGACAAGAGTTTTTACACTAACATTTCAATTCAATCAGCAATTATTTAGTGTGTACTCTGTATGAAGTTAATTTGATTTAATTTTTTTTTTTTTTGGAAGGGAAAAGATGAAAGGAAAGGAAAGTGAATAAGCATTTGTGGAGGGGCTTACAATGTGTCAGGCACTGTGCTCTAAGTGCTTTAAAAATATTATCTTCTTTGATTTTTGGATCAAACTTGTAATTTCATTGAGATATAGAACTCCCAGTGAAAAAAAGTTTCTCCACCAAAGCTCTGCAACTCAGTCCTAAAATGCCCCCAGACGCTAAGTGCTTAAGTGACTCGTCCAGTGCTATGGGCACTACATGTCAGAGGCAAGCCTTCACCCAAGGTCTTTGAAAGTTTGAGGCCATCTTTTGTATTTTCTAGGACAAACTACCTCTCTACATGGTTCATAGTAAATAATTAATGTAAAATTCTCTAGGTCTAGATGAACAAAAAGGTGAAAGCATTTAACTCTTTGGTTATTAACTCTAAAGGAATTTATATACTTACTTCAATAATTCAATGACATTGAGAAAATACCCCATGCAGTCATTTCACAGCCTGTGTGACTCTCAAGAAGTCAGAAGAACCTATTTTTATTACATTTTAAAGGGTAGCACCACAAGAGAGTCTTTACCTTTGGGAAGCCATGCCATAAATATTTAAACAATATTTACTGATGTTATTAATGTAGCAAATAAATGGGGTAGTGACCCACCCATACTTAACATTTCATACCTTTCACATGGGTATGTGGACACCTACTTATTCTCTGGACTTTCTCACTCACTTTAACTGAATGAAGTGTCTAGGTCAGGGGTGCAGAACTTGGGATTTATTCTGGAAAGTTGGATTCAGTCAAAGGGCCGCACTTGAGGAAGGCCATATGTGGCTCGAGGCCACAGATTCCCTACCCCTGGTCTAGGTTCTCACCAAAACCAACTGCCAAACTGGGTATATTAAAATTTTTGCCCCACTGATGCATTTCCATTTGAACAAACCACCCACTCTTAATGAGGACTTTGGAGTTTTAAATAAAACCATTTACTTAACAATAAGGCAATAGGCATACAATGACATCAAAATGTCTAATGTATTAAAGCAGATGCATAAAAAACCACTTATCTATAAATAATAATAGATAGCATTTATATAACACCATGTGTCAGGTACTGTGCTAAGCATTTTACAATTATTATATCATCTGATTAATTTATTCCTAACAGTCCTGGGTGGTTAAAGAAAACTGAGTTAAATAGAGTTTACATCACCTGCCCAGGATCACACAGCTGGCAAGTGTATGAAGCCATATTGGAACTCAGGTCTTTCTGACTCCGGGCTCAGTGCTCTATTCAATGAAGCACCTGGGTAAATATCCCTCTAAAGCAGTCAGTATCTTTGGGGTAAAATGGGCATATGCTTTAAAAAAAAATGCTGTCAAGATCATATATGAGTCAGGAAAATCCATGTTCTTTAAAAGGTAACTCATAATTCTGGGCCTATAGATTTTAGTGTTCTCTGTCTCAGGAAACATTCATAAAAGTTACTCGAACATAATTGATATGTTTAATTACAGAGTTTAGCACATACATGGCACAAAGTAACTGCTTAATAAAAACTCATTTCCTTGCCTTGCCTTGCAATCATTAGTTAGGGCCTGTGGCATGAAAGAGTTGGCTGGAAAAGGCCAAAAACAGCTAGTCATTTTAAGGAAAGATGTATGACAAGGTTAAGTTTCCAGTACTATTTACTTATCTGATCAGGGACTCAAGAGATAGGTACAGTTTATAATTCCTATCACATTGCTTCATCTGGAAGGCATGTAATAAGCCCTGTTATCATGGATTCTATCACTTTAAGTTTGTCATCACAATAAGCACAAGGGGGGAAAAGTGTTCAATTCTATATTGATGCACAAGGTTTAGGAGTCAAGTTAGCGTAGTCCAGAAACAAATGTTTGTTGTGAGAAATGTAGAGATGTTCAAAATTAAGAACTTGCTGATGAGTTTTTCCTTAAGTATTCCCTTTTATTGGAAACATCTCAACCTTTGTCAGAGTAATTATCCAAGAGATATTTGATAACAGAATCATGGATTTTAGCACTTTTAGGGATCCTAGATTTCATCCAGTACAACCCCTTCGTTTGTAGACAAGGTAATGAATAGCTCAGAAAACAAGCAAAGAAAGTCTACCTAGTTTGAAAGGTGAAAAAATACTGTTTTTCAAATGTCCAAGTTTTTCTCTTACTGTGATTTGATATGTGATGGACTCTCCTAAAAGTGACATCAATAAGATTTGACTTACCAGACTGTTCCAGCTTGAAGGGCAGAAGAAACTGTCAAGACTTTGTCAAGGTCTCTGCTAAAAATGCCTGCTGATAAGCCATAGTGGGTGTTGTTGGCCCTTTTGACCACTTCATCGATAGTCTTAAACTTCATGATTTGTTGGACTGGTCCGAAAATCTGCTCCGTAGTAAGAATGAGAGAAAGGTAGAGATAATGAAAGAGAGGAAAAGTAGGTGAGGGGGCAAAGCACATGAATACGAATCAAATCAAGGTGATTTTTTTTTTTTTGATGTGTGGACAGTTTGTTTTTGTTTATTCATTTAGTTTGGGGTATGAATTAAAGCTTGACAAGTTTTTTATGAATGGATGTTTTCCTAAAATGACTTGAAATCACTTTAGAGTAAATTGGTCACCATACTCATGTGTCAGAATTCTATCGATAGTAAGTAATTTTTATCAGACTGTAAGTGCTTCAAGATTAGAGACGGGTTTTAGATTTGTCTTTGTATTCCTAGTGACTAGGACAGTACCTTGAACGTAGCAAGTGTTTGGTTAATGCTTGTTGAATGAATGCCTTAACAGAAAACAGGTCAGGAGCCACCATAGTACAGGAGAGAATGCCAGAATCAGAGGATATGTGTTCTCAGTTGGCTGTGCTACTTACTACCTGTTTAAGACTGCTCAAATCACTTTGCCTTTTTTCAGTCTCAGTTTACTTCTCTGTAAAATAAGGAGCACTAAAATAGATAGCCTCCAAAGCCTCTTCCAGCTTTGGATCCATGACTCTACACTTCAAACAAACTGCATTTATATCAGAAGTCAAATTTCAGGTGAGAATTTTTTAAACTTCCCATTCCTTCTTCTAATTTTTGATGAAGACTGCATAAATCTTGCTGGGGTTTCAAGTTAGCAAGAATGAAACTCAAAAGACTACACTGGCCTTCTGGGAGAAGGTATTCATTAGGGTATGAAGTCATTTAATTATAAATATTCTGTCAGATTTAAACATGTTTTATGATCTGGTCTTTAGCCTCTAACAGAAACTGCAGCCAGGAGTCACTTGACTAGTTTTGAACTAGGATGGAGAAAAGGATTTGGATAAAACTAAGGAATGATTGCATCGTTCAGAACTCAGCTCCACTCCTTCATCTCCCGTGGTGTATGAGTGAATGCATGATTCAATCAGGAGTCATATCTTTTGCTTATGAGCAGAATGACCCTGGGCAAATCACATCATCTCTCTGGGCTTCCGTTTTCTTCATCCTAAAATTAGGGAGCATCATTAGATGATTTTTAAGATAGTTTCTAGTTATAAATCCTAAGAGTACTATGATCCTACCCTAGCCTGGATATTCCTCCATCTTCTACTTGTGGTTTTGGAGTTGGGCGAGGGGGCCCAAAACTCATGTACTTAAAAGGCTTTTTTTTAAAAAATATAGATATCACATGTTAAGTTATAGGAGCAAATGTAATCAACAAATCCTCATAGTTTAAAAGTGTTTTAGGACTTCCAAATATTTGCAGAAATCACTCTAGGCTGCCTCTTAAGAAGTAAAAAGTGATTTGTTTTAGCAATGGACAGAATAAGTATTTAAATATTTATTATTAACTCCAGGCTTTTGGATTTTCCTGGACACTGATCTTCCAGGCATCCTAGAACAATTCTGAATCAGTATCTTGGATATCTCCCCTTTCTATTGTGCTGGAGAGTCAAGTAATGGAAACATATAGATGAGAGAGAAGTGGATTGAGACAGGGAAACTATTCAAATATTTGCGCATCTCAAAGAACAGTCCAATTTTTAATGCCTCCAATTAGGATTGCACTTGTTTTCTGTAATCTGACTTTTCCAAGCTTGAATGTATTTTTCCATTCACTTCCTCAGTTTATTATGAAAGGGGATGGACAACATGAACTTGACTCCCCCTTCTTCCTTGGGCTAACAGTGGTGAAATGACTACTTGTGCCACATACTGCCTACCTGCTCTGAAACCGATGCCCATGCCACTACATACTGTCTGAAGTAACCTATGCCTGGATGTCCTGGGAAAAGAGTCATCTCTTATAATGGGCATTCTCACTTAATTCCACTATGGCTAAGAAGAGTTTGTTGTATGAATGCCTTGATTCTTGGTAATTGTGAAATCTGGCTAGGGCAAGAGTACATGAGAATTGGTCTCAGACAAAAAATAATCACAATGACTTTGAAAACTTTTTCCTGTTGCAGGTTTCTTTTCTCTACTCTTAATTCCTTGGCTTTAATGGGCATTTCACCATGGCTTTCCCATCATTTTCACCCCACTGAAAATATGGACTCCAACCTCGGGTGCCAAGGTTTTGCAAGATGAGGTCTTATTTTCCTAGAGCTTAGGTCTCCATGACTTGCCCAGCTGTCTCCTTCCCATAACACTATTTTATGATAATCTCTACTCAACTGGAAATTTGGTTTCAACTCTTGCGAGAGGTGAGATTTTGACCTAACTTACTGACGCCTAGGATTTCATGCCACTTCCCGCTTCTCTTTCCCATGGTCCCAAATAAGTGTTGCACCCCACACACAAACACCCTTTCAACTTAATACATCGTCCTTTCTCATTAGAATGTAAGTTTCTTGAGTGCAAGGATATCATTGCTTGTTTGTATTTCTATCCTCAGCATTTATCATAGAGCCTGGCACTTAGTAAATGTTTAATAAAAAACATTTATCGCCCTCAACCTCTGTCCTCCTAATCAGAGCTTTGTTGTCTCAAACATATATGGATTGTTGACTGTGAGAGAGGTGAGCAAGTGAGAAGCAACACAACATAGTGGACTGAGAGTTCACCTCCAAGACAGGAACATCTGGATAAAAGTCTCAACTCTGACACACAGGGGCTGTGTAACCCTGGACATTTGATCTCACTTATTCCTTACAATGGAATTCCATATACATATATGCACATACATACATATAACCTCCCACACATATACATGTGGGTATATATACACACCATGCATACATGTGTGGGGTCATGTATGTCTGTATATGTGCACATGTGTATATATGCACATGTGTGTATACACACAGACTCAATGTTAACTTACAAGGAAGTTATGTGGATACACAAAGATACATACTCATATATGTGCATGTATACAGTAATATATAGATATTTGTATACATATACGTTTGTTTCTATATATACATATATGTATATATATGTGCACGTAGGAAATAACTCAGTGTTTCCTCACAAGAAAGGTGTGCATATGCACACATATAACATATATGCATGTGTATACATGAAGATATGTTTGTACCAATATATGAATATAGACACATATCTCAATTTTTTAATAAGGAAGATATGTGGGTACCCACATCTATATATACACACAGATATATAAATACATATACTTACACACATACATGTATATATTCCTGTTGTAAGGAATTATATGTGCCCTTAAATGGCCAATACATTTATTTACCTATCAGAGAATAAGTCTGAATGGTTAGAACAAAGCCCTATGTGAAGAACCTCCTATTTCAAATGACAGTTAGTCCTTCAGTTGGTAGAATTTTAGAATTTGAGTAGTCATAAATTCCAAGCTTGCCCTTCTATACAGAAAATATTCACTGAAAATAATAGCCTTTTATGAAGTACTTGTAGTATATTTTTAACTTTTCCTGACTACCCATTGAAGTTGCCACTTTGCTGCATTTAACAGAGTATACTCAGGTAACATATGTTCAAATAACATATGCTGGGATTAGCCCAGCAAAATAGACCTAGCAAAATGGGGGGCTGTGAGGGGAAAGGAATGTGACTCCTGTACCTTAGACAAATAAATTTACTTTCGTTTATCCTATTTTCCTTATACATAAAAGGAAGCAGTTGTATTAAGTGATATCAAAGGACTCCTTCAAGTTTAAAAACAATTTCTATACTTTTGAGTTATCTAACTCACTGGCTAGGTACTCCATTTCTTTTAGCCAAGAACTGACATAAGTTATAACATATTTGAGCTGGCCAATGTGGCATTTCTTGGTAAAAGAATAAGGTATTATAGAGGCAAACCTGCATATGCTGTCATACTTGATCACTTTTTCAGTCAGTTCTGCCTGTTTTTATTTAAAATAAAGGAGGAAGTCAAAGGAAGAAGGAATTTATTGTATTAAAAAGATATCAATGAGATTTTTTAAAAATACTAAATGTGAACAAACACCATGAGTAAGATATTTATGTTCTTAGGTATTAATTTTCTGCTATAAACCTTCCATTTAAATTCAGGTCTGGTCAAGAAACACTATAAAAAGGCAGCAAAAGATAAATTACTTTCTCAAATTAAAGTTTTTCCTCTCTGAAAGAGAAAAGAATACTTAATCACGGCCAGGTTATGACTTAGCAGATAAATCTTAAGGAGTTGGTTGAATCAGGTTAAGTGACATGTCCCCATGGCTAATAAGGGTAAGACGCAAGATTTAAAAACTAGACCTTTCTGACTGGAAGCCTAAACACTTATCACTAATATCATGATGTCTCTGTGTGAGGAAGGATAAAATGAGAGCAGAGATGCAAGTACTCTCTGAAAAGTGAAATGTGCTTTACGAAGACAGGATACAGGGCATGCTGGGAAATGTTCACAACCGGTTCTCTGAAAACAGTGACTCACTTTGAAGTCTGATCTGCATTATTAACATTTCCTTCATCATTTTCTTAAGTTTGGCCAGTCAATAAAAAAACAAATCAAATCATGATTTGTAATGTTTGTTGTTTTTAAGGCATAAATGTTCAAGATGAACATTTAATAACTGGTTATCAATAGCCATTCAATATTTGAGATGAACATTTAACAACTGACTCTCAAGAGCCTCCAGGATACCCCTGACAGACATTAGTATTAGCTACTCTCTTCTAAGCCTGAAAAGCAATAATTCTAGTATATTATCTATTCATGAGATTCTTGTGTTAAAATATGGTGGCTTTTTTTTTGTCTTTGCCGTATATAAAGATATTAAGAACTGGAGAGGAGTCAGAGTAGTTCAGTGGAAATAGCATTCATTGGCTTTAGAGTCAAAGAATATGGGTTCACATCTCTTATCTAATGCTGGCTATTTGTATAATCTTGGGCAAGTCATTCAAGGTCTCAGTTTTTATGGGGTGTAAAAGTCTTCCAGGGTCCCTTCCAATTGTAGGTCTATGCACTTATGATCCTAGGAGTATGATCCAACAATTAAGGGAATGAAAAAAATAAGTCTATGGGAAAAGGGAGAAGAGAAAACTAAGGAGTTACTCCAAGGATACTGTTTTGTCTTGTGAGGAAGATGTAACTAGTGTGGTCTAAGAGGAATTATTACTAATAATCAATGATTTGGGGAGATCCAGAGTTCCCCCCTTTTTTTTTCTAAAGTGCTCACTTCAAAGATCAGTTTCTGAAAGACATTGCTTATAATGAGGTTGACTTAGCTTTCTCCTCAATCTTGTTCAGACCCTACCCAACCTTAGAAGGAATCTAAGATAGAGAAAAGCATTGTGCTTTACACAGGTATGGATGGGATAAATTCTTTGGTTAGATTTCTCTAGGCTAGACAACTTAGAAGTAAATGACATAAAGTTACATCTTCCAGCCCCTCATTAGAATAGCTCCATCTCTCATGGTAATATTCGTTGTCTCTCATTGTTAACCAATCAGAACTGATTGACATCCTCAGGAACACCCACTCTTCCAAGGGGATATAAACTGTGAGCCCACTGTCATGATTCCTCTTGGGCATTTGAGAGTGTCACTGATCCCTTTTGGTGGTAACACGTTAGCATTATTAATTAATAAAATGATTAGTTACCCAGAAATTATGTCTCTCCAACTTTTTAAACATCACAGTACTCTACATTGATGTTAATTAATATATGTAAGGTGTTCTGTAATCCATGGAGTGCTATATAAATGTTAGTGATGATCATCACTGTTGTTAATTTATGGGATAGGCGTTAAGATGGAAAGGGAAGCTTAACCTTGAGTGATGATTATGAAGTCATTAGTAGAGACTATGAAGTCTTTATGTCTCCAGATATTGTTACAATAAATAATTTGTTCTGGATAGCCTCCTTATCTGCAAGATAACTTGGGTAAAATATAGTTTGAAACTGTCATATAATATCTAGTAATTATTACCAGATGGTTGGGGAGTGCTCAATGTTCCTTAGCCTAGATGGTCATAGCTGTAATTCTGTCAGTAAATAAGACAAGCCAATTAAGGTAAAATAGAAGGGGAGAGGAGATTCTGTTGGGAAAGTTATTCAACCAGTTGCATCTTGAAAATGAACACTTTGTGTTCCAGTGTGTAGGCAAAAAAGAAAGCAACTGAAGGAACAGAATGGAACCAAGTCCTTTACCTCTTCTTTGGCGATGCGCATCTCATCAGTAACATTGGAGAAGACTGTGGGCTGGATGAAGAAACCTTTGTCTCCCCACCGTCCTCCTCCACATTCCAGTTTGGCTCCTTCCTTCTTCCCACTCTCAATGAGGTCAAGTATTTTGGTATGCTGCTCTTTATCAATCTACATGAAAATATGAAGGACAGGACAGGGAGGGATAACAGAAAGGAAAGAAAAAAATAAATGTAGAGTGACAATGAATCTTTGAATTTGTGATAAAAAAAAAACCACCCAGAAAATGATTAAATGTTGCAAATACCATATCTAAACAGCTTCCCTGCCCTGAAAGATAGTTTTTTAAAACTCTTTTATTTGTAAACCTTAAAGTATTACGTCAACGTAAGTTAAAATTATTTTTATTACTAAAAATGTTAGTGTTGAAGAATCTTATGGATAGCTAATTTGAATGAATCCTTGACATGTGGTTAAAATAAAGAGAAATAGAAACCTCCTCTTTAACCATTTTTACATGACTAGTTTTCAATTACTTTAGAATGTGTTCATACAAATGTAACAAATTCTAAACTATCTTGTACTAAGAGTTTTGGAGAAATGAAATAATATTAACTTTGTCCAATTATAATTCGACCAAAATCCCTTTTAATATGCTGTTAAAAATTAAGGGAAAAACTCCAATTAATCTTGGTTTACTTTTATTTGATTAAATAAAAAAAGGAGTCATTTACAACTGAGTCTACAATCTAGAATGATATTTGTTCCCAATAAGTTCATAATCTCCCCTAAAGCTTATGGTCAAACTCATGAAAAGGAGTTTAAAATGGGAGCTTAGATTGGGAGGCCAATGTTTTCAGGAGAATTAATTGGTAATAGCCAACACAATACAAACACAATTATTACCTATTGGCATTCTCTCATAACTAATCTCTTGACGTTATTTTGTACCATTGAGGTTATCCTAAGCTAAAAGAATTTAGTAAATATTCAGTTTCCTTGTACATGTATTATTATGCAAAGAAAAAAACCAAAATTATCAAAGCAAAAGAGTGGTTTTAAAAGTTCCCAATTATTCATACACATGTTTTGAGAATAAGGCTAATAAGGTAAAAGAAAGTATGTGGTAGGGCGCAAGGGTGGGTAACTTGTGGCCTTGAGGTTGAATATTTGTTCTGCGAAGTTTGGATTCAGTCAAAGTGTTGGGAAGAAAATTTTCAGAAGGAATGACAAAGACTCCCAAGGTAGATGAGGCAAGCTCATTTTTTTTTACATTTCTTGCCTGCATAGTAACACAACACAAAAGTGAAAGCTAGTGGTTTAAATCCCTGTCAGGAAACCCAGAGCCCCTTCCCCATTTTCTCATTGGCTGAAATACTTTGAGGAATACAACTTCCTGATATTCCCATTTCATGTTACCCCCGCTTCATATGTTGCCCCTTCCTCTACATACATTGCATATGCATGTAAGTGAGCTTTAGCTCCTCCCACAGAGAAGTTAATATTTATGAAGCAATTAAAAATGTGTGCTTGAAATCTAGCTGATCTACTTACCCAGTTCCAACCTCAGACCTGGTTGAAACTGGTTTCCAGAGATTGGTCTCCTGTTTTTCCCCTTATTCTGAAAATTATTTTTGTAGAGACTGCATGAAAGAAACCTGCCCCCCCCCCCCTTTCTTTCATCTGTGTGGAAACATAATCTTTATATCTCACAAAAGGGCTGTACTTGAGGACCTGGAGGGCTACAGTGGCCTCAAGGCCACAGGTTCCTCACCCCTGGCTGTAGGAGAAACAGGACTTGTATTTGGAGTCAGAAAACTCAGGTTAAATTCTAACTCTACTATTTATCTAATTATGTGACTGTAAGATATTTCCTCAACCCTTATGAGTCTTAGTTTCCTCCTCCTTAAAATGGGATGACAATATCTGCATCGCTTACCTCCTAAGTGCTAAAAGTGCTTTTAAGTTCCAAAGTATTACTTTTAAATGAGATACTGCTAGTTTTCAAGAGGGCTACCCTATTCAATCAATTAATCCATCCATCAACAAGCACTTATTATGTGTCACTAAGAGGCACTGTGGCATAATAGATAGCTTACTTTAAGGTCATAAAGACCTGCTGGTGCTTAAGTAAATTACTTAAAGTATCAATGCTCTAGGCAACTCTCTGAGACTGAGTTATAGAGAAAGCTCTGACCTGCATTGAGAAGAAGGAGTTTCCACACCAGAAAGTTCTTCAGTGTCATCAAACAAATAGAAACTGATCCCTGCAAGCTGCATGTTGACTCAGAAAACTACAAATTAACATTATCTATGTTGTATTATATTTTTATTCATTTTGTTCAACTGGTTCTGACCATACTCGGGAGTTTTGCAGGTTGCTTGTGGCCTGCTGGCTAGGAGTTTGGAACCTTTGTTTTACCTAAATGAAACCCCAAGTACATGCCCTCTCTACTATGTACTAAGCTCTGGGGCTACAAATGAAATGTTTTTGTCCCTTTTGCAATTTTACTTCCTGCTGTTACTACTTTATACTGACTATGTATAAACTTTACTTACTATACTAATTAAAAGTAGGGGGAGGGCATGATGGTCAGAATGAGGATATAATTTTAACAGAGGTATAAACCTATTTCATGTGATAAATAGGTTTTATAAATGCTTAAGTCACAATCTTCCTCAACTGAGTGCTAAATAGAGTCAACCAATCTGAGTGACTGTGGGGGAAAAAGTCAGTCAATCAGCATTAATGGAGCTCTTCTTATATGCCAAGTGCTGGGCTAAGCGTGAGGGATATAAAGAAAAGCAAAAGATGGTTCCTACTCTCAAGGCACTTCCAAATACCTTTGGAACATTGGATGTAATAATTGAAGAAACTAGCACTAAGGGTAATCATTAGAAAGCGGGACTTCAGTTGAGACTTGAAGAGAAGCCACGAGGTTGAAATGAGGAGGGAGAGTATTCCAGGCATGGGGAACAGACAGAGGGAACATCCCATCTGAGGAAAGCAAGAAAGGCTTGAGTCACAGAATTGTAGAAAATGTGGCAGGGAAGTAACATTAAGAATATTGGAAAGGTTGAGAAGGACTAGGTTATGAAGGGCTTTGAATGCTAAATATAGGATTTTAGGGTATCACTGTAGTTTATTGAACATGGGGGTACTGGTGGTGGTGGTGATATGATCGAATCTGAGTTTTAGGAAGATTAATTTGAGAGATGAGCAGAAAATGTATAGGGGTCAGGAGAGACTTGATGGAAGAAGAAAAACCAACAGGTTAGAGGTAGTAGTCCAGGAATGAGGTGATGAGGGCCTGTAGTAGGGTAGTGGCAATGTCAGAGAAGAGAAGGGGGTATATAGGAGATATATTAGGAAGGTAAAATTAACAGGATTTAACAATAAATTGAATATGGAAGATGAGAGAGAGAGAGAGTGAGAGGTTGAGGATGATGTCTAGGTTGTGAGTCTGGGTGACCAGGAGCATTGCAGTGCCCTAGAGAGTAATAGAAAAATTTGGAAAAGTGTTGGTTGGGCGTGGAAGATAATGAATTTAGTTTTGGACACGGTGGAATTTAAGCTGTCTAAGGAACATCCAGTTTGAGAAGTCTAATATGCAGCTGGAGATGTGAGTCTGGTGGTTTGGAGGGAAGCTAGGGTTGGAAAGGTAGAATTGATGCCATCAGCACAAAGAAAATAAATCCAAAGAGACTGCTGAGATCTCCATGTGAGATAGGATAGAAGGGAAGATGTGCAAATGCATGCTGGCAGCACACATTATGAGACAATGGAAGATGTGATAACAGTAATGACAATAGTGTTTATACAGCACATCAAAGTTTGCCTAGTACTCATCATATGTTTTCTCAGTTGATCCTCTGTGAGTAGACATTTTTATTCCCATTTTACAGATGAGGAAACAGACTGAGAGCTTTGCCCGTGGGTATATAATATCTGAGGGGAGATTTTAAATCAGGTCTTCCTGTCTGGAGTTCAGAGCTCTTAACCACTTTGTCATCTACTTACAGGCTGTTGCTCAGGAAGAACAGAGGATTATAGACAGCTCTCATTTTGTAAGAGAAATGAATGCAGGAGGCAAAAATTATGTGAAGGGTAAGAAGTAAGGATTAATTCACCCAATGGTTTTGGTGGGGTTTTTGTTTTTGTTTTTTAACAAAAATGTTCTTAGTCTTGATTCTAAAGTTGTTCCCTAGATTAGTTTCAGTCATTAGGTTTAAACAACACGGGAAGAGGAAGTTTTGTTTCCTGCCCCAAATTGGGAAATCCTGACTGTGTATATCTTTCCAATCTGTCCCAGTCTTGCCCAGGAAAACAAGCAAGGCCAGCATTATCCTCATTTCATTCTGGATCCTGAAAAAGGAAATAGAGGCAAACTCCCTCATCTATATTGATCTTTGTTTTCTACCGTGTGCATTCCTTTATTTACCAACCTGAGGGCCTTGCTGTACTCCTGGGATCAGAGGATTCCCCAGTGTGTATTTCTGGGCACGTTCTACACTCCTCCGAACAAACTCATTGTAAATGGACTCTTCCACAAAAAGCCTTGATGCAGCAGTGCAGCACTGGCCCTGGTGGAAAAATAACCCAAGGTGTGCGAATTCCACAGCATTATCCACTGTAAAAGAAAAATGTCCCAGGTTAGTCAAAAAAGAACACATTTCCAAAAGATGAATTTTTTTTTTTTTCCAAGAGAAAAGGAAGTATCTTTTAACTCTTAAAATAAGCAGTATATAGTCTGTGTCTCCCTTTGGACCTCATTGTCCCTGAATATTTGTTTTGGAGAGGGCATTAAAACTGGATGGTAGAAGGAAACTTGAAATGATTGTACAAGTCTCCAGTGCTCAACAGCATCAAAATATCACTTTGAAAAGACTTGCGTAATTGCTCTCTGGCAACAGTGAAAGGGACAACTGGAGTGGAATCTAAAGTTTCCTTTTTCACTTGCAATCTTTTGATCTTGATCCCCAGAAAGAAACTTTTTCAATGCTTCAGAAAATGGATCCACACTATGGTCAAAGGGCTATAAAGCTCTGCATACCCTTTGACCCAGCAATATCACTGCTAGGTCTGTATCAAAAAGAGATAAAAAAAAAAATGGGTGGTGGGAAAGTAGCTATTTCTAAAAGGATATTTATGCCAGCTCTTTTAGTGGTGGCAAAGAATTGGAAATTGAGAGGTTATCCATCAACTGGGGAATGGCTGAACAAGTTGTGGTATATGATTGCAATGGATAATAAGAATTTGGAACTCAAAATTTTAAAAAATAGAATGTTAAAATTGTTTTTACATGTAATTGAGAAAAAATATAATTTTAAAAAGGTTCACATTCTTAAAAAAAAAACCCACCTTCTCATGAATTGTTAAGAGTTGCAAGAACATTAAATAGTTGTATTTATTTATCTTAATTCTATACTAGAAGACAATATAGTCTTTTTAAATATATTCATTTCCTGGAAGCTTACATATATTTTTTTAACCTTTGCATACTGCCAAGATCCACTTATTTCGTGGATCAAAGGATGATGCTTTGGTTCAGTTTAGGGTACTTCCTAGGTTACCCTTTGATAAATAAAAGGACACTATATGACACAGTCACAGTGGAAAGGATACTAAACCTACAGTCTAAAATACCTTAGTTCAAATCTAGCCATGTGACCCTGGGCATGCCACTTAAACTCAAATTTCTCAAGCATAAAATGGAGATAATAATGTAGATCCAAGAAAGGGCACGTGTCCTTCATACGTGAACTTAAATCTGCCTGCTGGTTTTATAAGGTCTACAAGACAAATGAAGCATAACTCACTGCTGTTTGGTTAGTTGATAATCTTCCACAAATAAAAAATTGTTTTATTCTTATAAAGACTCAAGTAGAATGTAAGCCCCTTGAATGGAGAAAATATTTTGGTTTTTGTCTTTTGTATCCCTAGTACCAAACCACCAAAGCGCTTTGTACACAGAAGGGTCTAAGGAGTAGAAAAATTTGTGTTGAATAAAAACAGATTCATCCCAGTTAACTAGCTAGAAATGATTTAGCTCATTGTAGAATATAGGTCAAAGATTGCTTTGAGACATGTAAAAGTAAAAGAAACATAAAAATATTAATTATACTAACAGTCAGCATCAGCAAATACAATGCAAGGGCTCTTTCCTCCCAGCTCCAGTGAAACCCTCTTTAGGTTGCTCTTCCCAGCAGCCTCCTTAATTAGCAGGCCAACCTGAAAGAGATGAAATTGGTTCCCAATAGGGAGAATTAGTGGTTTCCATCCATAGCTCTTGAATTTCTAAGTCCTGGATATCCTATGATGTTTCCTCCTTTAAATGGTTTGTTCCTTTGCATTTACTTAGATGAGAAACTGGACTAAATGATTTCCAACTTTCCCATTTGGAAAACTGTATGATTTCATCCTCTCCTTTATTCTCTGAGTTCACTATCACATAACACATAGTAGGGAGCAAAATAGAAGGAAGTGTTTGGAGATGCCTTTTACCTTCAAGTATCTCTGTATTTTCTTGTTGTATAACAATCATAAACAAATAGTTTCTATTACAATGGTTAATATTTATCAAGTTATTTTCCAAACTCAACTTTGGTGCAAGAACAGAGAGAGCTCATAAATGCCCATTGATTCTGAAAAAGTGTATTCTAGTTACATATTTGTATTTTAATTCAACTAACAGGAAAAAAATGAATGGGTGTTAATGAAGTACTAGTTTTTATTTTCTATGGTAATTGTCCAGTAATACTGGAAATCCAAAGTGTGTGAAATCTGTATGTTGCTCAGATTATGTCATACAGATGGATGAGTAGCCTGTCAAATAAGTCTGACCATGTGTATAACTTCAGCAATCACCACATACAGGCAATAAGTTAGGTCTAGAATTGCACTGAAGGAGGAGATCAGACTGGATTGCTTTTGGAAAAATGAATAGTGCTTTCAGCAATCACAAATTTTTTCCACCTGGAAAGGTCCCTCTCTTTATCATCAATATTTTATCTATCTATCTATCTATCTATCTATCTATATCTATGCATATAGATATACATATATACATATGTGTGTGTGTGTGTGTATCTATATATCTGGGTTATGGAACATCACCAACAATAATTATCCTGGAGGTATGAAAGATGAAACAAGTCATATATGATCAGAAAAGGAGATAGACAGCAAGAGTAAGAGGCAACAGCTGGAAAGTCCATTTGTGTACAAGTACTCAGATGATACTAAAATGATAAATGAAAGTCCTCTAGTGCTTGGTCAAATCCCTCGTGGTAAAAAAACCAGACAAATTATACATAATGAGAAGACATAGGGGTATTATGACTTGTACAAATCAAGGAACCATCTATAACAGTTAGATAATAATGGATCCATCAAGCCAGTAACTTGGCTGCTGCCGTAAACTATAAAAAAATACTTGAATCTGTTTTGTTTGTTTTTATTAGTTACATTAAAGTTAATTTAGTGTTTTAATTCAACTTTAAGTGAATCTAGAAATAGACTTCTCCTGGTGTGAAGCCCATCTGGAATATACCATCCCAACTCTCCTATCCGGTATTTCTTACTTAAGGAGACAAAGAATCTTCATTCCTCTGAATTACATCTTCCCTTCTTTCCCTTTCTATTCTCAATGAGCCTCAATGGACTTTTTTTTGTAAATAATGGTTGCTAAGCAGCCAGCATGCTCTCCTATTTCATAACATTTTAGTATATGTAAAATACACTTGAATTAATGGTACATTTCAGATCTTCAATGATATTAAATTGACTAGGTAATAGTTGTTGGAAGTGTGAATGAAGCAGAGAGAATACAACTTTTGTTTAATGTATATGATTTAGAAAACCATCTCACTATTGACTTCCATTCTAGATATTCAAGAGTGTAACTGGGCCAAATAGTAGATGTCCCCTAATGCTGCTGTCTTAGCTGGTCTTTGCCTATATTTCTACTATCTGAGGTAACAAAATATTCAACTCTTTCAAGCCTCAGTTTCCCCCCTCTGTAAAACAGGGAAAAAAATGCCTGTAGCACTTACCTCACAGGATTTTTATGAGGATGAACTGAGATAATTTATATAAAGCATGGCATGGACTTTACATGTATTATGAAAATTATCAGATTCTATTATTTTAGCATCTGCTGGGTCTCACTTGAGTAGCATAAACATTTGAAATAAAAAAGCTTTTGCAAAAGACGTAGGTAGAATGATGCTTTGAAGAAGCTTAATGGGAAATCTGAATTGCTATTATAATTAAAAAACTCAAAATGGACACATTACTGTATTGGATATAGATGGGTATTGAATATACTTGCGCTACCCAACTCACAGACTATTAGAATAGAAAGGACCTTTAAGTTTATTTGATCCAACACTTTTATTATACAGAGAAGGAAACTGAGACACAGAGAGGTTGTGATTTGCTGAATATGTACAGTTACTTCTTGACATAACCTGGAGTTGATTTCAAATTTTCTGTATTGTTCATCACAGGGCTGATGTAAGAAAAGTACTTAGTAATCTCTAAAGCAGCATAGGCATGTAAGACCTTATTAGACCTGACATACCATTCAGCATTGGTTTGATGAAATGATACTCCAAACAGAGTAATCATTTAAAACTGCCAAGGCTTGATTTCTCTGTCCATCATCGTATCCATCATTACATTATAGCATTATGCATAAAAACCCAGTTCATGACCATGATCTTTGTCTTGCTTGCAAACACAAGCAGCTCTTACATATCTACATCTGACTCATTCACAGCAACACCTGGACCCCTTCTTGGCCTTCTTCACCCTATCAGTTGCTGAGTTAGAGTTCAAACTCATTTTTATCTATCTCATATACAATAAAGGACAGTCTGGTGGGGGTTAGGAAGGGAAATAATGGTACCTCCATCCATTCATCAATCAACATTTATTAAATATCTACATTCCATTAATTTTTGTGCTAGATATTATATACAAGCAAAAGAGAAAGAACTCTTGCCCTCAGGGGTTTACATTCTCTTGGACCTACAATGTCTTGCAAACAGAAGGAATGAATACCTTCTGCGCTCTCTCTCCCAACTCCCCTTTTCCAAACCATGTATGAAAGAATTAGATAAGAATGCAACTTATATGCAACTACATAAACTAGCTGTTGGGAATGCCTTAATATCGGACTTGACTTACCTCTGTGGACCCTGTGAAGGCTACTTTATCTACATCCATGTGAGAAGAAATGGCTGCTCCAGCTGTGGGTCCATAACCAGGCACAATATTCACTACTCCTGGTGGAAATCCTGCCTAAAGAAGTGAGTCACAAATTAATCCTAGAGAAGAATCAAAAACTACTAGGAATGGAAAAACACCTTGCTTATAATCACCTCCTCCTTCATCATCATTTATAACACACTTTAAGTTTTGTAAAGCACTTTACATATTATCTCATTAGATTCTCACTGCAACTCTGCAAGCTAGCAGCCATTATCATTCCTATTTTACAGAGGAGGAAAGAGAGATGACTTGCCCAGGGGCACACAGCTGGTAAGTGCCTAAATCAGGATTTGAACTCAGCCTTCCTGGATTAACCTCTCACACTTTCTCCTCCATGACATGAAGAAAAAATCACCTCAGAATGTCTTTATCATCTTTTCCCCCCATCTCCATCCCATATATTTTATTCATTATATTTGAAGGCTGCATTATTCAGAAGAAACTTCCATTCTTAACTATGGAATTCAGATTTTGTGGCACATTCAGATGATCATGAGTTTCCATGTTCACAAGAGAAGATACATGTAAAAGTGCTTTGAAAACCATAAAGTGTTCCACATTTGGTATGGAATTAGTATTATTATGCATAGGTCGAAGAGTACATATTTTTACCCATTGGCTCATGTAGCTAAGCACCGTCATATTCCTTTTAAACTAATGAAATACTCATCTGTGAGGGATATACCAAATGGATGGAAGAAAAAAGCCCATGATACTCTACCCTATAGTAGTATACAAGTCTGTTAGCCCTTAGTAGTTGAATATACTTTCACCATGAACCATCAAACTCAGAAAAGGAAATTTTTATTTGATAAAAGAAACAAAAGTTTCACATTCTAATTACAGAAGATAACTGCACCAAGTAAAAAATCCTTGTCCATTAGCTTTATTTTCATTATCTGTTGTGTTCCTGAGGAGTGAAATATCTTTACAAAGAAAATTCAGATTCACCAGGGGATGATATGTTTTTCAGGGATTAATGTTTCTTAAAATAAAAGAAGAGAGGAAGGAGATAAAATCATTGTTTCCCCAATCATGACTTCATTCATCCTGGCAAAAATCCTTGGTGAGTTCTGAAGGTAAAATATTTTTTGTTTCTTCACTTTTCTTTACCAAAAAGGGATAGAGTAGAGATGATAGTAACCATGTAGGGGAGTGACTTATTAATGGTATGTACATATGCCTTTTTGTCTGTCTGTCTATCTGTCTATCTATCACTCCCCTTGGTTCTTCCTCTATTTTTTGATCATTATGTGACATTTGTCTTGATTGTCTGAAATAAGTGTCAATGTATCCTCACATTTGGAGAGTACCCGTTGGCCAGTTTGCAGATAGGTGAAATATTTGTTTCATGCAGTACAAATCAAGAGCTTTGGATGATAGAAGAACGATTGCTAGGTTAGTACTCCAGTTCTTCACGTAGTAGATTGTTAGAGTGCACACTGCAACTTAATAAACTTACCTCTTTAATTAATGATGCTACATAAAGAGCAGTTAGTGGAGTCTGTTCTGCTGGCTTAACAATTACGGTGTTTCCACAGCAAAGGGCAGGTGCAATTTTCCACATAAGCATAATCAAAGGGAAATTCCACTATAAAGCAAAAGACAAAACAACAATTTTTTCTCGCTGATGATGAATCACATTCCTATTAAATCCATACCCTGGTGCATAGTAATGACATAAGGTAACTCTGAGCAGTGGAATGGAAGCTTCTATCCAGCTAAAATGCTTTTCGTTATAGAGGAGGTGATAATTTATATTTGAAGACCAACATAGTTATGTTTGGAGAGGATAATCAGGAGTGGTCACCAACTGAAGTTTGTTTTGTTTTTTTTTCCCCCCAAGCAAACAATTTAGGAAAAATATCTACATAGAGAGAATGTGATTAGTATCAAGGAAGGGAGACCTCAAATTGCTGAAATCATGAAACTATGAAATATTAAAACAATGAACTTAATTTTAGTCAGTCACTATGCTTCCCACACATTCAACATTTCCCAAATGTTAAATGATAATAATTATAGTAGTATCAATTTGACTTGTGATCTTATAGAGATTTTAAATGGATACAGGTCCAATGAGATTGACCAAGGAACCAGTAGGAACCAAATTCTCAATGTGACACATAAACAATTAAACATTGAAATATTTCTTGTCCTCTGGACTACTAGTTATTATATTCAAAGTTATTATATTGAATATTAACTATTTGAAATCATCCAACAGATCAGTTAGAGATATAGGGCTCAGTAAAGTTTATGTGGTGTTATATACACTTACATTTATTTATCAATTCACTTATTTATTCATCTAATTATTTTCCCATCTATCTATCTATCTATCTATCTATCTATCTATCTATCTATCTATCTATCTATCTATCTATCTATCTATCTATCTATCCATCCATCCATCCATCCATCCATCCATCCATCCATCCATCCATCCATCCATCCATCCATCCATCCATCTATCCTTCTGAATGGCAAAATGGAAACTGTGAATGCTTAATCATCAGGATGATATTCCTTTGTCTTTAAAGGAAATTGGAGCAAGGATAGACTTTAACTTACAGGAATTAAAAGAAAAATATGTTTCCATTTGCTTTTAAATCACTTGGATCATGAGATGACATGTACAATATTTTGCAAACCTTAAAATGCTATGTAAATGTTAGCTATTATATACGCACATAGGTGGTGAAATGGATAGAGTACTGGATATGGAGTCAGGGAAACCTAAGTTCATATGTGGCTTCACATATTTTTTATCTGTTTGACCCTAGGTAAGTCAATTAACTTTAATTTGTCTCAGTTTCTTCATCTTTGAAATGAGAAAACAAGGTGCAATATGGCTTACTGCATATGCCTTTCACAGCTTACATATTTAGTACTGCTCTAAACACTTCTTTGTGCAGTAGAGGGAAACTGGTTCACCCTTTAATGAGAGAATTTTCAAAGTTTTATATGTGGAGGCAACTTACAGGAATGATTTGGCCACAAACACCAACAGGTTCATGTCTTGTATATGAGAAAAACTTCCCATCTAAAACAAACCAAAAAGAGAAAACTATTATCAGACAAACATTATTTTGAAATAGCCAGAAAAAACAAACAAAACAATTGTTTTCTATGTAGAAAAAAAAGATTTTATAATACTGTACAGGACTTGATTTCACTTGAACCACGCACCTAAGTCAATATCAGAACAACTACATGGACAAGTGTGGGACAGGATCCAAAAAGTGGTGTAATCCAATCTCTCTACCATTCTGAGATATATTTGCAAAGATCTCCAGAAAATGAATTGGAAAATTATAGGGAATGGCATGTATGTAGAGGGGATGAGTAGCCAGGGAGCCTGATAAAATGGCATCCTGGAGTTCAGGATTCCTAAAATATTTGTGCTAAATTTCTCTTGTTAGTGGTTTCTGTCTCAGTGAGTCCTAAATGATTTAAATGATAAAAACAGAAACCCACAAACATTCCCCTATCTTCTTTTTCTCTTCTCTCCCTCTCCAAACACATGTGGTTTAAATCTGAGTTTGACATCATTCCATTTGCTTAACATTCAATTTTGCCCTTCCTGCTAATTTTCTTTTTTAATTTCCTGTTTGTATTTCCCGAGAACCTAGCAGAATCATGACCTTATATATAGTAGATGCTTAATAAATGTTTGCTGCATTTTAATACCCATTCATTTCAATCCATTTGTACATTTCATTCCTTCTCCTACTTTATCAAAATAGAAACTAGATCCCTCAAATAAGCCCCATATCTCTTTAATACTATTTCCTTATTATTTTGTCATTTCCATTCTGTGGAATGGAATGTTCACTGCCTCTGACCTGCCCAAGCCCTATATCTCATATCTGTGCTCCACCTTGGCTGAGTTTCTTTATTAGTTTTTAGGTAGTTTCAATATTTCTAGGGTTATTTTAAATCTTTGGGGAAACTTAAAGATAATTTCCATCAAATCTTCAGCTATCAGGCTCATTAAACTAGAGAGTGAAGTCAGTCTTGTATACTGGCAGTAGAGCATGTCTTGAGGACAACTTTCCTAGAAGCAGGTTTTAGACTAACACTCAGCTGATCTCCCAACCTTTATGCTCAAACTCCGCCTTTCCTTCACTTTTAGACCAGTATGTCATTTCAGTTTCTTCTCTGCTGGATTCTAGCTGAGATCAATTCTGTTGACAGTTTTTGTTTTCCAGATTTCTAACTATTTTTCATTTCATGGCATTTCCTGCATGGCCCATTAAAACAAATAAACAAACAAAACCAAACAAAAGATGCATTCTTTCACTTCTTTACAAAATGAGACTTGGGACCTTGGATTAATTTTTATCTTTCTCTGAATTCACAATTTTTAGTGAGAGGTTAATTCAACGTGTAAAATAAGACTACAGTTGTGTCTACGTGTTATCAGAGCAAGGAGAGAATGCCAGCTAAGTACTCGATACCTAAGCATAATGTATCATTACAGATTAAAAACAAACAAAAAAAAGGCCCCTAAAACTTAGGAATAACATTAAATATCAGTTGTGAAAAGTTTGACCCATTCATGGCTGTATGTGTATCATAAATTTTACTCTTTTCAGTAATGTACTTGCAGTATATTTCATATTTTATTTTACACTTATTAAAATATTCCTAAGCCTCCCAATGACATAATTTTGCTGAATTTTTCAAAAGCATGTAATAAATCATAACAAATCCTAGAAACTGAAATTTGTTATTCTTAATGGACCAAATCATTCCACAAATAGTTATTTAGCATCATTTTGTGCCAGGTCTTATGCAAGAATCTTGAAATACAAGGAACAAAACAATCCCTACTTGTGATAAACTTCCATTCTGGTTGGGGAAAATATGAAATAAAATAAAATTTTCAAAAATATAAAAAGAGATTCAGTATAAACGTAAATCTAAGAAATAGAAGAGATATATAATACAGAAATGTAATATCACAGAACATCGAATAGTACACATATAAAAATGCTAAACACAAAGTAATTTGGAGGAGAGAGCACTAAAAATGGGGAGATCAGGAATGGCTCTGTACAGAAGCTTGAACTGAATCTTAAAATAAAAGGACTCTGTAAGGCAGGGGTAAAAGGGAATGCATTACAAGAATAGAAGATAGCCTTTGTAAAGACATGGAGAGCGGGATGGAGCGTCATAGCAAGAGAGAAGGCCAGTTTATCTACAATATATAGTTTAAGAAGAGGATATCCAATGCAATTGGAAAGATAGGTTGGGTCCAGGACTTTAAATGCCAAAAATCTTCATCAGAGGATTGAAGTAAAGGAGGAGAGACTAGAAAAAAAAGGAGGAAGAGTGGGAGATTATGTGCAACATGATTCTAGTGCCAAGGGTTAATATACAGTTTTTAAAAAGTGCTTCTCAAATTTACTTACCAATTGGGATTGTACGACCCTGCACCTTATCAGCCCAGCTTGCATAATAGCGCAAAACATTCACAGAGGAGACTAAATCCATCATGTAGGCTGTGGGGAAGACTTTTCCAGCATTCATTGATTCTATTGTCTGGAAAAAAAAGAAGATCAGGCCCCAAATTGAGTTTTATACATTCATTTAGAATTTTTTTTTAAAAATCATCACACTAGTACTATTTTAGGCAACATCTACAGAAATGAAGAAGGAGTGCAGACAATAGACTGCTAGACTTGGAGAAAGAAGAACTTAGCTTAACTCTTTCCTCTAATGCCTACTAGCAGGGTAACCGCAGTTATGTCTCTTAAACTCTACGTGCCTATGGCAACGCTCTAGGTCCTGTCTCATAAACAAGTTGCCTTCTGTATCGGGGTAGTGGGAGTTAGCTGTTCGGGGGCTCCTCCCACTGAGGAAATCACCTATCTTTGTTCCCTTTGCAGTGATTACTCTAAGAAAACATTTTTTGGTGGGCTTATCTCACGTTGTGAGAAATAACTGCTAAAGTATTCATCAGATGATCTTTTACTCTTCACAGATTAAAAGGAGAAAATATAGAACCGAGGAGTATTGGACAAGGGTGTGGTGGGGGGTGGGGTGGGCTGGGACCACCCTGTGGGGGGCCCTGAATAGGGGACTAAGGATAATTGATGAGTAATGAGAAATTTTAAAGAGAAGAATGACAAGACCAGGTCTATCAACAAGGAAGAGGGAGAGAAGGAGAGAGAGGGAGGGAGAGAGGAGAGAGAGGAGAGAGAGGAGAGAGAGGAGAGAGAGGAGAGAGAGGAGAGAGAGGAGAGAGAGAGAGAGAGAGAGAGAGAGAGAGAGAGAGAGAGAGAGAGAGAGAGAGAGAGGAGGGGAAAGAGAGAGGAGAGAGAGAAAGAGAAAGGGAGAGAAAGGGAGAAAGGGGGAGGGGGAGAGGGAGGAGAGAGAGAGAGAGAGAGAGAGAGAGAGAGAGAGAGAGAGAGAGAGAGAGAGAAAGGGAGAGAGTGTGTGTACTATATCTGTAATTGATAGAAATTGAATTGATAGAAAATGAATAATTTGCTTTCTGAAGATACATAGCTTTCATAATTTTCATATCTTGACTGTTTTATGTAAAATGTTGGGCACAGTTTTTTGTGGCAACCCATTAAGGAAGTTGTTCATACAGATAATATTTATATAGTTCTTAACACTTTACAAACTAATTTCAGATGGATTCTTTCACTTGATCAATTATCAGGCAACTAGTGGTGAAGCAAATAGAGCGTTGGGTTTGAAACTGGGCAACCATGAGTTCCAATCTGGCCTTAGACATTAATTACCTGTGTGACTCTGGGCAAGTCACTTAACTTCTATTTGCCTCAGTTTCCTCAACTGTGCAACGTAATTGTAACTGTAAATGTAAAATAGCATTTACCTGGTAGGTTTGTTGTGAAGATCCAATGAGATAATAGTTTAACAAAAGCACTGAGCACAGTACCTGGTATATAGTTGGTGCTTTATAAATGCTTATTTCTCTTCTTTTCAATCTTATACATCATGTGATCCTGACAACACCGTTTGATAGACAAAGAAGGTAGCATTTCTGGTATTTATTGTTTTAGCAGACTAAATCTCATTTTATTGTTGTATTTGAAGGCAAGCCGCATGGAAAAAGGAATCGACTTACTCTTCTGCTTGGTCCTAGATAAACTAGGTATAAATGGCAGAAGTCGCAATGAGACAATTTTAGACTTGATGTGAGGCAAGTTTTCTTTGGAAGAGTAAAGCTAAGAATGGAGTAGGCCACGTTGAGAGTAATGGTGGGAGACCTTCAAGCAAAAGTTAGATGACACTTTGGGGTAAGTTGTAGAATGGTTGAATTAGATATTCTCTAGATCCCCTCCAACTCTATGATAAAGTGTTTTATAATGCTTATAAACATTGAGTTGCCATATAAACATTGAGTTATTATTAGTACTAATTCTACTACCTACAAAAGGACCTGCCAGTAAGAGTTCCTTCAACACTTACAAGAGATCAGAGAAGTGCATCCTCAAAAGGCATTCCTAGAATCTAGAAAGATTTTTTTTTTTGAGGACATGAAATCATGATTGCAAACAAAACCAGCTCACAATAAAGAGAACAATTGAGGCCTCTACCAATCCCTCGCTTCATCGGGTGCATACTTACTGCCAAGAGCAGGCGATCTCTTTCAATTAAATCAGCCAGTTTGTTCAGGAGCCGACCTCTCTCTGAAGCATCCATTGTCCTCCATGGGGACCCGAGCTGAAAAGCCTTCCTTGCTGCCTTCACTGCCTTGTCCACATCTGCCTAAAAAGTCAAAGAGAGCTAAGTTTAGAAGAAGAATACTCAAGGCATTTCTCAACATAATTTGGCCATGGAACAACATATAGAGGTAGAATTCATATGATGGCGAAGTATGAAACATTGCTTTGACAAGAGAGCATTAGAGGAAACTTCATAGAGAAAAAGAGTGAACATTATGTCTATTTTTACTGATTTTCATATTTTTAAGATGTTGATTTACATAATTTCCAATCATAGGATCATAGATTTTGAGCTGGAAAGGACCTTTTAAGAATCCAGATCTTATATTTATATGAATAATTTACCATTCTTCTAAGATTGATATGTTGCAAATCTAGAATGACCTTAAAGATTATCTAGCCCAACTTACTTATTTTTACCAGGAAAGAACATAGGAGCCCTGAGGATTGAAGAGACTGGTTAATATCATACATTAGGACACTTGGGGTTTGAATCCAAGTCTTTTGATTGTAAATGCAATGCTCATTTCATGACATAGGCTGTGTTCATCCCTTACTCAAAATCTGTTGCTCTTTTGATACCTATACAAAAATTTTGTTAATAATTTAGAGAAAAAATGTGTTAGCACTGACCTTTTTTCCCCCCATAGAATTGCTTTTTTAAAGTAGTATGGAGAGTTTCTTAGAACAATGGCACACTTTGCATCCCACAAATTTTGTTATATTGTCTCATTGTCATCTTTAATGAAATTATTATTTTTTGACCCAAATATTCTTTAGGATTAGATTATTTTCCAGTTATTTTTGAGTAACCTGTTCTTCCACGGTCCTTTGATGAATGTAATTTTTATTTCATCATAGTCTAAAAAGGGTATATTTAATATTGTTGCTTTCTGCATTTGTTTTGATGTTTTTATGCCCTAATATATGGTCAATTTTTACGAAAATACTATGTACAGCTAAGAAAAAGACATACTCTTCTCTATTCTCAATTTTCTCCAGAGATCTATTATATTTAATTTTTCTAATTCTATTCATCTCCTTTCCTTATTTTTTTTTAACTTATTTCATGGTTAATCTAATTCTGAGAAGGAAGATGAGATCCCTCCACTAGTATAACTTTATTATTTCCTTCTGTACCTCATTTAGCTTTTCCTTTAGGAATTTTTATTCAATGCCATTTGGTGCATATATATTTCGTTTTGATGTTATTTCATTATCCATGTTACTTTTTAGTAAAATGTAGTTTTCCTAATTATCTCTTTTAATTATGACTATTTCTGTTTTTTGTTTTGTCTAAGATCACAATGCCTACCTCCTACCTTTCTTACTCCAGCTGAAGTATGGTAGATTCTCCTCTAGTCCCTTATTTTAAGTCTGTGAGTGTCTTTCTATTTTAAGTGTGTTTCTTGTAAACAACATATTGTTGAATTCTAGTTTCTAATTCATTCTGCTATCTGCTTCTGTTTTATGATGCCATCATCCCATTCATATTCACAGTTATCATACTAACTGTATTTCTTTCCACCCTATTTTCTCTTGTTTATCCTTCTCTCTCTCTTTCTGTCCTTCCTTAAAGATGTTTTGTTTCTGACCATGGTCCCCTTTGATCTACCCTTCCTTTTATCACAACCTTCTTTTTATTTATCTGTTTAGGTTCCTACTTCTCTTTTTGGGGTAAGATACATTTCTGTATTCAACTGAGTATATAAATATTCTTCCCTCTTGAAAGCAATTCTAAGGAGAGTAAAGTTCAAGTATTACCTACCACATCTCCATTTTTTTCCTCCAGTGTAAAAGCTCATCCTTGCATGTCCCTTTTATGTAAGGTAATTTTCCTTATTCTTTCTCTCTCTTCCCCCTTCTTTCAAGGCATCCCTTTTTCACTCATCCACCTTCCTTTTTTTAAGATCATTCCAACATAATCAACTCACAGCCATCAATAAAATTTTAAATGATTTTAAAAATTCCTTATTGTGTAACGTTCCTGCCCAAGGACTGCTTGAGGTATCCCTGAAGGATAATCCTATGTTGCTACCTATGAGAGAAATAGGACTGATTGTCTGGGAGACCTTTGAGCCCATGAAACTCCCTAAATAAGAGGAGACTGGAAAATTAGAATTTGACAGAGATGCCTTGGAAAGAAGGTGTAAACTTTTGCATGGAAAATGAGAAAGCACCCAGAGCCTTAGACATTTGGGAATGCCTTCCCCTATCATTTCTCTTGATTCCCAATCCTTGTGTCCCAGAAATGGCTCAAAGTAGACTTCTTTACTGAGGCCACATTCTCCATAAGGTTGTATTTTACCTTTAAACTGAAGAGTTAGATTATTTTTGTGTATTCTGTTAACTAGTTTATTGTCTCTAAATCTCCAGACTTCTATTTACTGTTTTTTTTCTTTGATAAGTATATGTAGCTCCTTATCTGTGATTATCTTTTGCTTAGCCAGTGTTAGGTGGGAACAAGTTAAACTGGCCAAGAGAAAGTTGTGTTTTATCCTCCCCTTAAAGTAGTTTTTTATTCTAATTCCTAAAAGAGGATACCCTGGATTCCTAAAAGGATTTGTAAACTACAGATATTTGAAGTTTAGTGTATAGATAGCATTCTAGCCCAGTATCCTTCTTAAAGGCAGAACCATGAAGTGGGTGACTGGCCACAGACTACAGACTCCCTTGGATGTAGGTTGGAACAGATTCCAGATGATATCTCTCTTTATCTGTCTCACACAATGACCAATCCACGTATGATCAATGATCATCTTGTGTATGTAATCTATATTACACGTGTAATACATTTTCCCTTCATCTGATATTTTATTGCTTGTTTTTACGCTTATCTTCTGATAAGAGCTCTGCACTCTGAAGAGTTCAAAGGCTAATAAAGATATTTTTTAAATGCAAAAAAAAGAAAAGAAGTGAGGAGGCCAAGTGTCACCAGATTGTATAGTACAGAGTAGAGTATAAAGTGTTAGAAGACTGAAGCCAGTCAGAAGGCTGGGGCCAGGTTACAAAGGATTTTGAAAGCCAAACAGGATTTTATATTTGTTCTTAGAGGAGATAAAGAGTCACTGGAGTTTATTAAGCAACTAGGAGTTGGCAGCACTGGAGACTGAAAAATGATTCAGCAACGAACAAAAAGGCAGGGAAGGCATGGTCAGGCCTTACTCATTATAATTATAGAGCATTTTTTAAAAAAATTTTTCTGAATACAAATACACCTACTAGCTTATTAACTATTAAATTACTTTGGGAGGTTAATATGTAACATCGTAGCTTTAAAATGGAGAGACATATATACTCTACAGGTTAAGTGACTTATCCTAACTTAGGGATGGGGAACTTGCAGCCCCAATCCCTTTTGTTTGTTGCTGACTCATTGTTCAGTCTCCTGTGCCAGCTCCTAGTTACTTAACGTGGCCTTCTAGGTCCTCAGACGCAACCTTTTGATTACATCAAGTTTTATAGAACAAATCCTTTTATTAAGGGGATTTTTCTGTGAAGTTTGGATTCAGTCAAAGGGCCACTTGAAGACCTAGAGGGTGACTGGGTTCCCCACCCTTTCGCTACCTAATTTAATTCAGTCTTGGCTTTCTTTTTACATCTCATAGAGGTTTACTTGTTATTAAATCTTGATTTGTAATCTTTTCTTGAATTAGCTACATTGCATATGTTTTCAGTGTTATTTTTGCTTCTATTTAGAACTGAGAGATAAGGCATCTGTGAAGCTACAAAAACACTGACATTAAAGAGACAGAGAAATGTCAGGCTACTAAGATAGCATTAAAAATGAATTCTCATAAAATCCAATTAAGTATGGACAAAAGCAGGTTATGCAACTACATTTATATACTTTTTTTATGCCTGATAGAGACATTTATTTTTTTAATGGGTATTCACTTTAAATCTTGGTGATTATGTGTTAAGAAAGTGGAGTCATACAGGTTATAAAGTTGCCTTCAGGATTAGTCAATATAACCTGAAGGAAGCACTGAACTGAAAATTCATTTCCACCTACATTTGGGTCAATGCTTTATAATTTCCATTTGGTCCTCTCTACCCTACCCCCAGCTACTTTAGAAACAAAACAAAACAGAATTTGAGAGGAGAATGAATATTATAGGCTTTTGGGAGCTCTACTCTATCCATAAATTAAATTCATAAAATTTCTGGCACATTATCTAAAGAGTCACTTCTAGAATATTAAGTTTCCAATGAATATGTTATTTATCAAATTGCAAATAGGCAATGCAGAATGTAGATAATAGTAGTTATCATCGCACATTTGTTGGCAAAATTGTTGGACAGAAGGTATATCTTTGTGACCAAAGGCAACTATTTGCTTTTTCTAAATGAGTTGTCCCTGAAGGGTAAAATCTCCAAGAAGAGTCCTGAATGTTAAGTGAACAGCTGACTGTCTTGAGGAATTTAATTGGAAAGTGATCCAGACCACTTGATTTTGTGGGCAAGTTTTGGGTGCTGATTCAAGAACTCCCTCATGAAAAGCAACTTGACAGCACACTTGATAGAGCATGGGACTTGGTGTCACTTAAACCTGAGGACAAATTTTGCCTAAGACACTCAACTCCTTGTGTGTCCCTGGGTAAGTCTCTTACCCTTTATATGCTTCAATTTCTTTATCTGTAAAATAATAATAATAGTAATATTACTACCTATCTCCCAGGGGTGTTGTGAGGATAAAATGAGGTAACACTTGTGAGGTATTGTGCAAACGTAATATAAATACCACTTCTTTTATGGCTGTTATTGCTATTTTTATTACTGTTTTTCAGTCCTGGTCCTGGTTCAAACCAACTCCAGTTTGGCATAATCATGCCAAAGTAAGAGAGTTATCTATCTGTTCCTTTGAGAGGCCAGCTCACACCCTATGCCATTTGCTATGATCTCTGATACCCATAAAGCCAGGGGTAGAGAATCTGAAGTCACATGGTGGCCCTCCAGATCCTCAATTGTAGCCTTCAAAGTTTGGATTCAAAGGACCACACTTGAGGACCTAGAGGACCATATATGGCCTTGAGGCCATGGGTTCCTCACCCCTGTATTAAGTCATATGAGAAGGCAGAGGTATGAGAATATAACAGGCAGTATGAGTAGGAGGGTACATGGCAGTGATGGGAGTCCAAGAGTGGCATCCTAAAGGAGCCTAAGATGAGGGAGCAAGGGCAACTATGAAGTCAGTTTACATGGTAAAGGACCAGAGGAGCATTGAGAAGCATGGGAATGGTGGGTCCAAAAACCCACCATTCCCTCAGAGGTTGTCCCTCAGGACAAAGATATGATTGTCCTGTTCTAGTTAGAACTCTGATGAATATTCTCTACCCTCTGAACATTGCATAGAAGAAATAGCTTTTACAAGCAAGACTTGTCAAAAGACTCAACCCAATGGTGTCTTGAATACTTTTGAAAGACATTAGAGCTGGTCTTCAGATGTCCAGCAGAAAGCAGTGTGGATATATCATCAAGAATGCCATCCAAGTCCTCATTTTGCCCTTATGAGTTCCAGCCTAGATCTTTATGACAGATTAAAAACAATGACAAGGTAAGATCTGAGAGAAGGAATTGCTTAGTTTTATATTTGAATAGCTGGTGCAAGGCACGTAGTGAGTACTTTGGAAACGCTTGCTGACTGATGCTGTAGGTCTTAGGAACTAGAAATTTTACCTCTTTCAATTGAATTTTTTTTTAAAAAAACACATGGTCTTCTTCCTTTTTTCCTACTGACCCTATGATTTCATTGGTATAGGAAGACTCTAGTGAGAACATTCTCTTTAGAAATATCTATTCTAAGCCTCTCATTTTATACATGTGTACTTATACCCTGAGAAATTAAGTGACTTCCTAGGGTAATACATCTATTAAGTCACAAAGATGCAAGTCTGTTGATTTCAAATTAAGTATTCTTTCCATTACATTATGTAACCTCCAAGCATAGAGATAAATTTTATTTGGGGGAGTAACACCTAACATTTAAGATTTTCTTATGCTTTATTTTCATAGCAATTTATAACCCATTAAAAAGTAAAGCAGAGAAAAAGTATGGGGCATTGCTAGACATAGCATTATTTAAAGCAGTGTCATCAACAAATATTTATTGAGAAATTCTCTATAAGGAATAATCTAGAATATTTATAGATACCTTTTGACTTTCCTCAAGGAGGTATAAGCGATGTAGGGAAATGGACTTAAAATACAAACACTTTTATTTCAAGCCAAACTCTAGCACATACAACTTGTGTGCCCATGGGTATCATTCATTATGGGTCTTGGTTTCTTCATCTGCAAAACCAAGGGTGTTGGAATCCGGTTTCTATGGTTCCTCTATGGTTCCTTTAAAATCTACACCTCAACCTCATCCAGTACATTTTTTTTTTTTTAATGAAATGACTTGAATATTTGTTTGTAAACTTGTACTAAAGTGGTTTGTAAAATTGTACTAAAGAGAGAAAGCAAACTTTCCTAATAACTTTCATGTGAGAAAACTTACCTTATCTCCTTCTTCTACATCACAAATTTTTTCTTCAGTAGCAGGGTTAATGACTGGGAATTTCTTGCCACTCACTGAATCATGCCATTCATTGTTTATAAATATCTATTTGGAAATACAAAAGGAAACTGAGGTTATATACCTAGTGCATTAGCCTTGGAAAGTTTGGCCATAGTGAATAAGTGTTAAACGCTCAAAACATCTTATTCACATGTCTCACTTTCCTATCCTTCTGACTGAAAAATGCGACAATTCTAGAATTCTCATTTCCCCTGTTATTTTGGCACATGAAAACATGAACCATAGCCTTGAGGCCACAGGTTCCCCACCTCTGATTAGGCATTTTAAAATCTAGCATTTCATTCGGACAGAGCACCCCCAGGTAATGGTGTGATACCCTATGAGGACAGAGGGGAGGGAAAGAAGGAGAGAGAAATGAGGGAATGAAGGAAGGAAAAAAGAAAAGGTAGGGAAAGAAGGAAGGAAGGAGGGGAGGAAGGAAGGAGGGGAGGAAGGAAGGACAGAAGGAAAGAGGGAGGTTAGGAAGGAAAAAAGAAAGACTGTGCTGCCCATTTGAAACATACTAAATGTCTCATAAACTCCACAGAATAAAACTTAGAAGGAAGAAATTATGATTTTCAGACAGTTCAATGAGTCTGATGTTGTCCCACCTGGGTCTATTTTCCAGTTCAGTTTCTTATCCCATGAGGTATTTTACATCATTTTCCATTTCTTCAATTATTAAAAAATTTGTTTGATCCTTGACATCTCAGAGAATCATTTGTTTCCATTCGCCCAGTTCTAACTTTTAAGGATGTTTTCCTCATTTAGCTTTTGGACTTCCTTTTCTAGTTTGACAATTGTGCATTTTAAGGAGTTGTTTTCCTCAGTGGATTTTTGTATCTCCCTTTCCATTTGACTAAGTCTACTTTTTAGCAGGGACAGCTAGGTGGTGAAGTGGATAGAGCACCAGTGCAGGAGTCAGGAGGATCTGAGTTCAAATCTCACCTCAGACACTTGACACTTACTAGCTGTGTGACCTGGGGCAAGTCATTTAACCCAATTGCCTCATCCTGGGTCATCTCCAGTCACTGGATTCAGATGGCTTTGGAGAAGTGAGGTTGGTGACCTGCACAGCCCTCCCTCACTCAAAACAAAGTCAAGCATAAATCATGTCACCATTTCTCTGATGGCATGGTCTTCTTCAGCAACAAAGGACGAACACACACTTTTAAAGCAGTTGGTTTCTTTTTCCAAGCTGTTGAGTCTTTTCGTAATTCTTTTGCACTGCTCTCATTTCTTCTCCAATCTTTTCTTCTACCTCTCTCCTATGATTCTTTAAGCTCGTTTTTGAGCTCTTCCATGAGTTCTTTCTGGGCTCGACTCCACTTCCCATTTTTCTTTGGGATTTTGTCCATAGGTGCTTTGACATTATTGTCCTCTTCTGAGCCAGTGTTTTGGTATTTCCTATCACCATAATAACTTTCTACAGTTAGGTTCTGTTTTTGCTGGTTTTCATTCATCTCTTTCGGCCTTTTTCCTTTCTTTTAAATTTGATCTCTGTTTGCAGGGTAGAAGAGGCCCTGCCTCAGGTTTCTTGTGCCAGGGGCTGCAGGCCCTGGCTGTTTACCTGGTGTTGCACTGATGTTACCTGAGGCCCAAGGGGGAACCTTGTGTCTGGGGCTATGCTGGGGGCTAGGGGAATGGTGCTGGCTGTTTCTGCTGGAGGCCATAGGATCTGGCAGCTTGCCTGGTGCTGAGCTGGAGTCCTAGTGCTGAGGCTAATGGGGTATTTCTGCATTTTCCCTGGGATATGCTGAAGCACGTAGTTTTGTAGCTGGAGGTTGCCTATTTGCTTAGGCACCCATAGCGTTGGTGTCTGCCTGTTTGCCCAGGTCTACAGTGAAGCACATGGTGATTCTCAGAGCTGGAGTCTGCCCATTACCCTGGCTATCCTGAGGAATGTGGGGAGTTTTGATGCTGGCATTTGCCTGCTCCCCCACACTGGGGCTCAGGATCTTCTGCTGGTATGCCAAGGTGGGGGCTTGCTGCTGGCAGGCTTCGTGTCCTGGACTGTGGTCCCCTTTTACCTGAGTGAGGCAGAGTTTTCCTGTTGATCTTCCATCTTTTTCATGGTTCTGCTATTCCAGGATTTCTTTTGGGAGCTATGTTATGGTTTATTTTGGAGGTGAATGAGGGAGAATTATGGAGATTTACTGCTTACTCCACCATCTTGCCTCCCAGAAATCTTACTCTATGATTTTAATGGAACAAGAGTCTATTTCTCTGGTTATGTCCTGATGGAGGTGTCCCTTCATTAGTCCATCATGTTATCTATTCACTTGGTTTTTTTTGTTTGTTTGTTTCTGCTTTGTACATTTCCCCTGACTGTTTTGAAATTCATTCTCTCTCTCCTCTGATGGTGTGTGTGTGTGTGTGTGTGTGTGTGTGTGTGTGTGTGTGTGTGTGTGTGTGTGTGTGTGTGTGTTGGCCTTGGGATCTGCATCTGCAGTTTGGTTCCTTTGCTTTACTTTTATGGTCTGCTCTAGAGAAGACATTTCTGGACCACATGGAAGCCAAACTGGTGTAAACGCTGAACCAGGAATCTCTTCTATATATAGACTTAAAGGTGGGGAAATGGATTCAGATAAAAGAAAACCTTCCACCTAGTGGCCCTTTTCTGATGCTATAGGACACGATGCCAATGCTCACAAGATAAAGGATCATGGAACCCATATATCAGGCAAGAGATCTATTTCAGAGAAAGGCAGACAGTTTTATAGGTTTCCTCTGTCAATGTTAAACTCATTAAGGCTTTGAATACACTGTACCAAGACGGGAACATTCAGTTTGCATGAACATGTCAATTAGATTGTTTTAGCTAATATATAGCTAGGGAGGAGATTTAAGGAAATTTATTGAAGCAAGAACTTTCCCTTGTGTCATAAAGAAAAAAAAGACAAACAGAAATACTGAGGTGTGACAAACAGATGATAAGAGAAAGACTGAACAAAATGCAGGGATTAAAACACCTCATTTAAGTTAAATCAAAATTCACTAACAAGTAAAAGCTGAGAACCTTGTGTTTACATAATATTTTACCTGTTATGAAAGTCTTTTCATGCATACTTACTTGATTCTCAGCCCAATCCCATGAAGTAATGGGAATATTATAATTCCCATCTTACAGATGAAAAACATTGTTGTATTCATCCTTCATTGTCAAAGAAGATTGTACCATCAGAGAAGTGATGACATGACTTGCACTTGACTTTGTTTTGAGTGAGGGAGGGCTGTGCAGGTCACCAGCCGCACTTTCTCCTCCTGAGTCATCTGGATCCAGTGACTAGATCAGGATGACTGGAGATGACCCAGGATGCAATGGGAGACCTTGGTCCCTTTAGGCCAAGGCCTATTTATTAGGTACTCACTTAGGGTGAGGTAATGCCCATTCAGTGAATATGCCTACTTATTCAGAAAGTAGGAGTCCTGATATAATCTGTCCAGGTCAAGCATTGTGTTCAGTTTTGGGTGCTACATGGTAGGAAGAATGCCAATTACTGTCAGACATTCAAAAGATAGCTAGGATCATGTTAAATGAAGATAGATAGATAGATGGAGAGACAGACAGATAGCTAGAAGAAGAAAGGTTTAATATGTGCCAGGTACTGTGATAGGGATTCAAATGTAAGCAAACAATATAATCTCTGCCCTGAAAGTTTTAAAGAGGAATGAGAGGAAGCCAGACCAAAGGGGAGTTTGAAGGTAGAGGGTCACTAGTCAGATTTGGTGCTAGGAAATAAGATGGAGGTCTAAGTAAGTTAAGACAAGGGGTGATTATAGAATCCAGGGTAGTTTCAGGTCCAGAGTATAAGATTCCTGTGGGGAGAAAGTAGGAATAATGACAGCCTGGTTTGAAGCTGGTGTCCTATTGTACTACGGCAGGGACCTTTCTGAATCTCCGTTTCCTTTCCTTTGCCCTCGGAGAAATGTCTGGTCCCCGCTTCTCTCCACCAAGTCCAGCTCAGGCTGCAGCCATGCTGTCTACTCCCTACCAAGGGCTTCTAGTGAAAAAAACAACAAAACTTGAGGCTCCTGGTAGTTGCATAGTGGTAAAGGCCCAGTAAGTGATGATCTCATGATAGACTTAAAGCTAGCAAGGTCATCTCTTCTAACACCTTTTTACAAATGCAGAAACTGAGGGTAAGATTAAATAACTTGCCCAAGTTCACGCAGCTCAGCTTTCCAAAGCTAATGGTTTGACCCCAAATCCAGGTGTCTAAAATATAGCAGCCTGCCTCTAGGATTTAAACTCAGAACAGCTGTTTGTAATGGTAATACTTATTCTACTAATGCCTTAGAGGCAGGACCAGGTATAGGCTGGAAAGGCAGTCAATTAGATAGGAGCAATACTGGGGAAAACATTCTAGACATAGAGTCAGGAACCCAATGTCTACCATTTTTAGCCATGCAATAGAAGCAATTCTCTTACCCTCTATTAACCTCAGTTTCCTTATTTGTAAAATAGTCTATTATAATAATACCTATAGTACCTATCATGGAAAATTGTTGTAGGGATCAAAAAGAGACAATGCAGGTAATACGGTTTACAAACCTGATAAGGTTCTATAAATGCCAGCTGTTATTATTATCAGGGTTTAACAGAAAGTTAGGGAGAAAAGAAACACTGAATAGACTTTTTATAAATTTACTTTTTTTTATTACTACAAATCACACTTTCAATTGAATGGGGCTATTTATTTTGTGTTCAGTTTGGCTGCATTTATTATGGGTGCGAAAAAATGAGACTTAGACTTTCTCCCTAAATTCCTTCTTCCAAAGTTCAGTTTGTTCTTCAGAAGGACATTGCTGATAATGAAATTGCATTGAGTTACCTTAATCCTGGTAAAACCCCAACCCCAACTGGAATTGATTTAATCAGTAGTGTGGAAGTTTTATTGTGTTCTACTCAGGCTCAGTGGAGACAGATTCTTCTTCCTAGATAGCGTAAAGCTGGGAGTGGTCTGATATGGTTGGGGGGAAGGGTGGTGGTCTGATAGAAGAGGTATTATCTAAGTAATGCAACTGAAAAAGCCTGAGGAGGCTCTCCCAGGAGTTAGCTGAGAGGTGGAATCAGTAGTAGCAGTAGCTTTATACTGATAAGATCTAAACCAAGCAGCCCAAAGATAGCAAGAGAACTGTCTTGCACCCTTCCCCCCAATATATCAGCCATCAGGGCGATGTGTTTAAAACTGCAAAAATAAGGATTTGTCTGTCTGTTAAGACACTTTGATCAGGGCTTTTAAATTATAGCTTTAAATGCAATAACTTTAGGATTTCAGTGATTTGTGTAAAATGTATAGTAAATAAAAGCTGTTTGTAAAGGATATGAGAGAAATACAGCTCTCTTGATTTGTAAATTAGTAAGCATTAACTCCCTCCAGCTTCTAAAACATGCAGAGAAGCAGGGCAAAAAGGAGGGACAGCATGATTTTTAATTTGAAAAACTTGATTATGCAGTCAAGCTTGAGATTTGGGAGTAGCCAGAACTCCACTCAGGTATTTCAATAGGAACATAAGCCGCAACATGTCTAACAAGGCATGTGAAACCTACAGACAAATTTACAGAGGGTTTATCCTTTAAGGATAAATCTGTAGGGAGGCCTTACTCATTGGAACGCTACAAAAATATTGGCTGTGGTAAAAATATTAGTTATTGTGATTTGCAATTATTATATGAAATCACCCTGGGCAAACTAAAATTCAGAGGGGTGAAATGTCTCACCCATAAAGCCTTATAGTTTGTCAGAAAAGCCTGAGTCAGCAGGTTAGTATAGTGGAGAGCATATTTCAAGGCAAAGTACTTGGGTTCATATACTGCTTCTGACACTTTGCCTGTGTGACCTTGGATGAATCCCTTACCTATCTCTAGACTCCTATTTCTTCATTTGTAAAATGAAGGGATTGGATCAGATAACTTCTGAAACTCCTTCCAGCACACAAACATATATGTGTGTGTGTATGAATGTATGTGTATAGGCATGCATGTATATGTACACATGCATGTATGTATATGTGTGCGGTTTTGCCACTATTATCCATTACCCTTCATGGAGGGTACAACAAAAATTCAGAGAAGGAAACAAACATGGAATACAAAATGAAAAAGAGAACAATTATTAAAGATAAAAAAATGAAAACAAGACAGAAGAAAAAGTGACAGAGCAAAAATTAAGGGAACAAAAACACTTCCATTTCTGTTTTGCATGACAGTCCAATCTGAGGAACGGATTTCAAAAATGAGTTTTTGGAAAAACAAAATATTAACATGGGCATTCCCTTATGCTTTCTCTCTTTCTTTCTCTTTCTTTCTTTCTTTCTTTCTTTCTTTCTTTCTTTCTTTCTTTCTTTCTTTCTTTCTTTCTTTCTTATTTTAACTGCAGGGAAAAGGAAAGGCAAGCTAAATAATTTTCTCTCTTTGGAAGCCACATCCATCCATCCTATGCCTTAAAAAACAATAACATTAATAAAACTAACAAAATACTTGGTAAATACATCCCAAATGCCTTAAAGCCTTAATTTCTTCTTTCTAAATTTTATTTTGTGGAATTTATGGAACATTTAATATGTTTCAAATGGGCAGCACAGCTCTTTCTTTTTTCCTTTTCCTTTCTTTCTCCTTTTTTTCTTTTTTCCTTCCTTCATTTCTCTCTCTCTTTCCCTCCCCTCTGTCCTCATATGGTATCATACCATTACCTGGGGGTGCTCTGCTAAATTTCAAGATGCCCAATCAACAAGGGTGGGAAATATGTGGCCTTCTAGGTCCTTGCGGGGCAGCCTTTTGACTGAGTGCAAGTTTTACAGGGAATTTGTTCTGTGAAGTTTGGATTCAAAGAGTTGCACTTGAGGACATAGAGGACTACATGCAGCCTCGAGGCCACAGGTTCCCCATCCCTGGAATTCTCCAAGGCTGTAAATAATAAGATCCTCCGTTCTCCTTTGCCAGTTTCTCTATTATTAAAAATGCTACGTTCACAAAACAAAATGAACATCTATAATTATAATAAACATTCTCATCTTTGGCTTTCCAGTTCAGCTAAAGTAAAACTTTGAAATTACATCACAAATAAACAACCACAAGTTTAGAAAGTTGGGGTGGGAAATTTAAAAAAAAAATCTTTTTTTTCACAGATCCTGCAATTTGATTTGCAAGCTTTTACATAATAGTGTGGAATGAGTAAGCATCCCAGGAACATTTAAGACAATAAAACTGGAGCCATATCTTATTTTCACTTTAGCAACAACTTCCTAAGTGAAAACACTAGAGGCCTGCTTTGGCTCTGTGTTACTAATGATGATGGCTAGTTAGTTACTGGGCATCTGTTTCAATAGCAGTAAGTTTGTCTAGTGAGATCAATAAATGTTTGCATAATGCATGCAGCTTTATGCTGGGTTTCCTCCAGCAAAACCTCAAATTTGCCCACTAAAAAAAGTTAGCTTTAAGTATTCTCTGCTCTCCCACAACCATCCACAGAAACTAACAGTGGTTAACTACATAACTTACACGAGCTCCTAGAAGAAGACTAGCTATCAGAACAGTTTCAGCATCAGAATCCAAGCAAAGTTACGTTAGGTTATTTCCCCATTTTAATATCTTCTTATTTAGTAAGATTCTTTACCCAAATCCCCATCATGCATAGCTCCTGTTTATTTATTTAAGATACTTTAAATAAGCCTACTTTAAATTAAAATTCTCACTCTCAATAAGTTTATTTTTTACATAACTAAGGCTAGGTAACAAACATGCAGTTTGAATCTACTAACCTTAGTGTACTGGATTTTGCAGTTGGTGACTGGGGCAGGTATGGTCCCCTCTGCTGGATTCACTGAGCTCGGTTTCTTAGACGACATTTCTGGGCTGGACCTAGAGACACAAGGAAAGTCAAGTAGCTGACAGGCTCTGCAGTTTTGTACTGACTGAACCCTTGGCTTTATTTGCTCCTTTTCCTCTGAACTGACTGAGGATCATTTGCATACTGGAAAGTGATTGGACGAAGCAACTCACAGTCAAAAGAAAATGACACTAGTTGTTTTATAACCCTTAGAATAAGAAGACTTTGACTTTAAATTCATATCCTTAATTCATACCAAACCTATAGCAGGTCTGGGAGACCGTTTATTATTTGTAGAAAATTCACAATTTGGCAAAACTGAAAGCTGTGACAAAAATAAGCTGCTGTTTTGACTACTGAGGCTGAGATCATTTTCCCCCTCCCTTCCTACTTCCCTTTTCTTTCTATGCTACAGTGGAACTCATTTCTCTGAGTTGTCAGCAAATAGGAACAAGGAAGAAATCATTGCTTGTTCTCATTTCTAGGAGACAAGGTGGGGAAGAGATATTTTGGGTTTTTTTTTAATTAAAGGATCGCTTAATAGTGTGCTATTAATGTTTACATGTTACCTCATCTTAGTCTCATAATAATTCTGTGGTAAATGCTATTTCTATTTGTATTTTTAAGATGAGGAAACCGAAGCTTGGTGATTTGTCCAAGGGTAAGACCACTAGGAAATGGTCAAAGCAAGATTCAAATTCAGGGCATTGTCATTGCTAGTGTCGGTCTCTATCCACTATGAGGCACTCATGCCCCTGCTCAGGTAGTTCTCTTGTGTGAGATTCAGAAATAAATAGGTCAGCTTATCACTTTTTACTACTTTGTCATTGTGACTAAGCAAATTTGCTGTGACTCTGACTGGTGGAAGTGTAAAGTTTAAACTTTGATAGCTCAAAGACTTTTGAAATACCTCACATATGGATCATAGTAGCAGCGTGCCAAAGCTAGAGGAAGGGGGTAGGCCTTGAAATCGGGGAGTTTAGGTGTCAATCCTGCCTCTAACATGAACAACTTGGGTACCAGTTGGATGTCACTTTTCTTCTCCTGGACTTTAAGTTTTCTTATTGGAAATATGGGCATGGTAACACCTGTATTGCCTTGCCAGACTGCAGGGAAGAAAACATTTTTGGGGGACCTTCCTTTTCTCCCATTCTTAAAACTCCTCAATAATCATCTCCCATTCTCTCCTCCTTTCCACCAGTCTCTGGCAAAGAGATATAATCCTTCTCCTAATGCCAAGGTCAAACTCTCTACATGTGCTCTGATTCCATCCACCCCTTCTCTTCTTCCTCAACAGATTGTATCGTCAATCATCGCCCCATCACTCTCAAATCCTCAATCTCTCCCTACAAACTGGTTTCTTCCCTGTTCTCTTTAAACATGCTTAAGTCTCCCCTACACTTAAAAAAAGCTTCTGACTCTTTTTACCATCATGTCAAACTACTGTCTCCCACCTTTTCTCAGCCAAACTCTTTGAAAAAAACAATTCATACTTATCATATCT